>NW_020897717.1:10144969-10151484 GCF_003984885.1 Neopelma chrysocephalum
GTGTGCCGAGACCCCCCCAGGTGCTCCCATGGACTCTGGCCCTGCTAGGCACTCACACAGGCACAAGACAGGAGACTCCCACCTCAGTAGGTAGGCTTGCCTTCATGCCAAGGCATAATCGCTAATTACAGGAACAGAAAAGGAAATACACAACAAGATAAGTGTGACCAACTTTTTCCTTGTGCTTAAATTCCCTCAAGTTTTTTCTTCTTAACTTTTTTTTCTGTTTGCAGAACATAGGTTGAAATGTTCTTTGCCCTCAAAAATCTTGTAACCTTGATGATTTCAGGCACTTATTACTCCTTTTCGAAGTGTTACTGGCAGTGTTGATGTAAATGGATTGCTTCAGTGAAGTATTGTGGGGAGCGTATAGGTGTTTTCAGGTAGATAAGAAAATATAAATCTCATACATTTAGTACTTCTAGTGATTGCAGTGTCCTCAGCCAAGGAGTAGGAAAGGAGCCCTTTGGCTTATTTTCCCCTGTCATGGAGGGAAAGAGGTGTTATAAATGGTGATTGCAGATTCATTCACTTAGTCTTCCTTGTGTTATTTAGTGTAATGAGAATTTCCTAGAGGTTTTAGTCTTGGTTTTACACTGATGATCCAGCAGTTAGGAGAACATTAAGCTGTATGGTGCAGTTTTTAATTAGACAATTGTAACTTTTCCTGAAAAATGCCCATCCCCTCCCCCACAAGCTGCAAAGCAAAAATGACAAGTACTGTAATGTTGAAATTGGATCCAAAAGGATTTAGCAAACTGAGCATTTGCCATATTTAGCATCATCAAAGTTCCTTCCTCTCATACTCCAATGATGCTTCGCTGATCTTCTGATTAGTCTGGTACGCCATTTCTCTTAAATCACCTACACTGTTATTTCTAAATCCTCCCCCTTTATCTGTTCTTGGGTCAAATTCGTGCATATACTTCGTGCATATACTCCTAAATTGACTGTTAGGGAAAAAGTGATAAATCTAGAATGTGCCTTTGGTCCGTATCAGGCTGTGCCATTGATTTGTTCAAGAATTTGTGATACGTGTTCCTTTTCCTGCACATTGCCACTGACAGCTTGTAGCAAAGTCAAGTAAGATGTTTAACAAACCACATGTCCTATCGTTTTTAGCTTTGCCATTGTGCCCTTGTGGCTGTGAGCCAGAGACAGATCCAACGCCTCCTCCAGTGCGGTTCAACTTTGCCTGTGTTTTGTGTGTACACATGTGTGTATTTGTGTAGCCAGTTCCAAATTTCTCTCTCACAGTACGGCTAGCTGGTGAAACATGTGCTGAGCTGCACAAAGCAATTAGAAACTGAGTTTTGAAAGGGAGAAAAAAAAAAACAAGCCAGGGGTTTTTTTGTTTGGTTTTCTTTGTTTGGTTTTTGGGTTTTTTTGTGGAAGCTGAAGATGCTTCTCTGTTCTGGGGCCACTCTTCCAGGGAGGAAGAAGGTGGGTTGTCCCAGTGAATGAAAACCACAAATATCAGTGTCCCAGCACAAATGCTGAAGTCGGCCAGAAAGAGAGGACAGCTTGCTGTGCCACTCGATATCTGTCTCATCTGCGGTGTTGCCATTGGCTTTTAAATGCCAGCTGCAATAATTAAAGTCAGGTATTGTTACTATGCATTTAAAAAAAAGAAAGGAAAATAAAACCTAAGTAATTTCATAACTCTCTTCCAGAATATGTCCTAACACAGGTCATTAGAGCTCGCGGTTGTGACTGTGGCAGGATGATTGAAAACAAGGGGGATACCATGCTGTGAGTAAAAATAAAAATAGGGTTTAAAAAAATGAGTTAAAATACAAATATGGTTAAAAACATAAACAAGAGGGTTTCTTTTCTTATATATGTACTTAAAACAAGCAAAAGAAGTTGACCTGAGGACAATACCTGAATTTTAGCCTTTCTTTGGCTCCCACTCCTTCTCAATCATCCTTGTTCCATGGCATTTTTTAGTAGTTACCGTCATTCTCCATATATTAACGTCTCTCTGCACGATGCCCATTCCTCTTCCTTATGGGCACTTAACAACTCAGTCTTAGTTCTGAAGTCTCAGGGTCTCTCTGTGTTAGCAATTTCACTCTGTGCCCCCCTGCCTACTCCTTCCACTTGCCCTGCTCCTCTGCATAGTGAAAAAATGAGCACCAAAGCAAGTCCCCACACGCGCCATCTTTCTAAGTTCAGCTGCCTGCTGCTTCACGGGAACTCACCCGATTTTGCAGATGTAGTTATTGAGATTGATCACAATGGTGAAACGTCTGCCAAGCTGCTTTATTTGCACAAATACACTGTATGCAGTTTTGGTACAGTGGGGCTTGATGCGATGATTGCCTGTTTTTATAGCCCTGGTTACGGCACATGTCGTCGTTTCGAAGGGGGAGAAAACCATTTTTAAGAAGTTTGCTCTTCTTTAGGCAGGAACATACTAGAGGGAAAAACCTAATTAAGACCACTTGTACTCAGGTCTTAGCAGAATGTTTAACTTAAGACATTCTGGGTTAGTCCCATAAAAATCAATGAGATGATGTAAAACCAGTCAAATAACACCACCTATAAAATCTAAGTAATAATCCAGTCACGTAAGTGGCCTGTGAGCCCTTGAGGGGAATCCAGGCTGCCAGCATTTTCAGAAGTGATGATGATTTTAGGTCAATTTCATTTTGGGATGCTCAATGAGAGTCACTCTGTCAGGAGGCCCTCAATGGTCCATTCCCTCAAAATGAAGCGTGCCCAGCACTGCATCCAAAAATTAAGACATCCTAAATTATCAAAAATGCTAGCCACTCGTGTGCTTATTTTAGGAACTTGTATTCTTCTCCAGTTTCATCTGCAGGATTCATCTTGAATTGAATTGGTGTTCATCAAAAAGAGAATTAAAGCCCTCGAACCTGATTCTCATTTAAACTAAGGCCACTTACAAGTGGTTTTGCAATACATAGGCACCATAAAGTACGGTTTATAACCACCCTAATACTCTGGAGCAGTGCAAAGTGGCCTCAAGAGAAGTGAAAATCAAGTCTGTAACTTGCTAACTTGAATCTCAAAGGTTGCTCTTTCCATACAAACTGCCCTGCCGTGGCAGTCTCCGCACTTCTGGTGGTACTAGCAGTGAGCACAGCCTAATGGGACAGTTGTTTGTTTCAGTATTTGACTCCTCACATTTTTTCCCTCAGCTGTATACTTCCTCCTTCAAGGGCTTTATTGTTGTAGTGTTTCAACATCGTTCTCAGCATTCTTAAAGACAGAGTCGGAAGGCTGCTGTCTGGTGATCTGCAGCAAGGGGAGTAAATCTGCTTTGGCAATTTAAGAATAACAAATGTAACTGTTCTGAGTCCTCTGAAGAGAAACTGGAGCATAGGGAAGCATAGGTGTCCAGATGGTATTTTCTTTTTCACTTAAAAATCTTGGTTTCAGGAAATTTAATCGATGCCCTCTGGCCTTTTGCTTTCTCTCTCTCTCTTTTTTTTTTTTCCTTCCTAATTTTGAAGAGGCTCTCTTGTGAAACAGCAGAGCTTTCCTTGAAACTGCACAGGACATGAACCTGTTTTTTAATCAAGTAACAAAATCCATGGCTCGCACTAGAAGGTCCGTGCGTTGCATGTATCAATTAATGCTTATTAATCAGTTTTTGCAGTTAGTTGAACTGCAGACCGTAGTTGGAAGCTATTAGGGAGAGAGTCGCGAGAGGAATACTGTTGCAGGACTAACTCGGTTTTGCTGTTTGTGTCCTTTGGAATCAAGGTGTTTGTATAATGAAGTTGGCACATTGATATATGATCTATTTTTTAATGTCATTACAATTTTAGTTCTCTCTGCCTTTTTGTCATTGGGTTACATTTAAGCACAGCAAGATCAACTTTAAACTTCCTTACTCAACAGCTTTATTAGTTATAACGTACCGTGACCTTTCTCAACATTCTTAAAGAAAAAGATACAGTGTAATGTCACTTTACTTTGCTTATTGTTCTTTGTTGTGGTGAACAAAGCATTTTCTACAGTGGCTATAGCACATAATTATACAGCTTTCAATAGCGGTGTCTTGGCACATATCAAAGTTCAGAAGAGCCTTTAGAAAAAAAAAGATGTTTTGTGGCAGCCTAGGGAGGGTCTCATCTTTCCTTCAGAAAATAGTTCAAGGCTCTTCTGTCAAGCTTCCCTACTTAGAGCTTTTTCTCCTCCTGCTTCATAAAGTTTAAAGGGGATTCAGTGGAGTTCTATGATCTATTTCCTTTGAAAGATTGTTCCTTTGCACAGAGAAGTCCTTTGACTTCAAGAGTTCACAGATTCATGTCTTTAGGTATCATATGTCTGACCTTATCAGTTACTCTATTTAATGTAGGAGAAAAAGTCTCAACTCTTTGTGTTTGTCTGTTTTGCCTCTGTGAAATGATTTGGTGAAAAGACCATCCTTTTTAACACACCACTGAGAGGCCGTTTCTGACTGTAACCTACCCTGTGGTTCTTCTAAAAAAAAAAAATTGTCCTTGTGTTTTGTGTATGGATGATTTCACAGTGAGAATAGAATTATACAAGGACAGACACACATAAAAAAATCTTTTGCTCTTTTTTCCTAAATGATCTATTGGCTATTTTGGTGGCTGCTACTCTGGTTCCCCAACAGGCACAACCATTTAACAAACACAGAGATAGCGGCTGGAGTGCTGGGCCAGCAGTAGGTTTTCCCTTGCTTCGACCTACCCCAAAGGCCTTCATAATTAATTGTCCTTCAGAGATGAGGAAAGTTCAGAGACAGTGTGTGTAGCGATGTCTATTGTCTGACATTCAGTTCTCCTTCCCTCAGCTCTTTTTCTTCATTCCACAAAGGGTTATCAATAGGAGCAGGGAGCAAGCTCTCTTCTAACAGCTGCTGGTGGTGGCTGTAGCTTTCTGTGGAAGGTATCATTGTGTTCAGCCATCTATGGATTAAATGGCTGGAAAAGTTCTAACAACCCTTTCAAACGGGCGTGTTTATTTCATCTAGATTACACAGACCTATTTAGCTAATTAAAAACTTTCTCAGAACCCCTTCTCTCCTATTCAAGGGAAGAAAAAAAATTAAAACACTACTGTAATTATGAAGAATGGCTGCAATGAAACTTTGTTAAATAAATGAAAAATTTGATCTGTCAGCTTTGATCAAAACGCACCCAAATAAACACAGGCTTGTTTGTTGAGTTGTTCTGTGGTTTTGGTTTGTGGTTTGTTGTTTTTTTTTTCTTAGAGGGAAGCAAGGTGCGCAGTAGAAAAAGCATAAAAGAAAACATTGATATAAGCTGAAACAGAAACAAACACCTAATTTAAAAAACTGCCACAGTTCATACTGTCTCTGCTCCTTACATCAAAGTGCAAAGACGCTCGAGTTTGCTAAACAGATTATTAATATTGTTGTGCCTTCTGTGATTAATTTAGAATCCACTGTGGCATAATTATTAAATTTCATATACAACAGAACAAAGTTATATACATGCTTCCTTGTTTTCCCTGATGATATGCTAAACAAAGATATGGTGGGGTTAGTAGATAGGCAAGAAGTACAGTCAAATTAGAGCTGTTTATTAACAGTCGTTATGTTACTGCTCCAATTAATTGGGCGAAGCCAAAAAGGACAAATACAATCATTCTTCCACTGAACAGTTTAACTAGCAAATTAGGAAGGTTTGATAATTTTTTTTCTGTTAAAAAAATGAAAAAGAACTTCACTCTGCACCTTCACCTGCATTCTTCCTAAGTACACCACTTTTCAATGGAAAGAAATAATCATATAAAACATTTTCTGGGCTCCATCTCACTTCCTGACGTTAAGAAGGACCACATAACAATCAAGATCAATTATTGTACTGATTAAGTTATTATGTCTGGCATTTTGAAACAGGTTTTCTGTATTTAAGAAGAAATTGCATACAAAGCAGACGCAGCTAATACAGTAATGCAAAAAAAGATCATAAAAAATTAAAGTTATTCTTATGAATCTTTCATTAGAAGCAATGAAAAAGGACATTGGTGAAGCCAAGTGCTTTGTTCTTCTGAGCTTCTCTTGTAGGGCCAGATCCTGCAAACAATTATGTACTTTGAGTGTTCCTTCTGTGAGAGTCCCGTTGGTGCCTTCAGCCTATCTCCTTCTCTTTCACACTTTGCCCACTTAGGCCTGTGGATTACTAGTAGTATTGTTCTACTATCAAACAGATGTTCCCTTCAAAAATTGACAAAAATTCTGTAAAAAAATATACCACAAAATCACACAGCTGTGCAGAGGCGAACACTTGCTTTTATGCAGGAAGAGCTGTTGTGAAATGATTTAAGGCTACTCAGAGCTTTTCAGATTACTCCCCACCGCAAATAACATGTTAAGTACTAAATTGCCCTAAGCGGTGTTTTATTACTGATCAATAAAAATAGTAATCTTGTCTTTTAGCATGGAAAAATATTTTAGTGGGATTTTTCCTGGTTTAGTTCATGGATAGTGGTAAACCAGAAAGCACAGTCCTCACCCCCCCACCCCACCCCCACCAAAAAAAGAAAAC
>NW_020897717.1:10151494-10156494 GCF_003984885.1 Neopelma chrysocephalum
TTTTTAGGGCTAGACACAGAAGACAAAGGTGATTGCAACAGAGAGATGTGAAGAGTCTGTAAGAGCAAACAACACCAATTATAGATGTTACTGTACTGTTACAATGTATATAGCTATATAGATATATAAGATGTATTCTAGATGTATAAGCTTTTTAATTTTCACTTCTACTGCAGTGTTAGTGGTTCACCTATGGGGCCAAATTCTGCTGAACATAAAAGTCCCTGCACATTACAAGCTCTATGAACCAGTTTATCTCTGTATCCATGGTCCAGCCAGGAGTTTCTGCATGCCTTTCTCTTGCACACATGGAAATACACCATGAGAGCAGAGGACTTACTGCTGGTAAGAGACGTACCTGCTCATCACAGTCCAGGCTGTGCCTCCTGATTCCTTCTGAGTAACATGTCACATTCCCATCCAGCTAATGTGTCCAGGAGAGTATGCAACACCCTTTCTGCTGAGCCAAAATTGGGTGGTCATCCCTGTACTTACTTATCTGGACAGGTTTTTTGTGGGCGCTTGTATGTGGTACCTGCCAGAATTTGGCAGCAGGGTATGTAATGTGCTGCTTGGCATTGTAGGCAGCCTCTTGAAGCAGATTGCATTTCACTACAATGGACTGAGTTAAAGTTAGGCTATCCTTGTGTGTGAGTTTTGTTTCTCCTTCAGTTTTTGTATGAGACAGCTTCTGACTTGTGACAGTAACCCCTCCTGTGATTCTTTCTTACATTTCCCAACACATACTAAATGCCCAGCTATCATAAGCTGTAGGAGCCTTAGTGATTTTTCCATTCTGCTGCAGTGCCACTGGCAATACAGCAAGTTAAGGGCAATCAGAGTTTCCATTAGAAGCTTCTACATCTCATGCAGTTCTAACTCATCGGTAAGGCAGAAAAGGAAATATAAAAGTCTTCCCATTGAAATGCTGTTGATGATTTTTGAGGGCTGAGAAAGGGAGAACTGAATTTCAAGGTGCAAAAAGTCTAAACAAATTGAAAATGGAAAGTCCTTTTTGTATTGTTTTAGCCCGCTCAACTCTCAAGTCTTACCAAGTTTTTTGTTTAAAAACTAGCACATTGAAACCGTGTTGTTTCCATGACAGAGTAGCTGTGCTTCCATGATGGATAGGCTCATCCCCTGAACCATGGGCACAGCAGTTCCAGGACAGAGATCCTACAGGGGTGCAGCGATGTGCATGGTGCAGGATGCCTCTCACGTACTTAGAAATGGGAAAATGGGTCCTACCAGGGAGGCTCCCAAGAGGCAGCAGCAGGGTTTCAGCCTGGGTGAGATGCAGAAGCACCGCTGTCGGCACTCAGCCGGGGCACGCAGCACCAGCAGTGCTTGGTTCTCCAGCCGTGCAGGGAGCCTGCAGAGTACTTCCCAATCTTTATTTGTGGAAAAGCTTAATTGAAATGCAAGTGATTAAATCTAATGTATCATGCAGTATCCATTTTCACTGCACTACCACTTTCACTTCCCCGATATTATCAGGCATCTCAGCAGCCCCACTGTCAGTTTTTTCCCTTGTAAGAGCCATGCCCATTCTCTCTCCTCTTTGTGAGCTTGGTGAAGGAGATAACAGTAAGCCAGCAGTAGATTACTAGTGCCCCAAACTCCTCTCAAGGGATAAGGGGTCTCAGATTTATTTTAAACAAACACTTTTCAAATATACTCTTAAATCATTCCAGCTTTTTACAAAGAATAAAAAACCTACAGTGCAGCAGTAAATGCAATAAGCAACCTCTGTTGTTTTCCTAATTTTTCTCTTTTGAGCCAGACTTAGGCTAATGCTTTTCCCTTCCCAACATTAGTGAGGTCCCAAAAGAGTGGGCTTCTCTTTGTGTGCCACAGTGGAAGAATAGACTTTCCTGAACAGCCACCAAGTTTCTTGTCCATTTTTTTCTCTTTCCAAAAAATCTCTTTAGTAACAGATTTGTACAGCAGGACTTGTGAAAGGAAATTTGAAGGCAATAAATGCAGACTGTGATGGCACCAGAGAGCTGCTACTGTAGCCACGGGGATTGGGACACATGTAGAGGTGGGCAAATTGACACTAGAAAGGTGCTGGTTGGGAGAAAAGTGTGTTTACTAGAGCGTCCAATAGTTGAGGTATTTTTCATTTGTGTTTTTAAAACAAAAGCATCCTTTCCAACTATTTCCCTCTCCTCATAAGTGATAATGGAAGAGGCATTAGCCTTTCCATTGCCTGAGCCAACCTGTTTTTTTTCTAAGAGGTGTCCAGGATGTTCAGCCAATTGAGTGATCTAATTAGCTGAAAATTGTTAATTTCCTTTACCTTATAAAGCACCTAACACAGAAACTGTTAAATAATGTTAAGTGTCAGACTTAAACTGAGAACATTGGGCCATATGCTGCCATGGCTTTCACGCCAAAAAGTGTAGCAACTTACTCCAAAACCTGCCTGCAATTCCTGTGTAGAAGCCAAAGCCTCCTGCTTGATATGCTGCCACACCAACTTGCAGGGCTAAGGTGGTCCCACTCAGCAGCTCACTGCCCTTGGGGAACAGAGTGTGTGCATAAGGGGAGGTGATGGTCTGGATAAACGTGGCAGGAGCCAGGGCACCAGCGAGGTATTGCAGATGCTGCCCTTGCAAGCGCAGGAAAACTGATGGTAGGGCAGTGCAGCTCGTGGCAGTGTTATCCTGGAAAAGACATCAGGTCTGTGCCTGGAGCTGCTAATTGCACAAGCCTCTTGTCTATGAAGGGCCAAGTGGATAGGTGAGTTGCCTTGTAGCTCTTTGTTAAAGCAGGGAGATCCCTGGACTGGTGGAATGCATGCAAGGAAGGGGCTGGTCTGAGTGTCATCGACCTCTCTGCAAGCCCACAGAGAAATGGGTTCAGAGATAGTGTGATGCTTTACTGCTGGCTTGACCCCAACATTGCTCTGATGCAGTGTCTTACAGGTAGGGAAGGAATGCAAAAGGGCTTGTCCTTAATAAATGTCCTTCACAACACAGACTGTGGGTATGGGAATGCACGTTTAGGTGCCAGCTTTCCACCAAAGCCCACAGATTTAAGTCTTTCTCCTGTGAGGAAGAAACTCGGGGCTATGTGTGAGTGACACAAGTGGAGTTTCTCAATCATTTTCTTCAAGAAGGCTTTTCTCTGCCCCCAAAGTTCACCTTACCCTGATTTTGGGAATGGGGGGTACGTGTGCAAATACAGTTTGCGCTGTGTATGAGATTTTCTTGGCAGAAGTATTTCTCTTTAATCTCTTCTGCTGTTGCTGTGCCTGTGCTGGTGTGGACTGCTGTGCACACACATTAAAGCTGTCTGACCTGGAGCTACCCGTGGTGCGACTGCTCCCCCAGTAGTGGACTCACTCATCATCCTGGAGAGGTTCTCCATCACTTGTCTAATAGATGCTGCTTATGCCTTATCCTTGGGTTAAGAGGCTCCCTACAGAGTTCCTCTGTATAGCCACTGTCCAGATCATCCAACAAGAAGAGTGATCTGGCCTTCCCCCTCTCACCCCCTCCAATCTGTTTACCTCCCATTACCACAACCCTGTGCTCTGCAACGTGAGCAGCCTTCACCAGCTGAAGACCTCTGATCCTAAGTCCACTAGAGAATTTGGCTTTCCTGTTTGGCAAGGTGACTTTTCGTCCACCAGGTCAACGTGAATAAAGACTTTTTAAATCCATAATGTCCTGCAATTGAAAAGAAAAACCCCAACCTGCTTCTAGATAATTTAACCTCTCCTGGCAGCCTGACATCTTGAGCTGTCTATGCTGCACTTGTTTATTTCTGCTCATATTTAGGATTTAAAAAATCCAAACTCACACTCACCAAGAATTCTACTTTATATAAAATTTGAAAGCAAAATCAATCCTGGCCCAATCTTATCATTTTTAAAGTATGTTTATCCAGCTTTGTAGTAGGAACAAGCAGACTGTTTGAAGGCCACATAGTTTTCAAACCTTGGTTGCAACACGTTACCCCATTTTGAAACCGTCTTTATCTAGCCGAGAAAACTAAAATCTGTTTGACAAAGTAGCACTCCAGCCAGTTTATCTTGCAATATGGCTTTAGCTCACAGAGCCTATTGATTTCCTTAAATTAATGTTTACAGAATGCTACTGAATTTCACTCAACGGGACATTGTTCTTTTGAAGCTTTGTAAAATATGATACAGAGTGTTATTGCCATTTGTTCCTTTGCTAAGACTGATGAAACATTTATTTTTTTTAAAACACAGCCTTGAACTATAGCTGGTTCCTACAAGTGTGTTTACTCTTGGAACATTAGTAATACAACACACTATCAGACTCCAGCACAATACCACAGGCAAAGTCTGTAGGTACGCTCTGGCCAGCCTAATCATATAAATGGAGCTGAAGTTTATCACAGATTAGACATCGTATGAGAAGAGGTTTCGAGCTTAGCCCAGCTGTCCCTGTCTGAAGGATCTTCAGATTTGTGTGCTACAGCCAAGCAGTTGTCTGACGCTGTTACAATATTAGAACGATTGCGTTGGTCTTGGTACTTCTAAACATGGGACCCCATACTGAAAATTAACATTGAATCCTAATCCTTTCCTCCCCCCCCCAGACAAGGTGAATAGCTTTATGACTACCTTGCTGCTCGTTCAGAGGCTTTTGATCCAATCTCTGAGAACTGCTTTAAAATCTGCTCCAAGAAGCACTTGCATTACATCTTATGTCCACACAAAATTTGGTAGTTTCCTAAAATGAGGTTGCACTTACATATTGCTGAAATTTTACAAGAAAACAGAGCCATTAATGACTTGATAATTTTGCTACTGTTCTCTGCAGCTATATTATTATTAGACGCATCATTCCAATAAATCTTCACTGTTTGCTTATGAGCCTGAACTGGGCACCCTTACATGTGTAAGGTGTGTATTTTATCCCACAGGCATAAGAGTGAACCACTCACTTGGAATATGGGTGGGAAAAAAGTGCTCCTGAGGAAAATGTGTACCGCACCGCAGCACAACCGGAGAGGGACCA
>NW_020897717.1:10798994-11321815 GCF_003984885.1 Neopelma chrysocephalum
GTGGGTTAAGAAAGCTGATTAATCAGTGTAAAATCAAACACCTTCTTTGACTGACACTTGCCCATAGTGGAACACAAGTGCACCAGACAAAAGCAGTCATGTGTGAACAGCTGCAGCCCAAGGATGCTAAATGTCCATGCCTTAGATGTTATGGAGGTTTCATGGTGTATAGAGGATGTTCATGACCTTAACTAGGTTAGATACCTTAAGTCAAACATTATAAATATCTCTCAAAAGACCTAACTCTCCATGTGTTTCACTGATCAAAAAAAGACCTACATAATGGGTGAAAAATGGATCTTACACAAGGAGAAGCCCAAGGATAAAATACACCAGATATTTCCAAATAGGTGACTAATTTATTTGTAGAAGAAATTACCTATTGATCCAGGCACTCTGGTCTAGTCAATCCGGAATGTGTGATTAGGCATGGTCAGACATAACCCTCTCAGTGTTTTTACTTCTGGTCCAAAAATTTACAGCCAGACAAAGTTATGTTAACTTCATGTTGGACACCGAATTAGGGAGAAAATATTCAAGAAAAAATGTAGTGAAATAAACTTCTTTGCTGTAACTTCACTAATTCAAATCACCAGTTGCCTGACAACATATTAAGACCTCCCAGACACCAGACAAACCTTTCCTTGCTACCCTGCAACCTAACTCGCAAGGATTCTTTCATTCTTGGCAGAGTTCCAGCAGAGTCTAAAGCTATGTTTCTGCAGCTGCTGAAAATATCCAGGAGACAGTGAAGTGGGCTTGTTTACAGCAAGGATGGTATAAATAGAAAAGCTGAAGCCTCTCTCTTTCTCTCTCACCATTCTCATCCAGTTCTATTACCACAGTACTTCAAAATCATCAAAGTTGTGCAACAATCCATTTCATCCTTTCTGCTCTAATTAGGCAATTCTACATGTCTGTCTTGATAGGTGGGGCTTACTGAAGCACTTAATCAGTTTCTGGAGGGGCATCATAGTGCCAATCCAAATGCTTATTTAAACAGAGCTATGGTGCCAAAACCAGCATATTCTGCAGCAGCATGGAAACAACAGAATCTGTGAGACACAGATTGCCTCACACACTTTTTTCAAGCTGCCTTCAATGTGAAGGAGCACTTGTCCTGTATTCATCCTATGTAAGCTTAACAGTTCTAGAGATTAAAACACGGAAATCATTTTATATTACTGGGCTTTCCTGGCAAATAAAACAATTAGAGCAATTCCAGTACAAGCCCTTCCTGAAACTGTGCTAACGAGGCTTTGAATCTTAAAAACTGCATTTAAATCAAACGATTCATTTGCAAACCCATCACATACAGCACACACGTAGTAGGTGGGGATCATTTCATTGAAATTAGAAAGCAAATGTCTCTATACATGAGAGGTCACCGGTTGTTGTACATTAAAATCTTCTCACTGTTAGGCATAATTAAAATACTCTAACAGTGGTTTCAGTAATTTAAACATTGCAGTATTGTTGTAATATTTTTCTAGGCTTCAAGAGTTCACAATTGTTTGGTCCAATCAAATTTGGGAACACTGGAGAAGTTATCACCCATCAAGGTAATTACTTTCAAGTTGAAATAATTACTCCATCAATGTTAATGGTCTTTCAACTTCAATAAAGCACTCACCTGCCGATAATCACAGCTAACCTCTTGCTCTCATGCAATTCCCTCTCTATTTAGCAGGTTATATTGCAGCCGTTAGAGTGGTCACTTGTCCTGAACAGCTGCTGAATTTCACTTTGATCGTCTGTGAACCATAAAAAAATTAGTCATCTGTGTATGATTTCCCCCTAACCCATAAGCCCTTGCAGAGCTAAGGAGATGATCTTTTGGCTGTATTAGGGCACTGCTGAGCAGCCATCTTGTTTCTGGTTGTGGCTACTTTCCACTCACTAACAGCAGCACAGTAGCCTAATTAACTTTTGCCCTCCACTGCCATTCACAGCTTTCATTCTTTGCTAAGTAGCACATCTTCTGAACTTCCGGCAGGTGCAGGGATTCCTTCATTTACTGTGATCTTGTTTTCTTACAGTGCAGTCCATTTCCCAGGCATCTGAAATAGGCATGCATAAAGAAGTTTCCCTGGTCCCTCTCCTTGGCATACTTATTCTTATGGCTACAATCTTCAATTACTTCTTGCATAAGAAAGTTGCTGTGTACATTCCTTTACGCTGCATTAGTGAGTAATATTATGCACAAGGAAGTTACTAACTATGTGGTATCTCATCTCTAATGCTGCCAAATGTTCATTGGTCTATATGAGCAGGCAGAAATGAAGGACCACACATTAATATATTATGTATTTCTAAATGTGACAAATAAAAAGACACTAACTCCAGATGCATGATTCCAGATATCCTGCATAGGAGGCGTGTATATATGGCAGTACTGGCCACTCTAGATTATTTCTGATGCAATATTTTTAATATGGAATTTTTCAATAAATAACCTATATTTAATATTCTTACACAGGTTACATATTTGGTATACAAATTGCTGTCTGCCTATAACAACATAATCATGCAAGCCAAAACCTCATCCTCCTACCAAACTCTTTATTTGCTATTCTGCAACACAGATTTCCCTAACACAGATGAAGTACCTGCCAAGAGGAGCTTGGCCAGTGTAGTTATATACCATCTCCCAAATAATGTAAGGGAAGCCAACATGTGCTCTCAACTGTTAGCATAGCTGCATCCAAACCAAAGGCTTTGCTGGTGCAGTGATAACAGCTAAGAGATGTGTTAATTTTTTACACCCCAAGCTGACATAGATATGCCAAAAAAAAGCCTTTAATGATAAACTTGGCCTGAGAGCCTCACACTGCAAAATACACTCTGAGAAGATCTGTGTTTCTAGGTAGGCACAGGTGCAGAATTTCCCAGGAATAATATCTATAATGCTTATACCTATCTCTTGCATCTTCTAACAAGCACATTGTACTTTTATCTACACTTTTCTGAGGTGAATTTAACAACGGAGGCCTTGATTCTACATAATAATAATTGGGGGGCTCTGCCCACAGCAGGCAGTTTTTCTTTTTAACCCTCACCTCTGCATGCTTTTCCTTCTCCAAGCACATTCTAACAGCTACATATTCTTCTTACATTTTTTACTCATCTTCTTGGCTTTGAATTCTTCTGCTTATGATAAACAACCAAACAGTTGATATAATTGTCATGGGAAAAACAGCATTACACACCCCACAAAACATCTACTGAGAAATGTCCAAACCTACCCACGGTTTTACCTCACAGCAACCTTTGGAATATAACAGGTAAAGAACTGTGATGCCTTGATGCTGTTTGGCAGGCACTGGCTTTATAATGAAATCAGCTCTGGGTTCTATGTTCACAAGCTTAAGCCTTAAGTTCACAAGAGTGAGAAGCTTGCTTTGACAATTTAGTCACTTTATGCAGATTTCTGTAAATGAGAACTTACTGTCAATCCATTCCCCTATAAACACATCTGTCTTATGTTAATGCTGTCAAATAAGACACTAAATATCATTCTTGCTTTAGAGGGTTACAATGAACTGCAAAGACATTGTGGGAGACACTTGTATTGCTGTAACCAGTCTTGACTTGACTTTGCTCTGCAAATAAACCAGAATGTCAGTTTAATTTGCTGTCACCTAACATCTGTCACTACACTCCTGGTCAAACAAGCTAAGGAAATGGGTGACACTGCTCTTTAACTGTGAAGCATCAAAATGGCTCACTGTATGTCACTGCTCCTAAGGGTGCAGGGAGATCCTCCTTTCATTTCATTGGCAGCAGCTCTTGCTCTCAGAATTGAGTTCTCATTTTCACCTCCATAGGCAGTGTAAAATTTCAAAGGGTCAGTGATAAGCAGCCATATCTTTGACGTATTAATTCAAATACATATTAATGCACCTTAGGTGGGGAGCGAAGAGCTGCATTTTGGGAAGGTAGAGTAGGTAACCTGTCAAATTGTTTGAAAACGCAGAAGATGCTTCTCATTTGGCTCTGGAAATGGATGGAAACGAAGCTGTCAAACTAGAACAATCTGCAGGGACAATAGTGAAAGCTTAATTTGTATCCTGCAGTGTCACAAGGATTGTATTTCTACTTCAGGTTTCGGTCAAGCTTTATGTCCTGTGGCAGGCAAACAGGGTGCAACCGACAAGCACAAGGCTGGGATCAGCTACTGTGATGCTAGCACTGGGTTTTTTTTCTGGAATAATGTAATGGGATAAGAATGGAGTCTAACAGATTAAATAAAGGACCGAACTCATTGCTCATTTAATACTTTAAGTCTTACTTGTAACATGGAAGCTCGTGTGAGAGAATGACTAATGGCATATCCCACGAGGGAGCTCCAATAGAGATGCTTTAGGAGATTAAATGATTTAGCCTAGTACCCCTGAAAGCTATATTTTAAAGGGGCAGAAGTTTAATCATTGGAATGCTAGTTCCTTCAATAAAATTACATTTTAATTAAAGTATCTCATTCACAAAGCTACAGTTAAGGGTATACCTGCAATTTCATGATAAAATTCTATTTTTAAGGGTTTATAACTTTGAAAGTTGGTGCCTGGTTTTTGCCTGCTGGGATAATTGACCTAACCTCCTGAAGATATCTTTGATAACAGGACTCTTTGCACTTTATGTCAATAACTTTGATTCAAAGCTTCAGCGCTCCTGCTGTATTCAGAAGAGGTAGGATTCAGATCTCAGGTCCTTGGTATAAATCAGAAACAACTCTACTGAGTTAATGCAGCTGCAACAGCTTAAAGTGAGTGCAACTGATGGAGGAGATGTGCAGAAAGATTCCTCCCTGAAGGGTAGTATAATATTTAAAATAAAAAAAGGTAGCAAAAATAGTAATCGATACACGTTCATGACAAAGAACAGTAGAAAAACCATGCAAGTCAGCTTTGGTGCAATGCTAGTAGAACAGCTATACACATGCTGACAGAATGTTATTTTGATTCAGGATAATGTTTGGGGAAAAGAAAGGATTTTGGAGCCAGGAAAATACTAATTCAGTAAATAATAGCTTGTTAATCTAAAAGGCTTTTAAACTGATGCTGTTAAAGAAACACACTGTGGCAACATTATTTAAAAGACCATTTTGGTAGGTTTTATTACCCACAGTACAACCATCTTGGACATTTTCTGTTGTTTTTGGCATGCTTAGAAGACACTGCAATGCATGACTGGCCAGGTCAATTCTGATGCTCAGCAACACATTGCATGCTGCTGAAGCAGAGTATTGGGAGAAGCCCTGTCATTTCACTGGTTTTAAAATCTTAGGTGTATCATTGCAATTATGATCGCGATTATTTTTCTTAAAACAAGTTAAGGGAGCTAAGTAGCAAAATGCCACTGAAGTTCAATAACTCTAGAATCCCAATCTACTTTTTAAAGCCTAGCATGCTGTGCAATGCGAATGCGACTGCTTCAGAAGGCAAAAGTCTATATTCCTATCATTCGGTTCAGGATCTGTTTTCTTTTTCAGAAAAAGATGTATAATAAACTTAATACATCTAGGCTTCCAGGAAGCCAGACACAAAACTGCTTTGGAACCATATGATAACAAGAGTGTGTAAGATTACTGAGCTGGAAACTTCTCCCACCATGTCATGTAGAGATCTGTCTGAGGAAGTTACTTAGAGGTTATTATTGGGTATTCCAGAGAAAGGTCTTTAGGATCCTACTAGCATGTCAACCAGATACTTTATAATTGGGATAATTAAGAATTTAGCGGGTTTCCAGAAGACTATGGAGATAATTTAGGGAAAATTCTAGGTTTGTGAACTTGAGGTGGCAGTGCTGAGGAAACCAAACTTTATTACAACCTCCTTAAGCGTTTTCTAAAATCTATTTTCAGAAGACAGCCAAGTATAGCAGTACTATCCTAATATACAGCTGTTCAATCCAACTACCTATAAGCTGTCTTGCTATAGAAAGACTAGAATGTAATATGTAAGTGGGAGGAGCAGTGGTAAATGCACAAAACATAACCATTTCTGTCACTGACTTACACAACATTGTTAATCAGTTCACAAAACAGCCTGGTCTTTCCTGAGCCTATCCCTTCACACACTGAGCAGAAACAGGAAAAGAAAGGAAAGGAAAAGACATATCAGCAGTGCACATTTTAATATAAGTACATGCAGTGGAAATAAAAGTAGATCTGCTTTTATTACTGATGAATTATGAAGGGAACATGCAAATGCATTGCACATATGAACTATGTAATTACTAATTAATTCATTCACTTTATCATTCCAACTGAATTAAAAAAATAGAATTATATACAAGGAGGAGTGATATTGCTGTTCTTTGTGCAGATCCTGTGACACTATTTGACGGTCAGACAAAAAGCTCAGGACAGTATTTTCAGAGTGAGGCTGAAAAAGGTAGATGTGCATAATTCCTCCAGATATAACATATTCATGCTTTCGAGTAATCTACTTGCCTCTACCAGAAATCCAGTATTAATGTGAAATGTTTCAGTCTCCACTGGGCAAAACACAAAATTTAAACCAACAACACTACTGGCGATTGGAAACCCCACTTTTCTAATCAGTGTTAAGTTAGATTCTAAAATACAACAGAGAACAAAGCAGAGCAAAAACATCTTAAAACTGGTTTTGTGGTCCAGTTCTTACCATTACAGTTAGTGCTGTAACAGCTGGGGTGCTAAACGTCGGGTCGCTGCGTTTTTCCTGATAGACCACTCGATACAGGGATATAACACCATTGGGAGAGACAGGCTGGGTCCAGTTCAACCGCACTGAGTATGCACTTGTTGCTTGTGCCCAAGGGGCTCCCATGCCCCATGGGGAAGCCTCCAGAGTTTGGGTTGAAGCCCACAAGCTGTCCACTGACCCCACAGAATTTTGAGCTCTGGCACGATATTCATAGAGAGTAAAAGGCTGTAGGGCATCGGATGCATCAATAAACTCCAAGGCTCCTTCAGTCCAGATGAACAAAAGCAGCTCTTCTTGACTGCCCACAGGACGTCTAGAATTAAATAAAAAGCAAAGGGTTTAAATAAATAAATTAAAAAATAACTTTGCCAGTCCATAGCAGTAGATCCTGAAGTCCCAAATTCAATCTGTATCTCAGAAAAAACCCAAAACTTATTTACGTAAGTTACACACATACACAAGGAACTGCCTACCTATCTTTGAATCTTAAAAGCATTTCATTGAACTTGTGTTTTTGAGGCAACCAATTATTCTCCTTTATCTAGAAGAATACTACAAAACACGTCAAACAAGTGTGCTCTCACTGTCCAGAGTACCAGAGTAACAACACAATAGCATATTGTCCTTCTAGGATAGAACACATCACAAATGAGACTTTCATAAATTAGAACGTGAAATTTTAAATATGTATGTAGTTGCTAAGAAATGACTTGAATTGCAATATGGGTGTAAGTTTTCAACATTTCTGAAAATCAAACTATTTATGGAGGTACTCACCTCAGGATCCCTCATTTATGGAAAATTTACGACCAATTTACTGAGAAAAATATTACCTAGTGAACAAGGGATTAATATTCTATCATGCCCTCAAAAATAAAGCCGTGCACTTTCAAATTCTGGTTTGCTCACAATAAATATCCCATTTTTTCTTGCAAATGGAATAAGTAATCCCTTGTGCATAGACTTAGCTGAATTTGCAGCTCCACCACAAAACCTCATTAAAATATCAGAAGTAGAGTTTTCTGTAATAAACTACATATTTTTTCCAATGCTGTTTTTGTTTAAAAATGCAAACTTAAGATATATGAGGACAATTCACTGTATAGGCTTTTGGCAAAATGGGGTTTTATTTTTGTACATATATATACATATATATATGTGTATGTATACACACACACATATGTACACATATATAAGTATATACAGGGTTATGACTACAGATGATCCTAAGCCCCTTTGTAATATGGCCCCTTCTACTATATAATTTACAACAGTTTTAATAAGCCAAGCACTCATCTTCAAAACAGAGTTATCAAATCAATTCTTTCACTTGGCATAAAAATGTTTGTGTGAAATTAAGTTGGTTACATTTAAACAGTGTGATAAATCTCAATGACGGTTGTGCTGTACTGCACATGAATTTAAGTATTTCTTCTACTCTTCACAGAAACCTTGGCCTTTGCAGAATGTAAAAGCACTTTTGCCCTCCATGCCAAAACCAAAAAACCAAATTAGATTATCTGCCACTTTTAGTGCAAGTAGGGCAAATTTGCAGAAGTAAAATTGGTTTGTCTGGCTACTGGGTGTCATGATCACTACACACACACAGAAGCTGAAGAACATTTCTTTGGCAAGAGAAAATCTGTGTTTCAAAAAATTCTGTTGAATTTGATTTTGTTAGATCAAATAAGGAAATAATTTAAAAATTCAAATTGCAACAATTTTTTAGAACTGATAGTCTTAGCTGCTTGTTACTCCCAGGTATTAACATGCAAATATGAAGACTATAACAAATGCATGTGTGCTTTCATGCACATCTGCTTATTCATCCTTTCTGTATATGGACATATAAGGCATGCACAAAGACATTACTTTCTTATATGAAGCTAAATAATTTTTGCTAAATTCTGAGATAAGCAGACTACATGGACATTGTTTTGTTTATAAGGGTTGAAGTGTGATTTTTTTTTTTAAATAAGAGTTTTGAGGTACAATATCACTAGTGTAGGGAAATAGGCAAGTTGTGTGTTGCTACTGAGGTTTGGTTGGCAGAACTGGGCGAAGAATGGCAAGTAGAAGAAGCAAGAAAGATTCCCTAGGAATTCTCAGTCTCTCTGTAAGAGCTGGAGTCCAAAATTTCCCATTGTCTCCAACATTCCACCAGCAGTTTTTAATACAATTTCCCATACTCTATTATAAGGGCAAATTAAGACTTATGCAGAACTCTCCCCTGGATGCTGTTAACTGATGCAATGTAAGACACATAATTTTGAAATACTATATCTTCCTCCTGCACCTAAAAATACAGTCTTTTCTCTGTGTACTCAAAAACATGCCTAAAAACCCCTCTGTAAATAAGAGAAAAGAGAGTATATTTTAGTGCAATAAAGTCACATTTAATATGTCTTGCTGACCGAGCAGTATGGTCCTTAAACGAATACACAAATTTATGTTTTATAAATATTCTAAACTCTGTGATAAACAGTTTTTTTCACATTGAAAGATCAAATATGCCACCAACTGTAAGCTCATCCACAGGCAAATCTGTACAATGTAGCCTGGTTAAGTATTTAGATCTTATTACTGCTGAATATTTAATGAATGAAACTTATGGTTAGGTAAATGGTCCCATCTGTAGTGCTAAAAAACAGAATATCTTCATGTATGAATAAACTTTGAACAGAAGTGGTTGAACAGTCTGTAATCATTTCAATCGTCTTAAGATTTAAGATTCAGCTGCTCAGTTAACTGGAAGTGTTTCTTATGTACAATGAGCTGCAAAGGAGAATAACATTTCCAAGAGCTGGAAGCTGCCTCTTCATCTGCATAGTCTGATTTGCTGCTTACATTCATTTTAAAGATGCTCAGATAGTCATTTTTATAAGGGCAAATTCTCCCTGCCCCACTGCCAATCTGAGCTGGATGACATGAGAAGGAGAACAGGATCTTCTTTGTGACAGTGAACTACAGAGCTGCACGCCAAGGACTGCAGCGACGCCGGCTGCAACGTTCACCCCTCAGCCTCCTCACGTGTGAGGAGACAGTGAACGCCTGAGGTCTCACAGGTCAAACCAGAATTATTCTTCACAAGTTTACCTTCTGCCATACAACAAAATGACACATTTTAGCAGTGCCTGCTGCTTTCCTTACCAGAGTGAGTTATTTCTAGGAACACTGGTAAGTCTTGGGGTGAAATTCAAGTGACTGGGGAAACACACTGTCGAATGTGGTGGAACAACGCAACATCAGCAATGTCCCCCCTCTACGGTTTCACATTTAATTAAACAAAGAAGCCTCACTGATCACTCATATAAATCTATACTAACGTAGCTTTTATGTTTTGGGGTACATTTTTGTAATAAAAGTTTTGATGTAAAAAAATGAACAAAAGGAATAATTGCATGTAATATGCTAGTTTAGATTGGGTATTGTATCACCTACAGGCATAAATGAAACCCTTCAGGAGTCCTGTATTCAATGACATAGTCATCCATAGGGATTCTTATATTAAACCATCTAGTAACATATGTTCCTTGGAAGCTGTTTTGGGTGCAATTCATGGTTAAGGATATACAGTTAAGCAATGAATTACTCATAAAGAGTCAGTCTAGAAGCCTGTTGCAAGTCACAACTGCCAACAGGCACTGAGACGTCTTCTGTCTTAAATTGCCTGTTGATTTTTCTGCTACACTTTCACCATCAGGACTGCTCAGCTAATGACATCTACATTTCAATCTCACAAATACACACTAAATAATATAATCTTACTGATCATGACATAGAGAGTTTGACAGAAATTCAGACACTCCTTTAAGCAAGTTAAAAACAAAAATACTTAAAATTTTACAGGCAGTATTTTTTAAGAGCCATCTCATGTGCCTCCTACATAGTTAACGCTGGTGGTCAACAGAGAGCAGTTCCATTAACTGATGTGACTTATATCTTATTAAAATACAGCAAGAAATACATCATTTATTTCCATAATACTATTTTTCCAGAGTAGCAACTTCTGTGGTTGTCACAGAGATGTTATGTCATAGAAATGGGAAAAGAAGTAGATTAGGTGATTATCTCATGAACCAGATCTTGTCTCATTGACAATCTCTTCTAAGTTGTGGTCCTTGCTAGAAAAGTTTTAAAGCCTCAGATATGTGTTTAAAACTGCTATATTAATCAAAAATAAAATATCACCATCTCTTTTCTCATAAAATAACATTTCAATTTTTTGGTTTCTAGCAAAATGGCTGCAAACTTGTGAGTGCTTTTATATGCTAGAGGAAAGAAAGAGTCCTGCCATTTTAATGCAAAGATCTGCGCACACACTAGCTCCCCAAGCATTCTAGGTTTTGAGTTAAATGAATTTATTTTGGTGGTGATGCAGTAAGGAAGAGGCACATGATGAAGAAGAAATTACATGCCATAACCTCCCCTAGAAATACTGCAGTCTTGCTGCTATAACAATGTAAGGCTATGTGTGGCTACAAAATGAAAAAGAACTATGTGCTTACATCCCATTTCTGATTTTTTTGCAGCTATCTGAGAAAGATTTGATATTGTTGTTGTCTAAGCACATTTAAACTTCAGCTGAAATAACTGCCAAGTGATTCATGCCTATGTAGGTGAATATACCGATTGTATCTGGAGCCCCAGTGCGCCATTTTCATTTCACTTTAAATAAAAAACAAAATGTATCTATGTCAGTCAGTGCCCTTCTGCTGTACTCAGAGGTATCAAACAGGCTACAATTATGATTGTGAAGTGATTGTGTCACATTGGAGGAAGGTTTATTGCTTTTGAGTCTGCTAGGCAGTAACACATTCTGTTTCATATTACTCTTTATATCATTGTTTGGCTGTGACTAGAATAATCAAATGCCATCAAATGCTGTCAAATTCAATTTACAGTATTTTTCACTGAAGCAGGCTTTCTGCATTATATTTCCTGTTTTCCCTTTCTATGGTTGCCATGGAATAGCAGCAGTAATCATCAGCTTTATTTACAAAACCAACAGACTGAAGACATGTCTTGGGCTATAACACACACTTTATTCCTCTTTATGCAGGGGAGGGACTTGGGTGTTTTGATCAGATAATTAAAAAAAGGCAAACAAAAGGATATTTCGAGACAGCAGGAATTTTTAGAGACTATTAACATGTTTAAGGCAAAAATGAATTTATAATAATTATCACTGAGGATTCCAAACAGTAATTTGATTCCATGTCTTCTCAGTAACACCTCTAATGTAATAAAAAGTCCCAAATTCTTAGTGGAATGCTAAGATCAGCCCAGCATGTGTTTGCCACACATACTTAGAGCTGGAAAAACCAGGAACTTCAGTGTTTAAATTCTTCTCCAATATATGGGTTGAATGTTATACTCTCTGACTTCTGAAGCTATTCAAGGTTGCTTCAGCTAGCTTTTAACAGTAGACACTGGCACTGTTACTGGGCACAGTAGACATTGGCACTCTACTACTTTGATACTCCCCTAAACACAGTTATCTATATAGAAAAATCTTCACACAGACCTTAGGAAACTCCTTATAGGAAGTGAGGATGTGTCAGTCAACAACCTAGACAGGGCAGAGGAATGCAAACACCAAGGAATATAAATATGTGCACTGTAATCACTGTCCAGATGACTTATTTACAAACAGGAACATAAATTGGAAAATTGATCTGTTTTAGGAACCTAGATACCTTTTTCTGCTTTTAAAAGTCTCAGAAATGGTGAATTACTCCTATTTCCATTCCAAAATTCTCCACTGTCTATCAGAGAGGATTGAAGTTTGTGCCTAGTAGTTTGGGTAAACACAGTATGAGTATCTATCTTACAAATTTTTGGTAAGGTTTTTTGTTCCTTTGAATTTTAAAAAAATATATTTTCACAGGCTTTTTGTTATTTGCAGTTCAGGAAGCTGATTGTTTTCTGAGCTCATACTTTCAACTTGGCCATTCATAGATCAGAATCTAACCTTAGCATTTGAAAGGTAATACATATTTTTTTATATACTTCTACATTTTTTTCACCTCCTAGTATATCAAGGAATAAAGAAAGGAACCATTAAGTAAGACTAAGAATCTGAGGTGATAAAGTCATTTACCTGTAAATAAAGTAGTTAGTAATGATGCCATTTGGTTTCCTAGGCGGTGTCCATTTCAATTCTATGAGTGCAGATCCGATTGCTTTAACAATAGGTGGGCTCAATTCTCTAGGAGGTGCTTCAGCAGTTCTTGAATATATTTGACCACCCACTCCACACCCACCTATAAAACCAGAAGTTTGCATAGTGATGGGAGCTTTGTCCTCAAGAACAAAAAAAATACACTAAAAGAAAATGAACGTCAAATAAAGAAGCTCATGATGAAATGGTGCCTTATTTCACCTCATTTCATTTTTAAATACTTATTTAAATTACCACAGCTCTACTGATGAATTACTCTCAATTTTCACCAGTGCAGGTGAGGAGCATATTGGTTAGAAAATGTCATTTTAGAAATACTTATTTCAACAGGATTTGAAAATTTCCATTAAATTCAAGGAATTTTGCAATTTTTGGGCTCCTCTCTCCTGTCTTTATGATTAGCACTTCTTGCTGGTGAGTAGTTACATAACTGATTCAGTTCTGTATATCCATTTTCAAAAATTTTTAAGTTGCTTGTAAAGAGCTTTTAATAAAGTGGCACATATAACCTGAAATACACTTTTTGAACCTCCATTTAAAATAGTCATGATATATCATGGAGAAATATCTAATGCTTTATCCAGTGCTGGGCTTTCTTTTACTGGGCAAACATTTGACTCCAATGTAAAAATAAGATTTCATCTGTTTTGCTGAGTTGAATCCATCTGGAAAATCTCCATTCCCTTCCAGTCACGTAGGTGATTCTTTTAAAAACGTCTTACCACTCTGGCATGCTTGTATTCTTATCTCATACAGAGTGTAGGGATCTAGGCCATCAACAAAGGCAAAATGTGCACGTCCTACTGGCTTCACCAGTAGAGCAGGACTGCTCGCATTTAGCAAGATGTTGTATTCCAAAGGCACATTGACAATGAATATCCCTGTTGTGAAACAGAGAAGAACTGGTGATTATCTGAAATACTAACAACAGTGCAGGACAACTTCAAAGAGTCATTCATCATATGCAATTTTAAATGTAAGCCCCCCCGGAGGTTTTCCTACTGCCTCTCTTGAAAACTACAATCATTTAAACATAAACTGAAACAGATCCATCTGCAGATTATAACTGGAAGACAGACATTACAGTTCTTAGTTAAAACCCAAAATTCAATTCAGTCAATGCCTGTGTTGCAATTGCTACTTCTGACTTGGAACCAGGCAGCTTTTATTTATTTTGGAGGAGCAACAGCTATCAAACATTGCTGTTTGAATAGTCATATGATCAAAAAAGGGAATTGCAACCATTCAGCAAATTATCCCTTTTTAGTCCAAGAGCAGTAGCTGCATGTAGGTTCTTAGCCTGCTTCACCAGTAAAGTACAATACAATAGCTTGAACCAAGAAACATGTAATTTTAACTGATGTAAACACAAACTGTTTTTGTTAAAAAACCCCTCAGTTTTTACTATTTCAATTCAAACATTTTCCCTATCTATTCCTGTTCCCATGCTGTCAGTTCCTAATTTTCCAGTTTTGTTGAGAAGCTGAAAAAACTGTTTCTTCAGAAGAACAAGCTAAGCCATATGCCATGCCATCAGAATGATTCCTGAATCTTCTCTTGTCTTCTTCCATATGACTTCTCTAGGGTTTTGGTTGGTTGGTTTGGTTTGGTTTGGGGTTTTTTTGTAATTAGGAAATGGGCTGTAGGTTTTTTATTTTTTGTCCACTCTAGACTGCTCTACTCAGACAGCATCAATTTCATAAAGCCAAGAGAATGACCAAACAAGAGTGTCTGTTATATGTGTTTCCTTCATTCTGCAGTCATGTAAGGAACAGTCTTAAGAACAAAATACAAACTAGACAAGGTTCCCTTCTGAAATGAGTCAAGATGTATCTGATTAGTAAAAGCACATTTCTCTTTACAGATAACACATATTTTAGATGTCACAGAGATGTCTTTGTGACTGCACCAAGGACCATATGCCTATAAGCAGTTCTGAGACTTGTCCAGACCTTGAGAATCTTTCCATTTGTAACTTTGGAAAACAACTCAACTTTTTCTCTTAATTGCAGTTTGGGTCTTTTTCTGATAAATTATCTACATTGATACTACTACCCTGAAGCTACAAATAGCATTTTTTCTACTGTTGTGCACCTTTTAGATGGATTTTTTTAGCTAAGCAGGTACATGAATATGCACATTGACTAAAAAAAAGTTTACAAGAAACTAGAGATTTCAAGTTTATTTGTGGCACTATAAACAACTGATGCACTTCAGAAGATCAGCAAAATCTTTGAAATACCAGGTTTTTAAAATTCTTATAAGAAAAAGAGGATATAAAAATCCCAAAGAAATAACTTGCTATACCTGACTACATGCTAGACAAAGAAAATGTCACTACACTAAAAAGCTGAAAAAATAGCCCCAAAGTAGAGGCATGGCTTCAATCTTATTCAACTGCTCAGCTTACAGGAAGAACAAAGATGTTAGTAGTTGTTGGAAGAGGTGAAGGGAGAAGGAGACGAAAAAAGCAAAAATCCCCCTGTAAAATTTTCCTTTTTCAGTGTAAAGCTTACAAGAAAAACATCAAGATCTAATAATTAAGAATGGAATAATAAAAACACAACTTTTAAAATCAAGCAGGATGTTACAGAGTAAACCTCTAGGAGGTGATCTTGAAGTAGATTGTTTCTGCAATGAAGAAAATTATTTTTTGCCTGATGTATGGAAGATGAAATGCTCCAGAGGAGTGCACTTGAGTGTGTATTGTATAATTTTGCTAGTAATTGAGTATATAGTTGTTATTATTATTATTATTATTACTACTACTACTATTATTTCCCCCCTATAATTGGAGGGCCTGTAAAAGATACAACAGAATATCTGGAAGTAAGACTTTGAAATGGTAGACAGCACATCAAATAGAAACATTTTTTAACCTCCTAGTTAAGGTCCCCTTCTTCTCCAGTCCTGTCAGATATTTCAGCCAGAAAAACTCACTCTCTTATGAAAGTGACATATAATTCAGTTTTGTGCATCTGATCAGTGCATTTATTCTAAGCAAAATTCACCAGAAACCTTTGAAATTGAAACTATTCAGAATGCTTGATTTCCCAAGAAAGATTAAATACAAACAAGGACAGCAGAATCCAGCCACCAGTATGCAGCACAGGACACTTATTTCAAAGTAGTTGACCTATCTGACAGTGTTGGACAATGTTCGGGCCACATTAGAAATCATTAAAAAAACCCCAAGCCACAACTGAAACCCAAAATCTTAAAATTCTGATAAATGTTGCACTATATTTGTAATTATACCAATAATAAATATGCTGAAGAAAAAAATATTCTCAAGAAGTGAAAATGAAATTTTAAATGAAATCAAATAAATATCCTGAAAAATTCCAATATCAAATGGAAATCCTCCTACAATTTGATCAAATTCATTGAATACGAAAATCAAAGGATCACTTTTTCATCTGAAAAATTATAAGATATACTCTTACAACACAGAAACTTGTAAAAAAACTCCTTTCTTTTAGAACAGCCTTCAGCATCTGCAGCCAGTCTGAAACTACTACCTTGTGTGCTCTGATGACTGAAAGAAACGAAATAGGCATATTTGTTAAAGTCAGCTGGGAAACCACACGACTTGGTTAGTTCCAGAGTTCATAAATTCATGTCAGAATAAAAGGAACCATAAAAGCACAAGTGAACCAATTTACCCTAAGTGCAAATGGCAGTTTTGTTATTTGGTGTCAAAGTTACCATGAGCACAATGACAACCTGCCATAACACATTTTCATGTTCACTAAAGAACAAGGATTTAGTTGGTTAATATTCCCAGCAATACTCTTTTTCATAATTTACAACAACTAGATGCTGATAGGTTATTTAACATTTATGAAGTTAAGATGTAATCAGAAAACCCCTGATTATCTTTACAAATAAAAAAGTTAAATTATTCCACTTTTTTTTTGTCTGCGACTTCATTTCACAGCAGGTGCACATTTTGCAATGGGACAAATCAATCAAACGAAACCTTGGGTTTTTGTGGGCATATTTGGATAACATTTAATGGACAATTCCGTGCAAAACTCTGCAAATTAGGTTTGACGGCTTTGTGTACTTCAAAACTAGGGTAGGTCAAAAATAGCATTTGCAGCACAAGATGCTGAACTGGAGGGAAAAAGCCAGTTTTTTACAGACTGGTCACCAAAAATCTGTTTGAAATCAATTGCTGAACAATTGTTTACTACGATGTGAAACCCAATCACAATTAGAGCAAAATAGTTAAACTGTTTCACTTACAGCAAACAAATACTAAAATAGTATTAAATGCCATATCTTTTGAAGTTACATTTTAATATTTAAATTCACAAAATAAACCCATCTATTTGGCTTTCTGAAATTAAGTATTTACATTATGCTTCAAATATCCAGACATCTCAATCTGGTTGTATCAAGTATTCCCAACAAGAATGAAAAAAATAACAGCTGGGGATGCTGACTGCTTTCAAGATGCAGAACTGCGGATATTGAGCTTGAAAAGCTTGTCTTACAGGGAGGTGGAACAAACAATAATTTACACAAGAAAACAAAAATGAGAAAATGTAACACTGGCTTAGCAAAAGTCAGATTTGTTAGGCCACCAATAAGGAAGGAACCAGGTTAGGTGAGCAAGCTAAGTGACAAATAAATGGCATTCAGTTACCATGTTTGATCCCAAGAAGAATAAAGTAGGAATCCAGATGTTACACAACTTTCATTCTAATTGATAAGCAGACCCAGAGGTGGATAAAGTAGAGTGTTACAGCATGATGAAGAAGAAGACATTTTAATCCAGATGATCATTAACATATGAAGCAAATAACTTAGGAGCAGAGGACAGGATCCTCTTTTGAGCATGTCCAACTTTCATGTTATCACCAGCACTGAAGACACCTTAGAAGAATCAGGCCCCCAGTGAGGACCAGAGGTGGTGTCAATGAGATAGAATGCAGGATGGCTACCTGCCTACCTATCAATAACATTTATGGATATACCTTGGGGAAATTATGTGGTGTTTTTTTTTTCCATTCAGCTTTTCTGCTTCTATCTGTGGCCCTAATAGTTGTTCCATAATTGTAACATATCCTTCCATAGCGTATCAGTGAAATGTACCGTACATTTGAGGTCTGTGCACTGAGGCAATGCAACACAAGATAATGGGATACCTATTTCAGAAAATAAAGTCCTATTTTCCATAGTGAGTGAGGTGTGTCAAATATTTTTTTTCTGAATCCATCACTTTAACCACTACTGGGCCACCTTGCTATTTAGCTAAGTCAGGAGTTTTGAAACGCTACATATCTATAAAGTCATAAGATTTAGATATATTACAGATGCTGAAACATTATAATTAAAACCATTCAACAGGAAGGTCTGTGTAATATGATGTGTCCATAATTAATCCTGAGGGTGATTATTTGAACCAAATTTATTACAGCAGATAAGATAGAATGCCAAAGCATCCTTGATATCCATAGACAGGAAGACACTATGAACAAATACCCTCTCATCAAAACTCGGTTAATTAAAAATACTTTTTTGTCATGGAGTCTATACCAGTGAAAACAACTGTTTCATCCAAGAGTGACTGCCAAACCTTACAATCCTTGTAGGTAAAGCTGCATTCTGGGTTTACAAGGAAAACCTATATGATTTCAATATAGCCTATTGTGAAAACAAGGATTCATTCACAGCAAAAGAATAAATCAGAAAAAAATAGTTACTCTGTGCACAATTGCATAAACAAGGATAATAAGCTGTAGACTCTTTAGGCTAATCCTACGAAGCTGGGGATGTATGTGGCCCTAGACAACTGGATGCATAGGACCTGTTAATGGGATCTGTGCCATTCCAAAAGAACAGACCAAATTTACAGACTAAACCTCCACCTGCACCTTCCACAGTCTTCCTTTTAGGGAAAAAAACCCACTAGACTGAGCATGATACAGGACTGTGAAGGGTCAGGAATTAATTTCCTAGCTTCTGCATATAACTACGCTTCCTCACACAGTTTTTAGTAGCATTAGTAGCATTAATAGCTTTCAGTAACATTTCCCTGCTGTTAATACTCCCCATTCCTGTAAGATCAGCTAGTGGCCCTGAGGTGCTATAATAAAATGAATAGCAAGATTTGCTTTCCTGTCATTTTCTTGACTAAGAAGAAAGTGAACTCCATCCCAGCTGAAACCAGGACAATACCCAACAGAGGCACTGTATGAAAAACAATCCCTTATGCATATTTAAAAACTTAAATAATTGGTCCCACAACAAGAAGGCAGAGAGAAAGGGTCCTGTGCAGGGCCAGGACTTGATGATCCCTGTGGGTCCCTTCCAACTCGGCATATTCTGTGATTCTGTAAAGTCATAAAATATGCATGGAAGTGAGATAAGTGTTCAAGGTGCATCTCAGTATCTGGGAAGAAGGACATGGGCCTTCCTCAGCTGAGGAGAATGATTCCTACAGACATCAACCCTGCATCTTCTACAGAGCCATAATGTCCAGCCTCCTCCTCACCCCTCTCATTGTGTGATTTCAGGAATACATGAACCTTTGTATGCATAGTCTTGATTGCAATATAACCAAATGTACTATGCAAAACCTTGTTCTCTTTGCAGGCTTCTAACCTAGTGCAAGTAACAGGAATTTAAGCAGTTGGAAAAGGTCTAGAACAAGGACAAGATTTTCTGGGAAACACCCCACTCTTCACAAGCATATGGTATTCCAGTACATTCTTATGTTTTAAATCTATTTAAAATGTTGCTGAATATTTTGTACCTTAAATTATATTTATTATCAAAACTATAATACAGCATGAGTCACTTTCCAATAAAGCCAACTGTAGATTATATGCCATTTGAATTCGCCTGCCTTCTGCTGGGTTCTAAATCCTTTCAGGCAGTAGGGGAAAAAGTCTAATTTAAGATTTTAATCTTTTTCATATATTATAGCATTTCTATAATGGATTTTGTGCTTCTGAAAACTAAAAGATTGACAGCTCAGGGTATTATAGATTTATTAATCATTGCTTAAATGGGTAGGGGGAATGCTGCTAAGCACTGCAACAATACTTGCGATCCCAGCCTTGAAGGCAAAATACTTTTTCTAGGTGACTTTATTTTTAATGCCAATTGACTCTACTGTGACTGCTATGCAGGGATAGAACATCTTAAATAGTTAGAAAGAGAAGACATGAAAAAAATTCCATGAGTTCATTGATAAAACACATGTGGTTGTTATTGCAATATGCAAACATCTGGTTTCTAAAAAAACTGACCTCATTTTAACTGAAAAATTCCTAATATCTACAAACTGGTAGACACCTTGATGGAGATGAACTAGAGAAAAAATTATTCATTTACAATGCTCTCATTGTCCCACAGTAACTACAGCATATAATTTTTTATAACATCAGTAAAGTACACCAATCGCTTAAGCTATAATCTATATTAATGAAACAGAACACAGTTTCTCATATAAAAAAATGCTATTTTTCAATTATTCCTTCTTAGCCTACCTCTGTGGCAGGCCAAGACCACCTGGTCATGTTCAGGAGAAGAGTAACTAGAGGAAAAACATTTCTGGACCTTTGCTGACCCACCATCCTGCAAGGTAACAGATCCATATAACACTATTGTCCTTGGGCAAATAAAATTTACCCAATCAGGTCAAAACTAGCACAGGATCTCTTTGCCACAAAACCTAAAATGTTGTCAGGTTTCTCTGGTGATAACTCAGGTTAGTCTGAACAGAGGAGAAATTGTGTTCTTTCCTTAATACTTGCATTCAAAAATAGTTTACAAGACCAAATTAAAATACAGGGTTTTGGTAAACTAAACCTCACAATGCCCATGTCAAGTATCTAGGTCAATATTATTAAAATAATATGTCTCTAGGACACAGCAGCTTTAGATTACTGGCTATTTAAATCATACAAACACTAACACCAAATATGAAAACCAAAAATATCAGAATGATTCAGCTGCCTACCTGATTATACTAATTTTTCCATCCTTTCATTTTGCTACAAAGTATTACATAGAAATACATTTTTACCTGGCACATCCCAAGCTAGAAATATAGAATATGCATCAATTACTGTGACATTATATGGGACATGAATTTTCTCTGGTGTTCCTACTGGTGTTTGTATAACGTATTTATCACTGGTGTTGCTGCCGCCCCAAGTGCTGGCTTCCAGCTGGTAAACATATCTGCACAAACACAAAAAGATGAGTAGACACTGCGGTTAGAAGCTTTAGGCATATCAGTATCAGAACATTTCCATTTTCACCAATTTAAAGTGAATAGACTATACAAAGAGTATTACAAATACTGCATTAGTGAAGATTTTCACCTTTAAGTTTTCTTAATGTGAGAAAAGTAACTACTTATAATAATTATGATAGTCATAGATACTAATACTAAAATAAAAGTAGTAATACTAAATAGTATAGTAAAATACTAACACTGAAATTCACATTGGCTTATATAAGAGAGAGTATATACTCAAAAAATGTCAAAACCAATTTCAGAATAACTTCTATAAAAATATCAGCAGCCACTTTTGACCCTGTATGTTCAATATGCACTGAAACATTATATACCATGTGCAGGGCTGTTTGTCACATAAACCCTGAAATTTTCTGAAGTATATTTCCTGAGAAAAAAACCCCCTACCAATGAGCTACCAACAACCAGCCAAGAAAAAAAAACAAAAAGCTTCACTTATTTGAATCAGAATGACCTATTCTCAGAAAAGGAAAAATGATTAAGGTCTTTCCAACACTTGGAAGCCTCCTTAAAAGTGCTCTACCAATTTTCAGTAATTAAGTAATATCGTAAGAGAGTTTTCTTTTGTTCAGAGTAACTTATATTTTGTACATCTCACTAACACAGGTACATATGTTTTTCAATGCCTTTCACCTATTATGAGCGCTCTTTAACATGCCTTACCTACTGTTAGGCTGCAGGTTAACATCTGTGAAATTCAGGTCTGTACTGCCACCCAGGAAAATCTGCTCTCCATCACGAAATAATCGATAATGAGTAATGAGTCCATTGGGTTTCTCTGGTTCACTCCAGTACATTTCCACTTCTGTTGAGCTGACTATGATATGATGAGGTTTTGGCCATACTCCTATTAACGTCACAATGACACTATTTTAATTTTATGACAGAAACATAAAGGTGTTTTTTTTTCCTTTTCCACAGTTTGTGCTGTTGTTTTGAGCAATGTAATGAAAACATAAAACACTGACAGGGAGAATGACAGAATTTAACACACTTCCTCTATTTATCCTATAACAAATGCAACCAATTAGACAAGGTAGAGATTAATGGAGAACAAGGCCAAAGGCTGCAGCCTTTATATGCCCAGTTGTCTCTGCATATTTATTTGTGCTTTAAAAAACATGCATCTGTTAATTTTAACCTCGTTAACTTAAAGAGGAGCTTGGGGAAATTTTCACAAAAAGAAAGTAGAAATGCAGTGCCAGGCAGTCAGTATATAGAGTGTGGTAAGATACAGATACTCCAAGAGAGACAGATCCTCTTGTGTAAATTTATACATGATAGCTTGATGGATGATAGTGGAGTTCTGCATCTTGTTAAACCATCAGAAAAAACAAGTCAGTATGACCATCTCTTTGCAGTTCTATAAGAATGTCTTTTTCCCTTACCATGAGGAGTAGCTTGTAAAGTTTGACCTGAAAGTGGTTGGCTAGAAGCACACCCAGCAGATGTGCATGCAGTAAGCATGAAGCTGTAATTAGTGTATGGCTGCAGACCTAGAAAGAGCAAAAAGAGGTTAGGCTGAGATGTTGACATCAGTTATCACAAGAACTATATCACTACACAGAAAGTTACTGGACTTAAAGTTAACTTTTAGTATTTTTGCCAAACAAAATAGGAACTATTTTTATATTACACTTGAACAATACTAAAATGGTGAATTCGTGCTAATTTAGGTATATATTCTCTACTGCTTTAAAAGACCCAACAAAACAATTCAGATTAAATGTCTGTCTATGCTGCAATGGATCTATGGATGTCCCTCATGTAGACATATTTTAACTAAAATCAAAAAAACTTAGATGGCACTTGCAGCACAGATAAACACCTGAAAGTGTAATTTCTTAGAGTTTCAGACTTGAAAAGCTGAATAGCCTGTAATGTTTAGAAAATTTATTACAAATACATTTTCAACAATAAGAGAATATAATTAAATATTCTCTTACTTGTACATATAACCTTCTATTATATTGCAAACAAGTCCAAAGATACTCCTTCCCCTTTCCCACCCTCTGTTCGTTTTCCACCCTATTTTTTTCCTATTTGTTACAAGACTTTACTAGCAATGCTATAAAGCACTAAGAAGCTGGACTGACAACCAAGCCCTCATTATAAGATATTAATTTTAGTTACTTATAACTTTTTAAACTATTTTTTACAGCTCAAACTTCATATTCTCATCCTTGAATGAGACTAAAACAGAATATATTGCTTTAACTTTTCCTTGGAAATTTTCAAACATCCTTGCGCTGTGTATTAATGACTTCAGATTTGACATCAAGTTGCCTGCAGCTTAAGAATCTGACTTCAGGACTCCTCATAAAATTGCACTCATAATTTGGCTAAGATACTAAGCTTTTAGGATAGCTAATTCTGTGCACCCATTAAAGGATTCTTACAGTTAAATTGTTAAAGATGCAGACCTCTGTGAGCCTATCTTGAACACCTCAGAGCTCAGCTTTAACTGCTGATCAGCCTGTCTGACAGAGCATGCTCCATCCCAGGATACAGCAACTTTGCTAAACTACTCTTTTGGATATTTCTCAAAATTGATCTTAAAGATATCACCAGGCACAAACACTGAAAACCTCTCTCTTGCATTTTCAAGGACCCTCTTGTTAGCACCTCATAATACTTTTAAAAAAGTTCCTGTTCCTGGATGCAAAGGATACAAACAGTAGGAGGAGAAGAAGGAGGAAATTATACACAAAAAAATCTTTGAAAATATTAAAATTGCAAAACTGAACACTCATAACTGAACACTAGGGAATCCCAGTGCCAAGACATTGTACAATAGGTTTTGGTCCCCTTTTGTACACAGGCTTTGTAGCACAGTCCTTTCTAAAACTGCCTCCAACATGTGGTCTCTGGCCTAACTAATTGTACGTAATAGGAGACTTTTCTTGCAGTGTCCACCCCTAGACTGTACAGATGCTTTACTAACACCAACCAGCTGAGCATTCCAAATGGTTTAATATAGAACCAGAACAACAAAAAAAAATCCAACCAACCAACCAAAAAACCACAAAAACTCAAAAAAATAAACAAAACAGAAAGATTTCTCTCTCAGAACCAGGATGCTGACTCAAAGAGACTGAGAGAAACAAAAATCTCCCTGGACCTGCCAGAAGGCCATGTGGGATGCCTGGTGTTATGCAAAACTTCATATATCCAAGGACAACCAGTGCCTTCAACTGCAGCTCCGAGAGCTCGGGAAATTTGAGTCTCAGGCAGGGTGTCCAGAAAATGAAGAAGACATGGTTCTGACAAACTATGAAAGCTTGAGATGTGCCTTACTTACTCAGTAGCACATCCTGAACAAATATGAATGCCCTGCCATTCCCTTTGGTGGCCCCTGCCACCAGCCTCTCAGTGATCCATGTTTGATCTCTCTGGGTTGGCACTATCCCTATTGCCTCCCTCACTGTGCTCCATGTTCCAATATTCATGCCTCCTTGACTTCTGCCAAGCAGAAAGGAAATGTAGCTCTGGGCAGATGCAGAATTAGGCCCATCTACACTGAGACTCCCAGGAGGAATAAATCTACCACACACAGCCAAAGCTGAGGCAGCAGTCCTCCATACAGGAGCTTCATTTCATTCCTCCCTGAAAGAGGCAGTAACCCTATGTACAAATGACTGTACTTCTGTGCAATGCAGATTGCTCGTGTGAAAGAAGCTGAATTAGGATTATACAGGTCAATTCATATGTATTATATGGGTCAATTTATAAATCCGTGGCTTTGTGGCCTTAATAACGTACTTTTGATTTAACTCCTGTGTATAAATGAAATTATTTCAAGAACAATGCAATTCTGCAACAAGAGAAAAGTCTGGGCAATAGTTTGTTTATAAACAAATCCTTGCTTACACCCAGTACCAAAATATTTTAATTAAAATATAGTCCAAACAAACAGAGCAAAAGAAGAAGCAACAATTCTGTAGAAAGGTAAAATACGGAATGGAAGACATGCAGGCTGCTTAACAAAATTGAACAACATGTGAAGGAGAGAAAATAAAGAGATGACTCAGAGAGACAGCCCTGGCTGTAACCTAATCATGAACTGGAAGAGAAGAAAAATCATCTGAACACTGCGTATAAAAGTAAGGAGGGAGAAAATGACAGTTGCAGACTAGAGAGAAGCAAAGGCATGGAGGGAAGCCAAGTATTTAACATTTCAGGATAGAAAAGATTACTGTGGCAACAAATTACTTGAATTCCCCTAAAGGGAGTCATGTTCACTTTTAAAGGAAACATGCATAATAAAGGAATACTCATTTACAACTACACTTTAAAGAGAAAAATGAGCATTAAAAAAAGAGCACATGGTTTCACTAAATTTATTGGTGAAATTCTGATACCTGAAATTCTAGCCATACATGGAGCAGTCACAGCAGATTTTATCTAAATTATTAAAGCTTTGCATTAAACACCTTGTCTTATGAATGTTTTGGAAGGCTCTGTGCAAATCTATGTATGTGATTGATAATAAAAATAACAAGTAAGATAATCTTGAAACATAAACAGCATTTTGCTTTTCCAATGTCTCTACTTGATTGTTCACTGGAGGACACTTCCCCCCTCTTTTTCTTTTTTGGTCTAATATTGTGGGGGAGGTTTAATCCTTTTTTTTCTCTTTTTTTTTTTTGTCAACTTAGCAGTCTATTTTTTTATTGCAGCATTTGTCATTTGCCAAAAGTCTGTGAAATAGTCAGGTTTTTTAAGAATGCATTGTTCTATTAGCTAAATCAATTCTTTCTGATACTGTTTGTCTCCATTTGTGGGTATGGCTCCAGCAAGGTCAGTAATTAGCTCCCAGGATAACGCTCCAGGGCCCTGCCGTGGGAATTTTACTCAGGAGGATGTCAGATTGCTGACCACAGCCTCACACAACCCCTCTGCCCCCAAGAATTTCCTTTAGATAAATATTATTAATGATTCAGTACTGCATATGGAGATAGACTTGACCAGTGACAACATTTTGGTATCTCTTCTGTTTTCATTACCCTGAATGAAGAATATGTTCAGATGAAAGAATTTCAAACTATTCAGCCATAAAGTATTCTTAATTTTATTTCTTTCACTAAAATAAACATCAAAGATCTTCCTTGGCTTTTACCTAAAAATGACTGTTCCTATGAACCATTAAGAAAGCCTCTTACTCAGGATATTATCTTTACTGTATTAAAAAGGGGGAGTTGAGAAGAATCTTTGCTACAAACCCACCTGCTGCCGCTGAAGAGGGCACTCTTGGCTTTCTTTTACAATTCCCCTAATTATTTTCCTCATTCTTACCCTCTGCCTGGCCCCACTGCACAGCATTAGCAGGCCCATTTGTAAAGTAGTAGTAACACAAAGTGAAACAATGCCATAACTGTCATCCAAATTGTTCTGTACAGGGTAGTGGAAGTGTTCAGTAATAAATGATATAAAAAGGTCTTTTATTGACAAGCTGCCATGTGCTGTTTGCATTAGAGAATATGAGAAGATGATGGCTGCTGCCCCTAGGTCCCAGTGGCATTCAACTCAGTGAGATAGCAGAAAATGCTTCAGTTTGCTTAAAGCATTGATAACACCTCTAAATAATTAACTGAGGACTTCCTGTCTTCAATTACTTAATGCTTTTTTTAACATCTTGAGAGGATTATAAGCAATTTATGGATTTCACATGATGAGCACATTCACCGCTATTCCCACAAAGCATTTGTGGGATCATGTTTCCAAAGCTTTGATGTAATTAAAAATAAGCAGCAAGACAATGGTGCAGTGGCAAGGTGCTAGCCTTCTCGTCTGTTATTTGCGAGACCCTAGATTCAAAGTCTCAAGAAATACTAATGCTACAGCTTCATTAATGTTCAACTGTTGCTCAGGGAAAAGTAGACAGTTTTGGAAAAAAAAAAAAAAGAAAAAAAGGAAGATGGGAAAATCGAAACATACATCCACAGGGAATACGACAAACAGTTCAAACATTATATGAAGTAAATTTGATTCTTTTATTGTATTCTTTTAATTTAGAAAGCAATAACTATCCACATTGCTAAATCACTGTCATGAATTCCACATTATTACCCAAGGAAGCTCCTGCAGAAAAAAGCAAAAGATTTGATTATGACTGTCAGGAGGAATGATCACTTATTTCACTCCTGGCTTACCATGGCAGCATTGGACAATGGCTTAACAGAACAGGCACACAACAGGAAAAAAGATCCTTGTTTCTCAGGAATAAATTTCATTTTCTCTCACTTCCAAATGGTAAGGAAACCAGTACTGTTTGCATTAAAATGAAGATATGACTGCCTTTGGAAGCACAAGAAGTATTTTTCAATGGGTTCGATAAATCATGTCTTGTTGGTAGGTTGGTACTATAAACTCACAACAGCAATTCTAAAACATGTACCACCACCTGGCATACTCTAGCTAATATCTCATGTCCAGAAGCACTGAATATGGAGACAGGAGTAATACGCTGTTGATGAATTTCACACTTGAGCACGACATTGTCAAAGAGGAACAGCAATCTTACTCTTCTGTGAGTGACTACAGCAGAGACAAACTCTTTTAAAGCACCAAGGGATCCACTCTGACTCAGGATTCATGCTTTGAGGGGTGGTTGAGAATGCCAAATATGCTCTAGAGGATTTATGTGCCCTAAGTCAACTTCTATTCTTTGGCTGGCTGTCATATGGTATGTATAACACATGAATCTTGAAATTTCCTATTAGCGTGGAAGAAAAAAAAAAGGAAAAAATAATGCACTTGTGAGATACAAAAATTTGATGAGCAACCTGAGGTCAAAGAGTGAAAAAAAGATATCCCATAATGTTTATGTTTATGGCCTATGTCCAACAGAAATATTTCTAAGAATAACTTTGCTTCAGTGTAACATTCAAAAATAACTTAAAATTGAATATGTAAAAATAATAAATTTGAGGTCTGAGTCAAACCTTCCCCCAAAATCCCCTAACTAAAGCTTCCTTCAACAAGGATTGAGAAAATGGCTATAAGCAATATATAAGATTATAAACAGAATTCGGGACCTTTCCTGTTCTGTCTTCCTTTCCTTTTTATTATCTCAGGCATAAAATACTGGATCCTTCTCACTCCCACATTGCTACACATTCACAACTGCATTACTGCACATCAGTGATGTTAAAAGAGAGAGTTGAATCTGTATGAAGGGACGGCAAGCCTACACAGAATATCTGAGCCCTTGAGCACACCATAAGGATTGCATCTTCAATTGAGCTGGATAGATTTATTTTAAAATTTTGAAATGAAAGAGATTGAAAAAAAATTAAGATGTGTATAGTCATGATAAAGCATTCCAAACTGTGCACAGTACTGGGGATTTAAAAGTTACTGACAAGTGGCTTTTTTAATATATTAATACAGTCTTATATCTTAAGGACAGGACATTAGCCTGTCAAAGAGCTCTGCCTCCTTACCTGATACTGTGTGCTGCATTCTGCCTGCAGCATCAGTGTATATAAGTCCTTTCCCTACTTGACTGATCTGGTACTCTCTGATGATACCATTTGGTTTCTTGGGTGCAATCCAGCTTAAATGTAATGCTGTTGAGTTCAGAGCACTGACGTCTGGTGGCTGAACACTCTCTGGGACTCCTTGGACAGTGACTGCAACTACCTGAAGACATATGAATTAAACAGCAATTTAATGTAATAGTACACTAGATACCATGATCAATGAGAATGTCACTTTTGTTTTAAAATGTTGTTTGGGCTGGCATATCATTACTAAGGGTCTGGAGAACTAGTTACTTTTTTCCTCCTTTTTCACAATGAAATCTGACCTTGAATACATTACATAAGTCTATGTCTACAATTTATCACAACAGGTTCACCATGTTTTAGCTGCAGTGTATGGCACAGGGTGAAACAACAAAAACTGTATTGCTTGAAAACTCTTGATAACTCTCTTCCATATGGTTTGTCAGTGTCTCTGCATTTTAACTGCCTGATTTCATATATTTTAAGCACCAGTAAACATGGGGCTAAGCCTCCATATATCCCATGCAATCTGAACTCTATTGTAGTTATTTGCAACTCCATACTTTTTTAAGGAAGCTAAAGATTTTGAAAGATAGAATAACTTTGCACTTGTTAAGTTCTTTCTACAAAAAAAGGAAAAAGCTAATTTTCTATTGACACATCTCCACCATCACCTACAGAAGAGGCATTTCCAAATTATACCAGTTTAATAAGTGAGTCAGACCGTTTTCTCTTTGAGAATCACTTTTCTTTTTTTGTTATTACCACCATAAAGTATTTATATTATGCTGTAAATACAAAATGTGCCCTCGATAATATATTGTCTTAGTGCATTTGGTGGAATCAGTCCCTACTTGCAGACTTCAGTGTTTGCAACAGTAAACTCCTTAATTATAGGCTAGTGAAATAAACAGGATTTATTATCCTGGGTTGATAGTTGCAGCAACTGTGCCTACATAGCTCCCAAACCACAGCTCTGGGTGCAGGCAGAGGACTATGCAACTATCTCCATCTGTCTACATTAGTGTTTCTTATTTTATACTTCTGCCTGAGATTTTCATGAATATGAAAACATTTAAACACCTGTAAAAAAATAAACTTTTAAATCCCACGTATATTACAATTACAAAGCAGAGTCATTATTCTCCACCTCTGCCCCACAGACCTTACACTTGTAGTCCTAGAAATTCATTTTCATAGAGACAAGGATAATATTGTGGAAAACAGGCCACTTAAGAAGTAATTTTTGCAAATTATGAATAAAGCAGCTACTTGACAGAATAAAAACTAGAGCTGGTTAAATAGCAATGTAGGTGAAAGGCGTCCATGATTCAAAGTGATACAAAAGGAAATGAAGCAGTGACAAAGGGAGGTAAGGGATTGTTTGCTTAAAACTGAAGCCGAGGCAGGATGTGCCTGAAGCAGGAGCGGTCACGGAAAGCCAGCAATGGGTAATATAGTGAAAGGAGGCTCTTCCACTAGAGTGGAAGAGTAAGAAGATTGTTGAACAAATTGATAGGCTATAAGTAAAGCAGATGAACTAAGAAATACCAATGAAAAAGAGGCTATAGACCTCCTAGTGAGAAGTAAAAATTTAATTTCCAGGCTTAAAGAAAGTGCATTTTAATATTCCTTACTCTATTCTGTCACATACAGCTTTCTCTTTAACAAACATCAGTTCCTACAGTGCAATTTCAGCTTTGCTAAGACTGAGGTACTGCTTTCTTCCTCTGTTTGCTTGTATCAACCTTGGGTTCCAAATAATCATCTGTCAGTAGGTGAATCCAAATAAGATTATTGATGCTTTCTACTTACTCAATAATCAGCGTGTCTTCAAATTACACCTTTCCAAAAGCATTTTTATGTTACTACACTGGCTGATAAAATTCTGGCACCAGTTCCATAAAGACCAATTCACTAACCTTGCTGCTGTCTGTGCAACCAACAACAGTGCAGGCTCGCAGCTGGTATGAATATTCTTGGTATGGTTGGATACCACTTGTGTCTGTGAAGCTCATTTCTGTTCCTCTAAAATACTCAATTCCATTTCGGAGAATGATATAGTGAATAATGAGACCTATTGCAGAAAGAAAGTTTTCCCTTTGGTTAGCTGAGTAATCCAGTGTGATGGTAGAATAACCTATTCTGCATACAGAAAACATTAGATGAAATAACTGACCACAGTAACAGACAATCATTCTGCTTAAATGCCTAATGGCAATTACCAGATACTTTCCTCAATATCTGTACCAGCATCTCAGTAGATCTCAGTTTTTATTAAAAGAGCTCTTCCAAGTTTCCTCACTATTTGAAAATAATAGGCAAGATTTCCTGAAAGAAACATGAGTACCACCACCCCTATCCCCAAATCCCCACATACTTTTAAAGATCATTGCCATTTTCTGATCATATTTGCACACTTATTATTACAACTGCTCTCAAAAGAGGACTCGGCACTTCATAGAGACGTATGGAATTGTCTTCTGTGAAGTTAGACTCTACTCTTTATTTGCAATGAAAATGTATCAACCTAGAGCAAAATCTTCTTGCAGAGTTTGGGAACATGTATATTTCAGTGACAGGGTTTAATATGTTTTGTGATTTTGGAACACTGTCAGTGGAGAGATAGAACATACACTTTCAAAAAAATATATCAGTACCATTTGGTTGAAGTGGTTCCTCCCAGTTTAGAAGTATCATGTCTTCCCGATTATCTACTTTGGCCCATTTTGGTGGACTTACACCCTGTGGCACATCTTGTTTAGTGACAGCTCTGCTAATTTCACTGACACCTCTTCCATAGCTATTCCATGAAGCCACTCTGTACTCATATGTGACAAAAGGTTCGAGGTCCACATCTAGAAAAATCAAGTTACATATGGATCATCTCAGTCTTATCAAAATACAAAATAACTATTTTTTTCTGTGTTTAAGGACAGATAGAAACGGAAGTTGTTCCTTTAGACAGGGCCATTTTCAGATATAGCAGTACTTCTATCAACTTTTTTTGAAAGCACGTTTAGACATTACGTGCTCCCTAAATTTTGCTACTCATTGCATTTCCCTAAAGGTTCTACCGCGATTCACAGATTTCTTCTTAAAAGAATTCTACTTCCTACAGTTCATAGAATCATAGAACAGCCTGGGTTGGAAGAGACTTTAAACACCTTCTAGTTTCATTCCCTCTACCATGGGCAGTGACAGTTTCCACTAGACCTAGTTGCTCCAAACCCCATCCGACCTGGCCCCATCCCAGAGATGGGGCACCCACAACTTCTCTGGGGAACCTTTTCCAGCGTCTCATCACCCCCACAGTAAAGAATTTCTTCCTAATATCTCATCTAAACCTACTCTCTTTCAGTTTAAAGTCATTCACCCTTGTCCCATCACTATCTGCCCTTGCAAAAAGCCTCTTGTCAGCCCCCTTTAGGTACTGAATGGTGCTATAAGGTCTCCCTGGAGCTTTCTCTTCTCCAGGATTAACCACCCCAGCTCTCTCAGCCTGTCTTCATAGGAGAGGTGCTCCAGACCTCTGACAATCTTTTTGGTCCTTCTCGCTCTATAAGATCCATGTCCTTCTTCACATTGCTTCACATTTGATTAGAATACCTGGTAGCACTCAGAACATCTTTTTCTCCAGAGCAAATTAAATATACCAGCAAATCACTGATCTGGTATGCCACTTTTCCTTACCTGTAAATGAATACTGTGTTGGACTTCCCGTGTAGACAGTCTCCTCTTCAGCTGGACACACACCTGCTTCTACCTCTGTTTCTTTAGCACTCTGTGAACCTTTTATCCATGCACAGATATTCTCCCTGGGATCAAAGTCACACTTTCCACAATGTGCTGTTGCCTCCATAGATAAAGGGCAAAGGATATTAGCCCTGCATTCTTCTTTTACCTAAGGAATACACATGCAAATTTAAATATATTTCCCACATCTTCCTTTCTTTACAAATACTTCCATTAGTATTTCCCTATCCTTATAAAACAAAAAATTAGGCCACCACCTGGAGTATATTTTTAGCATATGGAAGACCCTTTCAGCCTTTGGCCTGTCTACTGTCTTTGATCATTAATGTTTTTATAATCCTTTCTAAAAGAAACAGATTTTTTTTTGTAGGATCCTTAGATGAAAGCATCAGAAATTTTAACTACTGGAAGCACAAATGGCTAGATTTGTTGAAGACAGAAGAGTCTAGAATCTATGAGAAGAGGATTTTATCCAAGAATTTGAACATTCTGTTCCTGCAAAGGCCAATATCCTGTGGCAAGTCAGTAGCATATTCCCAGCCCCTCATGCAGCTTGCCAAGTACACAAGAGGGCTCTGTGCAAGTCCTTGGCAGCTTTCAAGGCTGAGAACTTTATCCATGGGCTCTATAAATCATGTCCTCTACCACATCACTCCTAAACAGAAGTTTTGCTGCAACAAGAAGACCTCTGCAAACATTGATGAAGATATAAGATTTAACCCATAAAGAACAATTCACAGAAACAGAAATATACACTGAACATCCAAAGCTTTCCATTGAAATTCATGAAATAATATTTTTGCCAAACCATATGCTAGAGAGCAGTAATTCTCATAAAGTATAGCTTGTTGCAGAAAGAAATGTACTGCCATATTTGCAACAAATACTTCTGCCCTTTAGGCTATAAACTTCAGAAGAAAAACCAAACAAATTATATCTAATGCTTCCTTAATTCACCTATTGAAATTAGGTTCTTAGCTGATTATGAACCAGCTAATTTAATTTCCCAAACCTGGCACTTTCACAAAAATTACGTTGTGATAGATATCAATATAGGATGTAGGATATAGATGGATTGGATTCCCCTATAAAGTAGCCTCAGAATGTCTCAGACTATCAGTCCTTTTAATGTTAGTAAATCTATACATATCAGAAAGCCAGCACTATCTCTTTTCTACTGCGGGTAAGTGAAATACAAAGCACTTCCTTTGTTTATACATTATACCTAAGGCAGGGATCTAGTGTGTTATCTACCAGAATTCATTAACCTATTCTCAGCCATTTTTTCCCTTGCATGAAGTACTAATACAATGCATTGAGGAACTGTAGCTGACTCATCACAACGCTTGGATTTTCTCTAGGAGAAAATTATTCAGTCTGAAAATGAAATGACATGAAAACCTTGACATGAAAAGGAGAAGATGTAAGAAATATTTCTGTATTAACTTAGCAGATGAACAAAAAGGATATAGGAACACCTGCATATGGTGGGTTGGGGTCTATTTCACTTTACTGGCAAATTCCACAATATCTTTCTGATCTCCATATTGCAGAATTCACAATATCCAACCCTCTTTTTTTCTCTCACCCACTTTCTTTCTCTCTTATTATAAATATAAATACAATTTTATAAAAAGAATATACATATATATCCAAACAAGGTTTCCATCCTTTGAAATGTTTATTTTCTTAAACAAAAATTGTAATAACAGTTGACAATATTTTTACAGTTTACGTATAACACCAAGATGCTAATTCTTGATGATTTCTGTTGTAGTTGCAAGACTTGGCAGCTTTGAAATTTTGGCAAAATTGTCTCATCTGATGCCTATAGTCACTGGGCACTCTTGGAAAAGACCAAATTAGCCTTTATAGTTTTTAGTTTATTCTGACATTAAAACAGAATGAGAATAAATAATATAATTCATTAGGCGTGAAAGGACCTATACTACTACTGCTGAAATTTATGTCAAAAGTGCCACTGGCTTTCTGTAGGATCAGGATTAAGTTCATCAAGAAGATGTGAATTGCTTTATTTTTTTTTTTTTTTAGGGGGTTGGGAGTCATGTCCTACTGCCTGCCCAAATTGAAATGTTATAGCATTTTATACTTCAGAACTGGAAAGTTCAATTTTTATTTCCACTTAAGGAACATCATCAGAAACAGTGGTCACAGAATGGAAACTGGCTATGCATGTCAGTCTTGTTAGTATGCCAGCTTTTAGCCACTGTACTAATCTGAAGTGCTGGGCAACACTTCACAGAGGCAGCTAATCATTATTAATTCCTTTAGAATTCATTGCAATAACATCAATCATGGTGAACTCATTCGGTATTAATATGGATGTAATGTGAAAATGAATAATGCACACAAGAGTTTTTTATATTCCTATTTTAGAAAAATAGTTATGAACAGTGTATTTCTCTTTCCATCATCAAATCAGAGCTACCGAGAGATTTTCTATCAATTACCTTCATCATCATTCCAGCTGAAATCTTGTCAGAGCAAACATATTTCAAAGGATTATATCCAACTCCATTACAGCATTCTTCGCTCTTTGGAATAAGTTCAGTCTCACAGCATTTTACTGGCACTTGGTCATTCTTTCTAACATGTGCTAGGGACTCACCACTGGAACCTGAGCAGCATATGGTATCTGACTTATTCACGTATTCCTGCCCACAACAGAGCATCCCTGAAATGAACAAACAAAAAAATATATCTGAATAGGAAAGGTAGGTAAATAAATAGATAGATAGATAAGAAAGGAGAAAGCTCAGAATGCAACAGATCTTGGCATAAAACCACCAGCAGCTGGAATTATGCAGATTTAGCTAAAGTGAGATTAAATCCAAACGTGAGGTGACTGAAGTAAGCATCCTGACTTCCAGACCTACTGAAAACAATCAAGAATTAGAGGAATAAACATGGTCCCCTACAATCAACATTCACGCCTGCTGAACTTTTTTAAGAACTTTGCTATGAAATACCACAGCAAGGTACTACGCACAGCAGGTTGGAGACAAACTGTTGATGAAAATTTTCTGTAGAATGTAAAAACTGAGAAAGCTTCTACCCAGGTCTCATCCCCCCCCCCCGCCCCCCAGACAGACTTTCAACAGTGCATCTTAGCATTCCAGAATTTATCATATATTTTATGTTTTAAATTCGGGGTTCATATTAGATACATTGAACTGGATGGGTCACTTGCCAAATACCCACAGTGAAGCTTCAGTCACCTAATACAGAGAATTACTTTTTAAGAACTTAATATCTAAACATAATTTGCATTTCTAGAGTGGAATTGATAGGATGCTAAAATTAATTCCACTGTCTTTCTTCTGGTTTTAATAATTTTATTTTTAAATTAAAAGCTCATCATAACCAGTGTAATTTTCCATATATTCACATGAATTATTCTGCAACTGAAAAATACCAGTGTTGAATCTCATACCATCAAAAGAAAGGGGTAAATTTTAACTAGGAACCAAATGCTACAAACTGCTATATAATTGGCAATGAAATAAATATTACTATTAATTGAACTAGAAAGCTACCACACAAAAAAACAAGGCCGTGATATACTCTTATATCTACAAAGTAGTTTGCATTTGACATAATTTCTGTCATATGGAGGCACTTAAAACATGTGCAAAAGTGGCCACTTTTTTCACTGCCATTTATTGCAGCAAATCTATCTCAGGAAGTCACACTTAATGAAAATTAATCTTTAAACGTATGATCCTACTAAAGCATTCAGAGCATTTAATTCCAGTCACTGGAATAACTGAAAATTGTGACATTACTTGCATACTTTACCTTTTTCAGGGCTGGTTCTATTCACAGCAATCAAATTGTGATCACCAGCTCTCTAAGAGGAAAATACTTCCTCTTGTTCACACCCTTTTTCCAAATTGTCCTAGGATTTTACCAATTTTAAGCAGAGAATTAATGCAGAAAACGACTCAATTCAATACTAATAAGCGACTCGGACAGCCCCAAGGGACTTTTGACAGGCAAACTAAAATTTTGATAATGAACTGTTTTTCTATTGAAACAAACACGGTTGTATTCTTTCACTGCGAACCTCATCTTTGTTTAACTGAATTAAATTTTTCAGCCAAGATTTCACTCACATAACAAGAAGTGACTCCCTTTCTAGTTTCTTTGGTAAACCATTACTTCTTTAATTATTATCAACCTTGTTCCAGTGTGATAAATTGCTAATTACTTAATACCCTAATCAGCGTTCATTCTTTGCACAGATAAACTGTGACAGCGCCATTAATTTAAATAGTAATTTCACTTAATGGCCAGAACGGCACACCAGATTTTTATGCAGCATTTTCTGAAGACTGCATCCATCACTGCAATATTCTGACATAAAGATGTCTGACGTGCACTAACTCACTTAGGGAGAGCAGATGTTGCAGAGCAGAGTTTGGTAGTAATTCCCAGAGTGCATCACTTCAGCATGAATGAGCTGCAAAGGCAGAGGTAGACAATCTTCTGAAACTGCATTGCATAGCCTCTGACCTTTCCTTAATTTATCACATGTAGCACTTGACTCCTGAACCTTGACACCTCAAATGTACAATTTTAAATATGCTCCAAGAAAAACAAAATAGGACCATGTAATATTGATGGATTGATCTGCCTTCTAAAAATCGCTTTATTCAATTGCTTAAGGATCCAGAAATTCCTATAAACCCTTGCTGAATTCAGCAAAATACCAAAACGCAAACTATTTGTTTGTAAATCAGTTGGAATGTGTGTGTCATATTTTATATATTTATGTTTCATAGGCACGTAGTGCATTACAGCAAAAAGAAAATCCATGGGATGGAAAAGACACTTCCTGCTAACAGTGATTTCTGTCAACAATTATTTCATGTTCATCCTCAGCAACTGAAAAAATTTATAAACATAGCTGAGTGATGAATTACTAATTTAGTAAATCTGCAAAACTAATGCTTTCAAAAGGGAAAAATGGGTATTAAAAAGCTTACCCTTCACAGCCAGAATAGAGGATCAACAAAATACAGAGCCAGTGTACATTGCAAACTACTCCAAAAATCCTTGGCTTACATGTGGGTATTGCAACTATTACAGATCAGGAACCACAATGGCACAAAGCATCATCTTTCATGAGTCTGGGATGTCAGTGTAGTGGCAATAAAAAAAAAAAAAAAAAAAAAAAGGAGAGAAAATCCAGGAGTGGTTTTAGCTGACATTATCCCTTGTAGCCAGAACTTTGGATAATCACACTGCAGCAGTAGGGCTCAGGATGTGCATGTACAATGGCACCACTGCCAGCCTTTGCCAGTAGATGTCTCTATGGTCACCCCACTAAATAAGGCCATCAAGGGGTGAAAAAGAAAACCTAAGAAAATAGAAATTAATAAATAAAAAAAAAAAAAGAAAAAAGTAACGTGAGATGGACAAAACATCTCTTTTTCAGGACAGACTCTGTGAAAAAGGTATGTAATACTAAATAAAAAAGTTCTATGGTTCAGGCCCTTAAACCAACATTCAGTGCAAACTTGGGTCTAGATTCAGCAGAAACGCACTGATTTGGAGCTGGTCATGCAACAAAATAAGGCTGCGCACAAGGTTTGCAGTTTTAGTGATCATGTTTTTCTTCTACGATTATTTTTTTCAAGGACCTAAAGCTCCCAAGCAAAAGCTTTAAAATGTCATTATATTTTTAACGATGGCATACATTTCCAACTAAAAACCAGAGCTTTAGAAGCAATTCAGCTTTTGCATAAAGCTTTTTTTTTTGCACCCCTGTTACCGTTTCCCCTTATAGACAATGAGCTCAGCTCTCCAATTACCATATTCTTGCAAAATTCAACTTATCCATTTGCCAATGATAAGTAAATTATGGTTTTATGTAAGAGTATTTTTTCCATTAGAATCATTATAATAATTGGGATAGGGAGCAGGCAGATTTTTGTTCCTGGCTTGTGCATTTTCTTGATGTATTTAGCAAGGCTGAATTACTCCAAGAAATTAGTTAAAAACATATTGAGCATGATGCATACAATATGATAAGAAACCACAATCTATTCTATGCTTAATGCAAAAGAATAAGATCTCTTTTCAACTATGGCACTAATTCATCTTTCAAACCTGTATGTGTTCAGCTTCTGGCTCACAGCATAAAGTCCTCACAGAAAACCTGTGAGCGAAGAAAAAAGCCACTGTTTTCTTTTTTAATAGCCAAAAATATGTCCTACTGACCCATTCTTGAGAAAAATAGTGTAAATGATTGAGCACTATAGGCTACACACACTTTAAAAAGAGGGATATAAAGGTTTTTTTAAATATATATATTTAAGGAAAAAACCTGTTAAGAATACATATATAATGAAATGAAGAACATAACTTTCATCCCAAGATACCTGTATTACACTCCTACACAACTCATCTGCCCAGAGAGAGCAGTAAAAACATAAACGCTACCCCAGCAGTTCTGTTCCAACAGCATCTGTTAATTCACTCCATTTATAAAATACATATTGACAAAGACAACTGAACTGGGACCGGGGAGATTTGATTTGGTGTGAGAAAGTCAATTCAATGTGATTTTGTTAAAGGGCTCCTGCAGGCAAATAAAAGAGTTTAAGTAATAAAGTACATAAAGACGTTTTATGAGCCAGTCCCGTCTTGTGGCAGCCACATAATGCGTGGCTATGCAAGAGGGCCTTGCTCAGGGCTGGTACTGTGAGCTCGGTGTTGACGCTGTAGATCAAGCACAATTAAGGATCACAGTGAAAAGGGGCTAAAATCATGCAAGCAAGCACCGTCCATCACATATGCTCCATGTCACCACTGGAAGGGAAAAATAGTATGGAAACCGCAGAAAGTGATGCAACGTTCTTCTGATTAGCTCGTCGTGACAGTCAGCACTGAACTAGGGTGCTTCTAATACCACAGAAACTGAAGGATCCAGTAAATACATTAAATAAGATGAAGACAGAGCTTATTTTTTGGGAAAGGAGGAGTTCAGCCTTCAGATCCGAATTCCTAGTTATATATTAAGATCCTCAGTTGTACAACTAGAAGTTCAAACTGGCACGCGCCATCACTCATCTTTGTACACCAAGCAGAAGTGGATACTAAACCTTCATTATTTCTGTTTTGAAATCAGGCTCCCCTTTGAGACTGTAGTAGTTTCTGAAGCCTTTTTGTCAGGTTGAGAAAGCTGATGGTATATAATTTGTCTAATAATTGTGGAAAGAAAAGACATGTGAAACTGTCTGAATAGGTTTTGCAATAACACTTCCAATCTCTGTCATCAGCTAGTCACAGAATGTTTTATGAGGAAGTAGGGTTCAGGTTCTACCTCTGAGTGTTGGAGTAATTTCCTACTGTGTGCAAGAGAGTAATGGCATACACCAGATGAGTCAGTGAGTAGTGCTAGGGATTAATTTTTGCTAATTTTAAACACAAGCGAGGGACATAGACCGCCAAGCAGAGAGCACAGCAATCTTCAAATTCCAGGTGGCTAACCCTCCATTTCCAGAGCAAATGGAAAATCCCTGCACTGGGATGCATGGCAGCAGAGGGTGGCCAATCTAGCCTCTGCTCTGCTCACGAGAGGGGACTGGTCCTATTTCCTGACTTGCATGAGGAAAGATCATGCTCTCCTTTTGAATTTTCTGGTTTCTCCAGCTCCTGCTCCTTTTGGACAAAGCAAAGAAGGTTACTGAAAGCTCACCGTTTTGCAGTATAGCAGAATACGTGACTAAAGTGCAACAACATTTTAATAAATTGGCATACACACTTTAAATCTGAGTGTGTCACTTCTGAATGCTGAGTGTCACAAGAGATTCAGAAAGATGAAGACCTTTTTTTCTTAAAGACTTATTACTTACCTGTGACAGGTCTGTATGCAGTCCCTTCTTTTTCATCACCACAACAGACTGAGTCCATGCTTATGACTCTTCCACCACAGCACTGCTGATTGAAACTGTCGTGAAGGGATCCACCACAGCAGATTTGATTGCCTGATGTGGAGTAAGGCATTCCCTGGCAGCAAGAGTCACCAATTCCAACTGAAACTCTGTTTTCCTCTTCGTTAGGGCAGCATACTTCTCCTGTCAATTTAAGAATACAATTAAAGATTTTATCCATTTATAGCTCATGAAATTCCTGAGAGACTTTCATCAGATAGCAACAAGTCTAGATTCAGACAGTTTCATGTACAAAACATTCCATGTGAAAGCCTGGAATCACTCGGTATTTTAGAACGCTATAAAAGTATTATATTCATTTGTAATGATGATTAAATAAACATGGATACATTAATTCAGGCCCAAGACTCTGTAAGATATCAATATGCAAGTACGGCAGAGACAAACTGAGAAGAGCAAAGAAAATAATATGTGTACATATGACAATTGTACAGTTGGAAACCTTTTGCAATTGCAGCTACATAGCAAAGAGAGCTCGTGCTGGCTGGGTTTAATAGAACCATCAGCCCACTTATTCTCAGCAAAAAATTTCCTTGTCTCCTTCAAAATCATCCCAAACTTGTTTTGATGGACTATTTCACAATGCTTTAAAGAGTTTTTCAGTGTTGCTCAGGACTTTATCTCATAAAGAATTTAAGGATTAAACTCACTTTAAAAATTAAATACCACTATCGTAATTGGTGGGCTTGGCTGCTACTTAAGCAAAAGCATGAGCTTTTGCAGGAAAAGGCCTTAGGATAAGACTTCCAGTAAGACTGACACTATAATAGTGGGGTGGGCTGGGCTGGAATAAACTGTGTACTATGAACAGAGTAGATACTGCTATCAACGATACAAAAATTATGGTAAATGGCAATCATTTTCATTCACCAGTGTCTGCACTTGATCTAATCCAGTGTTCTAAAAGTCACATTTTTACATTATCTTTCTGTGTTGCAATGTTTTCTGTGGCTCAAAAGTCATTTAGAAGGAGTAGTGGTTTTGTTTCACTATTGAAGATGGGTAGTAGAGTTGATTAAAGTATTTTGATTCCCGATTGTTATTCTAGGAAATGTGTTTTGATTTTAAAACTCAGCTTTCTCATTTAAAGCAATATCTCAAGTCTGTTTCTTATGAAAGGTTGGGAATGACAGACAGAGAGCTCTAAACCCAGTGCAGCTTTGGTCAGAAATAAACATGTGATGCGATTGTAATAGAGGAGAGAGAACAGTGTTTTCCTTTCTCCCCACTTCCCTTGTGCCTGGGTGGTATTAGCATTATTTATTCTGCCTCCCGTCTTAGTTATGAGATGGATGTTTGCACTTCTTTGTGCACTACTGTTTCAGAAACTCAGATTCTGCCTTCCTAATTTGTAATCTTCATGCCTTCAGCACATCACGAGCTACTGAGCTGGCCAAACAACATCTGGGAAATATATATTCTTAGAGAGTTTCCTGTAAAAATAACTTTATCAAATAAAGTCAATAATAAAAAAAAAAAGATGAGAACAAATTTTTAGAGTATAATAGATATAATCTGTCTAGATACTTCATCATATTTTCCTGCATTCCTCGGAAGCTAATTTAGTTGCTACACAGAGAAAGTATTAAAACACAGAATGTATCTTACATCTATTGGAAATAAAACTATTTTTTTAAAGAACTATTAGACATAAGACACAAAGGATCAGTAACCTGCTCATTAACCTCTCAAAATGGGATCTATTCCAAGCTAGGCTTGAAAATGTTCTCTCTTTGAAAACTACTATGCAGTCTTAACAGTTAATTGTTATCCTTATCAAAGAATGACCCACATTAACATTTAGCTTGAGGATATTAGCATATTTATAAAAATAAAAAAGAAAAAAGTGACCAACAGTGTTCATGTTGCTGCCCTTTATATAGAAAAATAATGCAGCAAGTATACTTAGGAAAAAAATTGTTTAAAATCATGTTCAAACATTCACTGTTTCATGCTTGTGGACTGCTGACTGAACAAGAACTACTTTCAGACATAAGACATTTTCTTCCACTGTGCTTTTCTTTCTTGATGTAAACAACATTAAGCTAGTTAACACAGACCACTGGATGGGGACAGAGGTCACAGTATAATCTCTCCATTTCAGAACATTGAGATTAATAAGGTCAGCAAAATACTCTTCTCTGGTTCTTCCATGTGATAGCATTTTTCTGATGACATCATGGAAGGCATTCTAACATTGTGATATATGAATTACTTTTCAAAAGATCACAAATTGGGATGTGCTGAATGTGTTGGCAAAATTTCAAGTGTTTCTGAGCCTAGGAAATGTGCGCCAGCTCATGAGTAATGGAAGCATTTTAGCTCCTGACCTGACAATTGCCTACAAAGAGATATATGCTCTGAACACTGCCCCCATGAAAGGGATCTCTCCTCCTCCTTTACCTCCCATCTCCCTCTCAACAACAACCCACCAACAAACTGGAAAACCAAAGTCTGGACAATAAGACAGAAGCACTGTTTTGGCAAACTTCCTAAGCAGCTCTGAGAATAAGAAAAGGATAAAATTCCATCAAAGTTAATACATGTGGGATGTTTTCTTTGATCTGTAACATTAGTGCAGAGTAGACAATGTAGAAACAAGTAGAAGTGATGTAATCCATAATATCAACACCAAATACTAACAATTGCCCCACAAAAGAACTGGCTATGGAAAATCACGTGGGGTCAAGTCAAGCAGAGAACTAAACTGCACCACTAAATTGTCTGATGGTGTTCCTATTAAGCAGAACTGCCCTTCCCATTAGGCAGCACTTACTGCAATTAAGTATAGTTTGGCATAAATTAGTTCTCTGGGAAATGACCCAATCATCAGTTTTCATCAATTAAGCTTTTCTTGTATAAACAGAGTGCACTGTGTTTAGAAGATGAAGGGACTGCAATTTTCTTTGCTTATCCCACTGAACTCAAGTCTCGAAGACATCTAGAAATCTTGATAAATCCCATGTTTATTTCTATGTTTTTATTCTCCTTGGTTTAACAAATATATCAACTTTGATGTTTTGTTTCATTCAAGCACTGAAAAGGAGTTGTCTCTTACCTACTAAAACTCTAGTGTAATAACCACCACAGCACTGATGTTTTGGTTGCACAGCATGTATCTGACCACCACAGCAAACCCCTGGTGAATTAGGAATAAATGGAATGTACTTGTCCTCGCAGCATTGGAAGCCAGGTTTATTGTCATGCAGAATCCCATTACAACATACCTAGAAATGGTTTAAAAAAAAATCAGTAAGGTAATATCTGTTAAACCAAATATAATGTGTTGTCTGGCAAAACAACGTATATGAAAACATGTACAACACTTCCTAGTACGGATACTAATATAACTGCAGTCAAATAAAATGTAACTTGGCTAAAATTCTGTGCCCTCCAGCATTATCAGACTCCAATAAACTACTGTGTATCTGACAGAATGCTGCTATTCTGTGGCTTTCAACCATACTGCACCTTAATAAAATAGTCGATTAGTATGAATCATCTTCCTATGCCTTGCAGGCTGTTTGAGTCTCTCAATGTGGAGTAGATTGCAATATGTGGATACAATCTACCATCACCTTATCCTTTTCTTTTCTTCCCAATTCTTGTTTATTTATTTATTTATTTATTTATTTATTTATCCATTTATGCTGAAACATGTCATCTGAAACCCTTACAATTAAAAACCAGTATTTCCCAATATGAGTTCTTGGGTTTTCTTTCACATAAAAATAAGTGGAATTTTCTTCCTATAGCATATGATTACTTATTTATGACCATAGTTCTTCAGACAATGTGATTTCAAGAGAATAGTATGTATATAAGGATTTTTTTTCAAAATAAAATTTGTATGGAAATTAATTTTGAAAAGACCTTTTAACTGTGGACTTCATTTAGGTGCCGTCGAGAAAATTATGCACTTCAACAATCAAATAATTATTTGCACACTTACTCCTGTGTCAATGGAGTGGCACACTGTATACACAGCAAATCACATAGCACAGTCAGTAGAATGACTGTAAAAATGGTAAACTTGGAACCTGCAGTCAGTGCAACTTATATTAGCCTCTTGCAGCTAGACATGAAATGGATTTGGCAGCAGAGCACAGATGTTAAGAGTTGCTCTTTTGTTTTCTTTTAACATGGAGCACTTCCACCACTGACTTCAACCATGTTCTAAATCAGGTTATCCTAGCAGCAAAGAAAGAAAGTGTTCCTCTGAATGATCTTTCATTTACCTAGGTACTGTAACTACTAGCTGACAAAAAACTTTTAAAAATGTGTATTACTAGGCTCAGGACATCTGCTCTGTATTACAATTACAATGCTAACAAAAATACATACAAACAAAAAATATTTTCCTTATGTCATAAAAAAAATTCTCTTTGACTTCACAGAGACGATGCTTTGTTTTGTTCGCTTTTGAAAGGCTTTTACTCAATCACCCTTGGGAGTGTTAGGTTAGGTTCTGAAGCTACCATATGTAAACAATATGTAACGCAAAATTAACATGAAGTAAGGCAGAAGGGGTTCCTGTTACCTCATTATATTTTTAGGTTTTATAATGTTGCATATTTTGAACTATAACACCGTTTTCTGCTTTTCCAGCATACTTTCTCATTCAACATCTCTTTTAGACAACCAGTGTAGCTGAATTTTGTCAATTTCTGTTGAGGAAATTTGAGTTTCTGTAGGTCTATTATATTATTTGCTGTCCACTTTGTCACTGGTAATATAATCCAATCTATGAATTTAATTAACCTACTGTTCTTTCTTCCAGATCATTAGTTAAGATGTCAAATAAAACTCTACTTTACACCTCTTCTCTGCTTCCTAGCTTTTGGATATTTTTAAATGACTGGCATACACTCCTGGCTGAGTTTGTCTTCATTTACAGTTGGCTGCAAAGAAATCTAGGAGTTTACTTAGTCTCTCTGGATTTCCAAGTAATTTTAAAAGTGTTATTAAAAATATAAAATCAAGTACTATTGTGCCACTTTCCTCCGAAGATATCATATTTACCAAAAATTCTTGACACTTATAAAAAATTCCCATCTTATCCTTTTTCCTGTAATCTGAGCTTGAGACACCAGAGTCAGTAAATTCTGTACCTGCCTACATGAAAGGAGGCCAAATACATGTTCCTCATGCATTCTTGGCCCCAATTTGTGTGCCCCTTGGGATTGTGTCTCTTTCTGTGATCTGTCTAGTCCAATATCGCCTCTTCTTTTCATGGATTTCCTTTGTCACCCCCGTACTGTTACATTCTTTTCAGTTACGCACACCACTTAAATTTCACCTGAACATAGCCTTTCCATCTTTCAGGTAAAGAAAGTTCCACATCTTTGGCATCATTCAGGCTCAAATGCTTAACCAGCCATTTTACTTTCCATGTGATGCTTCCAGTTTTAAGAAATGCCCCTTCTCTTGTGAATCCTCAGCAAAAACAGCTGCTCTGCATATTTCACACCAAATCTGGGAGGGCCATTTTAGTACTAACTCTACAGCATTCAGTTTGGAACATTATTTACAAGATTGCATTATTACTGGTGTCTCTCCTTTTCCTCCTCAATTTCCTCAAAAAATCTCCAGCTGAACACTCAGGTGTGTTACAGTAGTTTCAGCAGCTACTTTTTCCTCATTAAAAATTATTTAAGATCCTTGGTATTTCTCAATAACCTAGAGATAGTTTCCAAAGAGGTGTCCAGTCCTAAAACACTTTCACACTCTCAACTGGCATTACTGGTTGATATAGTTGATGCTATTATTATGTAGTTCCATAAAATTCTCTGTAGTCAGCTGTAAATTGTTAAATAACACTTTTTTGGCAGTCCTCTAGAGAGAGTTTCTATTTGCATTGATATTCAGCCCAAGGATTCTGCATTGTCAATCTATAAAAAAAATGCATTCAAGTAATGCTAACACTATGTCATAGAAAAAGAAGAAAAGCAGATGGATTGAAAGTTATAGTGGCAAAAGGTTATTATTATCTCATCTTAGATCTAAAGGTGACCGTCCCAACTGGATGGTGCTATTACGTACATGAAAGTAGAAGCCTCGTAGTGAACAGATACAGTGCCACCTACATTTTAGGCAGGTCAGAGATCTTACCCTTGTACAGAAGGTTGAAAGTTCAACATATGCTTGGTTATTAAAAGATCTTTACTATCTATGGAGATGAGACAAGATGTTCATCCTTAGATGTCATGGGAAAAATATCAGTAGACCAGGTTACTCTCCAATCAGTCCTGTAGTTATCATCCCACCCAAGCCTACAGAAGGACTGTGATCCAGCAGCACAGGGACTGGGAAGGGTTGAGCACAAGCAAAGGCTTATTGTAATACCTGAGCAAGGCCCAGTCAGCCATGACACTAACACAGAGTAACTAGATATCAAATCTGGCAGGCAGGATTACACAATATTTTAACGATTTTAAAAAAAATACTCCGAACTTATCTATGCAACTCTCTTTTAATTACAATTATGTCATACCTGATCCCTCCGCTTGCTGAAGACTTTGCTGAAGGATATTATCTGGCCTTATGGACACATGCCAGTTGAGCTAAGACTGATTTACTCAAATAAACAGATGTGCTAGGCAGCCATGTTTATCCTTCTTGTCAAACACTTGCTGCCAGAGCCACTTTGTGAAATAGCAATTCACAAAACACTCTCAGGAATTCCTATTAACTACAGGAGTTCATTAAAAATTTCTGCCTGTGGAGAAAACACCAGAGTAATGATTGACCCATCATGTTCTCATGTGAGAGGGAATATTTTAAATTAGCAAGGCTCATTCTTTTTTACCTAAATTATCTCTGAATCTATATAGACACCCTTTTTAGCTAAGTATACTTATTCACCCATTTCTTTTCTCAAACTATTTTTCTCCTTTGGTAATTGATGCAGCCTTAGATCTAAAATCCATGAGCAGAAATTATTGTTATTCTGTTACAAATCACTATATATTATCTTCCTAAAATGAGTTTCATTTCATGTCTTTCAGGTGTGTTACAACAAGAAGTGTAAACTTTTTAAAGGTCCTCTAAGCCTGAAAGAACTTGAAAAGATTGTAACGATATTGCTAACATTAATAGTAAATTTTACATAAATATTGATGGAATACCCTTCACCACTGTCAAGATGTGTTACTTTTCACTTCTGAAAATCGTGCTTTTGAAGCTAGCTATCAAGCCACTCCTGCCCTGACAAAGAAGAGTCCTACTGAGGTTTTTAACAAATGACAAGTTAATTACAATGAGTAAAGGAGTAAACCTTTACTTCCTAGTAATATCAGTTATATTTGATTAATTCATTAACTGCAGATTTATACAGCTTGTTGCAACTGAAAATAAAAGTGCTGAAGCTTTATTAACACCTTCAGTCAGGACCCTTTCAACCATTGATGTTCATACTCATGTTGCAAAGTGTACAGAAATTGTTAGCCTTTATGTCACTATTTTAATTACATTTTTACTGTACCTGTCTCATTATTTTCAGAGTTCACCTTAGGATGCCAGTAACAACAGAAGAACAGTTTGGTAGCTACATGGCTAATACAGGAATGCCTTCCCCATTGATACTGAGATTATGTTCCCCAATGGGTGAACCTCGGGCACACTCCCTTGTTATTGAAGTACCTCTGAAGAGCTCACGGTATGTGCTCTGTAAGCTGATGTCTCTTTTGATACTTCAAATACAGGTAGAGTTATGGATCACATCTTACTGAAAACAGTCAGAAAAAGACTGACAATTTTCGGAATCTTGGGAATACCCAAGCAACACAGGTTTGTTACTGTAAAAGGTCCACAGGACATAGGAACCCTCCTAGCAGCTGACAAAATTCAACATCAGTGTGTATTCTCAGCTTTTCCACGCACAAAAATCTTTCTAAATTCTTTCCATGCTCAAGAAATAAATGCATCCAAGTCTGATTAAACATGAGGGTAAGGATACCAGGCACGGAAATGTGTGAGCTTTAGTTAAAATAACAAAGATTCCTAACATTGAAGCAGAAAACTGGATAACAACTAGAAAGAAGAAGTAGGGATCTGATGCAAAGATTACTTAGGATGGTAGGAATGTTTGGTCTTCATTGGGCTTAATATCAGGCCATGAATGTGTATGTACACGTGTCCCTTGTAGCAAAAAGGTCATTTGCTCTTTTAGAGATTCCCAAGACAGCTCTGAGCAAGTTGGTTTATTTGCACAGCACAGGGCTAAGCAGAGATACCAACCTGGATCCCAAACGCAGCGCACGCACACCAGCGCAGCCTTGCACCTGGGTTGTTTCACACTGCCCGTCTGATACAGCTGCGTTACTCAGCTGGACCCAACTCAGCCAGTGTTAGCTAAAGAGGGTCTGCATCCCACTGCTGCACACTGAAAATACACCCTTCTATTTCTTTTACTGAAACACTTCGGTTTCTATAGATGGAACGGATTATATTTTGGCAATCTCTTATGTAGCTGAATTATAACTAATCCCTCTTTTTCTGCAGTGCCTTACAATAGCAAGCTGAGGATGCTAAAATGTAATCCATAAATCCGTAAGGAAAGATTAATAAATAACCAAAGCCATATCTCCAAATAATTTTTGTACAAAAAGCCTAGTTTTCCTCTCACTTTATACTCATGAACTCAAGAAAATTTTAAGAGGAAAATTAGATCCATTTTTTGTCTTGTATTCAAGGTGCAATAGTTGACCTGAGCAAAAGTGAGAACTCCACAACTTATTTGTCTATCGGAGCTATATGTATACAATTGCTAGCTTTTGCTGATGATTCCATCAACAAATGAACAAAAAAACTTTTTTATTATTCACGATCTGAACATTACTTAAAATGCTCAGCATTTAATTCTCAGTGGCATCTCTTTGCATTTGGCTGCACAAATAATTTATGGTGAATAGGCCAGGCTGGATGGGACTTTGAGCAGCTGATCTAGTGGAAGGTGTCCCTGCCCATGGCTGGGGGGTTGGAACTAGACAGTCTTTGAGGTCCCTTCCAACCTAAACCATTATATGGTTCTATGAAGTGCAGCTGGCACTGTGATATGAGGCTTTCCTCAGAACAGGTGTACGCTGGTCAGTGTTGCTTTTCTTCACTTCTGTCCAGTAGACTGTCAAATCCAAGGAACACAAATATTAGTATATAGACTTCAGCATTATCACTGGCACACTGAATTCTATAAAAGTGTGAGAGAGGATTGCCACATAAGATCTTATGCCATCCTTGCCATGGACTCCAGTTTAAAAGGAACAAAGATGTACCAAGAGCTCTGTAGATGTGTCTTAAAGATATTTTGGATGGCTAGTGTGGATACATATAGCAAACCAGACAAAGCACTGGGAGGGGGATTTTAATCAATTCACCCACAAAAATTACCCCCATGTCATTTTGTGCATGAGTGCTTCCGTTTCCTGTGGACCTTCCAGTCATTTATTATATATCCATTACTTAACAACTTGCACCCACTTGTAACCACAGTCTTTGAAAATACAGAGAGACCATTAGAGCAAAGTAATGCAAAATTAATTAGAAAAAATCAGAAAGTCAGGAAGCTATAAAAATAAATGAACAATCTTCAAGCTCAAAGTTACCATACATGTATGAAGGCTGAAAAAATAAAAGCAGAGCAGAAAACTTCTAAAATTATTATAATACAAATTTACTTCATATACATGCCAAGATCTGTTAAAAGTCTACCATGCCAAAAACCTGAAATAAATAATTTTCCTTTTAAAAAAACAGGCTGCCTAAAATTCATTGCAAGATTTCAGAAATACTTATGTTTAGTATAGTATTGCTTTCAAGGGAATTCAAAAGCTAAAGCTGTGTTGGCTGGAATAATTTATATTTTGATTTGAGCCCCTCAAATAACTCACTCCCTTAATTACTGTCTTGTCTGACAGGGAATCTTGTGAATACATATTGTTTGCTTTAGTCACAGAGCATGTGATGATGTCTTTGACAAATAGAGACACTATTTCATGACATTAAATCTTACTTTCAAACTAAGAGTTTTCTACCTCATTTGTCAATAAAAACCATTACAGACTCCTGCAGTGCTATTGATCCTACTCCTAAACAGGAACTCATATGAAGATTAACCTGAAAATAGCCATAATTTAAAAATGCATCTGACAAATCACAATAGATCCCATTCAGAGTTGCTCATCATTGTCATATAACAGCTACGCACTTGTAGCTGAATCAAAATAGATTTTCTCTACTGGAGAATCTCGTCATTAAACATTTAGCCGAGGAAAAATTTAGGTGGGAAAAAATGCCTAGCAATCCATGCTAATAGCCACTATTTGCCATGCAGGATTTGAGGAATGATTCCTCACACAGAGAGAAGCTTTATAGTTTTGTTAGTGTTTTTCAAATTTTGCATAAACCTAGAAATTTCCTGTGGCCTTTAAGTGGTCTGATGCAATCACTTTACACCAAAGGAGCCATATGAACTACCATCATGTGCTACAGAGATATCTGAATGAATACTTGAGCTGATAAAGCATCATCTCCTCTAGTAGTTTACAGTGTATGATCTGTGGTGTGCAGCTGAGCAAAACTGATTGAATTGTAGAAACATAGAATATCCTGAGCTGGAAGGGACCCACAAAGTTCATTGAGTCCAACCCCTGGCCCTGCATGGGACGATCCCAAAAATCACACCATGTGCCTGAAAGTGTTGTCCAAATGCTCCTTGAACTCTGTCAAGCTTGGTGCTGCGACCATTTCTCTGGGGAGGCTGTTCCAGTGCCCAAGCACCCTCAGGATGAAGAACCTTTTCCAAACATCCAACCTAAACTTCCCCTGATAGTTTCATGCCATTCTCTCGGATCCTATCACTGGTCACCAGAGAATAGATCACACCTTTAGGCTGCCAGGTCACTGCTGACTCATATTCAACTTGCTATCAACCAGGATCCCCAGGTCCCTGTCCACAGCCTTGCTTTCCAGCATCGCATTACCCAGTCTGTACATACATCCAGGGTTGCCCCATCCCAGGTGCATAATTCAGCACTTGCCTCTGTTAAACTTCATACAGTTGATGATTGCCCACCACTCTAATTTGTTGAGGTCTCTTTGTAGGGCCTCTGCCTTCACAGGAGTCAACAGCTCCTCCCAATTTAGTGACAATTTTACCAAACAGGATGCAAAAATACATACAGAGATCTCTATATATCCACAATGCAATTTGTCATCATGGGATTGTGTCAGAGGACTCAAGAGGTTGATAGTGACATTCCTCCAACTTCCATTATACGTGGCTTGTGAGATTTACTTTGGATCACACATAGCCTGAATTCTTGGGATGAACACCTGCACTATACACATGGAGCACAGCTTTGTGAAGGGAAGTAACTTCAGATGCATGTGAAGTGAGGTGGTCCATATACTGGTTGGGAACCTAAATGCCCAGCCAGAGCTGGAATATATTTGAAGTTTTTTGACACCCAGGTTCTGGGTTAGCTTCCTGTGCAAGGAATTTAGTTCATGTATTAAAATGACTTCTACCATTAATCAGTAGGTAATAAATTAAAACAGTCTGGGGATTCACTTCAAAACTGCACCAAACCCAAGTGTTAATGAACACGTTCATAAATGCTAACCAAATAATTTCTTCTGAAAGGAGAAAGAAGGTCAACAAAGACTTAACACAAGAGAATCACTTGTCATGAGCTGACACACACACAGCTATCCCCATCCTGAGCTCAAACATCCATATTTGACTTTAAAAAGTTTCAAGATATGTATCAGAGCCTTGATTTCAAAACATCAAAAGAAGCAGAATCCTCCACTTCCTTTCCTCTGATAACTAAAGAGGTTTGGTTTACACAACTATTCCTAAAAGTATTATTTTTCATTACATAGGTAACTTAAGAATATACATGTACCTTCGACTCTGCATGATAACACACTTCTCCACAGATATTTTCATGCTTTTTACATTCTAATGAGATGCACATTATATTACTTTTGCTGCTCCTTGGAGTCTTTGATGGGGTACACTTCTGCCACGCTTTACGTAAAAGTTCGTACCCCAGGATAATGCCATTTGGCTGTCCTGGTGATGCCCAGTTGATTTGAAGAGACCTACAATAAGAAAATCAACATCTGTTAAATTTTTGGAAGTAGTTATGCCTCTAGAGCTACTTACATTAAATGATTAGCATATAGTAGTTCTATCTTATACTAGTTCACATGGAGTGAAACACTTCAAAGTGTCAAAATGTTCTTCTGGATAATGAATTTCACAGATACTTTAATAACCGTAGTTGTAAAAGTTTTTAAAAAGCATCAATATGTGCTAATACTCCATGAAAAGAAATCACACATGCAATCAAAATCCTTAAAAGTTGCTATTTAAAAGAAATCTCATTCCTACTTCTGGAAACTTACGCGCAACAAACTTTCTAATATTTTACTAATTTCATTCAGTGGTTGGAGAAAGGATGCAGTATGCCTTTCCTGGTGCAATAGCAAAGGTGTACATGAACAGGGCTGGTGTGACTGTTCCATTCTCAGACAGAAGCCTGGTAAAGGGTGGGCAGTGTGGGGGGCAAAAGACCACCCCTTCCCTCTGTGCTGTTGCCACTGCAGCTTACTCACATTGTGCTCAGTCACCATTGAGAATAGGTTTGTATTCATCTTGTCTTTCCCTGCTTCCAAATAAAATGTATGTTTCTTTGAGATGTATTCTTTAGCATAGAATTAAAATAATAACTCATTACAGCATCAGTAAGTACTACTTCCCTTCTGTATTTAAATATTTTCATTGTCATAAAATTAGAAGTAAAAAATAGAAGTGTTTATCACAACTAAGACTCGAGACTTCCGACTGAGTGCAAAAACATGACTGCATCAGCCCAAAAAGACTGTCTGTAAAACAAAATCCTGTTATTGATTTCAGGTCTGATATCATGGCATCATCAGTTTAAGGAAGAAAATATGTTAAGCGACATCATTAAATCTGTTAAACTGTAGCATGCCTATCACTACTAAAAGATATTTGCTCCAAAATCTCACTTAGTATTAAAATGAATAACATTTTAAAAAATGAAAAGGGACATTTGAAAAAACAATACAAATTTTACATTGATATTTCACATGAACACTTCATTTTTTGTAATCATAGAGTGTTGCATAAGACACAAATTCTTTCACTGTGACTCTCTTTGGCTGGAAAGAAGGCAATCCCAATGCTACATGTAGATCAATAGGAGGACTGACAATACTGCATAGTAAATACTTAGACTCCAAGTACCTCTTTTTAATCTCCATGTCCCAATTACACAGCCACTGTCAGAATGCCAGTGACATCAGAAATTAGCATTAATTTAAAGTGAAAATGCTTCAGTGAAACAGCAGCTGCTGAGATAAACTTTGACATCTTAACAGAATAAAAATAAATGAACTATTATTTCACTTCCTTGAGGTATAAACAGAGGAATACACACAGCAATAAGCCTTTGCAGAACAGGAATTGATGTCACCTATGAGGGAATAAATTCATAGGTGACTTGTAGAGTCACCATTATCATTCCATGGTCCTCATCTGAACCATTGATTTAATTCCATATTTCATCCATCGCTGTTTTGTATTCTCTGCATATTCTACCAACATATACATGAACACATACTCGCACAAATGCACTCATCCACATTTAAATAAAGTTAGAAGACTTAACTTAAAAATGTAAAAGTAGGATAATATATTGTTCAAACTTCAGAAGAAAAAAAGGAAAAGGAGGATAGTACTTGAACCTTTATAAATGCCATTGAAACTCTCTCCTGGTCTTTGCACAGAATAGATCACAGGAGCAAAGAAAGCATACCCAGCCATATTTTTGAATGATTTGCTTTCTGCAAGTTTCATTCAGATCCTCAAGGGTATATTTTCAAAGTATTGTGCCAGGTTTTTGCAGTTTTTCAAGTCGTATTTTTCTCTAATGTAATTTCAAATTGGGCCTCATAATTAATGCAATGATTTGAACATTTTGCCTTTTCTGCTGAGCTCAGCATGTACTTCTTTCCTTTAACAAGCAATCACTTTATTATTATTCAATTGATAGATACACATTTGGGGTGGAGATAGCCTAATATTGTGTAAAACTGCAGCTGCACAAGAAAATTGTGTGGCATGGGAGTTCACTGACCAGTGCCAATGAACATACGACCTTCCCATGGCAGACTCCTTCACAATTTTATGGATGTTTCAGGCATGTCTACACCTTCTGATGTTTGCCACTCATGGCAAATTGTGGCAATGCAGGAAGAACAGTGCATAGCTCAGTTTAAAAAAGAACAGCAGGATTTTCATGGAACTGCAGCGGCTTTTTGACACCCCCCCATCTGAAGAAATACCCCAGGCTGAGCTGAAAGACCTTCATGAGCAGGTGCAGATTTGATGGGACACGATGGGCACTTTAGTGTGCAGCCAGTTGTATCATGTATGGTGCATTTGATACAGAAGCTGCAGAAACGTGGGGACAGAGCCTGCCCACCCTCTCCTTCTGTCCATCTCTCAATCACTCCCTGTCAGATAAATCGGAGTTGTGACTATGCTGAGAAGTGTCCACAGCCTGACCTACAGAAGCAGACTCACAAACAGGCTTAGACAAATGTACAACACCTCACATGCGGAGTATAACCCTTGTCTGCCCAGAGAACACTTCAAGTGTCTGCCATTTATGGTAGTTCCAATACTGGATGAGTCACTTCTGTGACTGCTGGCAATGTGGTGAAAATACTGAAGCAGACAAGGCAGCCTAACCAGGTTCACAGAAACAACCTGCTTCAGACTACAGGGTCCATGAGGCACTGCAGCAGTTTCATGAGATAAAGAACAATTTCAAACTGATCCACAGGGGTGTATTTGCTTTTGGTGAAAGACAGCAAACTGAAATCATTTGGCCCAAGCATGTGAAGTCAATTATTTTTGACATTTCTAGGTAGAAGTATTATTTTTAAAAAAAAATCCATGAAAAATAACAGTATTTTGGAGTTTTTTATATCACATCAGATGCATTTGGGTAAAACAGACTTCGGAAGGAAAATTCTGGGTTTTGCCTGCTTCATGTATCACCAGCTTCAAGTGCCCATAAAAGAACTCCTCAACACAGTAATAAAGGTTTAACCATGAAGATTAAAAATATATCAAGGCCTCACTTCTGAATCCTGATAATGAGTGTTCTGTTAGTCTCATCACATACAAGGGTTAAGTTTAAAAATCTAAGATTCAATGGCTTTACTTTTAGGAGCTGGAACAAAAAAAAAAAATCACACGATTCACCTGACAGTCTTAAGATAGGGAACACTGCTATTATTAATGACTAGTGGATAAAATACTTCCCTCATCAGGAGATCACACATACTGAGCAACTGCTCCAGCATTACTGCACAGGAGTTAACTACCTGCTGTATTGTGGACTGCAGGGCTGACATAATTAGAGAGGCAGTATGACACAGTACAGACAGTCTGATAAATGGCATCACGCTTCTGTTGTTGCTACAAACTTCTTAGAGAAATCTTTCAGCACTTTGTTTTTCCCATTACTAAAGCAGGGAGAGCGATCAGGTGTCCTCCACAGGAACACTGTCTTGAACACTGTAGGGAAAGTGTTATAAAACTAAGCATATGTAAGAAATCTTTGTGTTTTGCTTGTCATATGGCGAGAGGATGTGACTCCACAACAACCTTCCCTAGTGTTTCACATTTAATCACATAGCCTGTCCTTTTTTTACTTTCCTCTCATTTCCCCAGTATGGGAAAATGAAATTTACTGGTCTTTAGTTCCCCATATCCCCTTGGAGAAATCTACACTACATTACCTTATCTTCCATTTTTCTAGTACCAAGACCAATTTAAAGGATATTTAACACAGCACAGCAGTTTGACACTTTCATATTTGATCTCCTTTAGAACTCATGAGCAAATACCCAAATATCCCAATAATTTTTTGCTACATTTTATCTATTTTTTCTAAAATCCTTCTCACTAACATGTTAATTTGAGATAATTCCTCCAGCTCATTCACCCACAAACAGCAACTGACACAGAAACCTTCTGAAGTCCCATGATACTGAAAATCAAACCAAAGAATTCACCTAGCTTTTCCCCCACGGCCTTATCTTCTTTGAGTTTTTCTTTACTCCCTGACCAAGGTTTCTGGTTCCCCTAAGGGTGCTTAAAGGGCCCTCTCTTCATGAAGACATGAAGGATTTTCCCTAGATTCTCTAGATTAGGCCACATGTTGTCTTCTGAGACATCAACCTTTGAATTAAGCACTGAAGAGAATTGCTGTATTGCAAGGATAAAGAGAAAGAAGTATTTTAAAGGGGAATGAATTACTTTCCTACACACCACGAGAATTTAATCCACTACACAAACTTTCAGTCAGCGTCCTCATGCATGCAGTACTCAGAGAACTTTCTAAACTATGCAACAAAATACAATACTTCTCTATGGAGTCAGATCCTGAGGTCCTAATAAAAAAAAAATAAAAATAAAAAACAAAACCAAAAACTTGATTTCAATAGCAATCGTTTCTACCTAAACGTGGCCAGTGTGACCATTCCACCTCCCCCCCACAAAAACCCTAAATGCAGGCAAGAAACATAACAAATCAGAACCTGACTTAGAAGTTCAGGATTGGGTCCCATACTGTTTTCTATTTGAAGTTTGGCATTATAAAATAATTATTTCAGGACTGCGACCTTTTGTGCCAAGTTTCAGCCTGAAGCTGAGTTATTAACTGCAAGGGGTAGAAAAGTAAGGTATTTATAATGGCTCTGGCGGTACAACCTTCATTAGAACAGTGTGGATGGAGCTGCTATCAGAAAGACTTCTAAGTTGGTGAGTGAAATTATAATTTCTGTCATGTAGCACCTTGAGGCAAATTTTAAAACAATTATTTGTGAATGCTACAAAGACATTATCCTACAGCATTCTCATCAATAATACAGCCCCCTAAACTGATTCAGAAGAGGGAAAAACGCCATGATTCCAATTAAAGACAATAAACTGCACAGGCTGTATTACATCTCAGGTATCCCATGAGCCTACACTCTAGAAATGCCTTTTTTCTCTCTCTGATGACAGATATGTATTAAAATGTCCTCTTGTCCACACAAAGTGGGGTTTTTTTGAGCAAGTTTTTTCTTTTATGGAGGATAAACAAGCAAAATTCATATTCAGTCCAGCACCTGCCGAAGCTGTCAGCTGTAGTGTTTGTCATATTTCAATCAAAGCTGAATCCAGCCAGTCATTTTTATACTGCACAATCCCTACATACTCGAGGACCAGAATTAATGAATTAGCTATTGATTAAATTCCACTCTAGCAAATCCACCGTGGCAAATAAATGAACTACCCGGGGCACATGTAGGCCACGGCCAGACATGTCCGGGCAATCGATCAGTAGTTAGTATTCTTTTGGGATATAAGAACAGCTGATGATAATATGACATGTAGGAAAAGGCAGTGTAGAAACAGAGTGTGTTTCTGGCTGAGCAGATTATAAAGTAGGAAGGCATTTTTGATCCTTTTGCATTCATGTGTTATGACATATTTAGTCTATATATAATAGCAGAAACATGCATAAGTGTTTGCAGTACAGACAATACAGACAAAGGCATACATAAGTTAAAGCCAAGGGCAAAAGATGAGATCCTGAACTGAGTTCTTATCATCAAACAAGCTTTGACTATATCTGTATGTGTGACAGAAAAATAGCAAGCTTAATTTCACCCTTATACAGAGATAAATCCTGAATTCAAGCAAAATGTAGAAATTATAAACAGCAAACCAAAGTCCTTAAGAGACTAAAGAAACAAGTCCATTCTGCTGGCCATTTCTGAAGGCTCAGATGCTAGATTTTTGTTATTTTTAGAAGTGGAAAATCACAGGAACAATAACATAAACACAGGAAGTTAACTGCTTTATTGTTGGTGTAACTCTGAAAAATCGTTACAAAGTTTAGTTTTACTTTGTCTTTGGAAGATATTAACTCCCAAAGAATCACCGTATAAGTTACCATGTGGCTGCTTCTAAAGACTGCAAATTTGATGCTCCGTTTTACAATTAAGAAGTTTGCCCATGTCTGTGGATGTAGTGGACAGGTAGATTGCAAACAGTGGTTCAAGGAGACATAGATATGCATGCCTTTTAAGATAGTTTACTAATTCTTACTGCTGTGATAGGTGACTTATTTTTACCCAGAATTATTCTTAGTTTCCATTATCAGCATCACATTGCTCCCTGAGCATTAATCTTCCTCTTCTTAACTGACAGCAAAATGTGATAATTTTCATTCCGCTACGCTTCTTCTCTTAACTATTTCTTATTATCACAGCACACTGATACCCAAATGGGTATGTACAACCAACCAAGGGTGAGACTTCTTCAATTGATCTTTTGGCAAAAAAACTTCAAGACCAAAAATAACAACCAGTAAAAATGCTTTCAAAGTGTATACTGAATTCTTTTATGCACCTTTTTCAATTTTGAATGGACAATTTTACATTTTGGTCCCCATTCCAGCTACAAATCTCCTTGATATATAAAAGCCATCTATAGCATAGTACCTTGAGCCAATTACGTGGATAATGGGTGCTGACAGCTGCTTTGGCTCATCTTCCACAGTTGTAATCTGGGTCCCATTGCTTCTCACACAGGCATACACCGTGCAGGCTTCAATCTGATGAAGAAGAACATGAGTTTCATATACTCAGCTGCAGAAACTTTTCAGCTCTGCTACTTGTTTAGACTTTCTCTTCACCTAAGATATAATTCTTTTCTATTTAACAGATTCCATAAAGCCAGGAAAATTCTGCAGCTTTGAGATAAGTATATCTACCAGAGATATACTGCATTGTATCACATTTTCCCATACCATTTTCAAAAGAAGGGTACATGCAGCCCTCTGGCACTAATTGTTGTTTTCTATTAAATTATCACCAACAGAGTTGCAGTGAATTTGTTTTTCTGCATGTATATGTAGACCCTGCTACACAACACTAAAAAAACTGTACTTTGATTTGGGGCCTTCTGTAAGTTTTCTACCATATATCCTGACACAAAAATAAGGATAATTTTCCCTTAATATTTTCTATTCCTTCATGCCTATTCTGGAAATTAAAACTGAAAAATGTAAATAGGAATCATAAAATTTGTTAGGAAAAAATGCTACAGAAATACAAACTTATTACTGCAGTTCTTGGGGTTAAACTAAGCAAAGGCAACGTGAAATAGGTAGTGAAGGATTGTAACACTGTTTCTGTATTGTCAACAGGGAAGTTACTCAAAATAAAAAAAGCAGGAAAATGAAAGATAAAACGGTAAGATTACCAGTGAGATGCACGTGAATCCCAGATAATATTGTTTTCAGAAAAAGTAAAAAAATAATCATAACAAAAAAAAAACAAGGCATCTTATTTTGGTTTTACCTATCCCACTGATGCAAATATAAGTCCAGTGTAAATACTAGCAAAGCAGAAGAGAATAATTAACATCTCCAGCAACAGAAGGTGGCCACGGTAAATTAATATAGAGGGTCTATAAGTGAGGCAGTACACTGAATTTGCATTGTTATTGAGAAAAGACAAATGTGTTTCCAAGTGGCATTCAGAAAGTCATATGTGTATTCATGGGTGGAGGTTTGCTGCTTCAGAGGGGCTGGAACATGGAAATCTGTTACGGTATGCCTGCCTGTGATGTTTATTTATGGCATGTAGTAACTGGATGCAAATTTTCAGAATGAAGTATGCATGGTACTACTAAGTTCGTCTCATATATAATAATGCAAACCAAACCTTAATGAAATAGACAGGAATAGTTACAATTAAGAGTCAAACTGCATTTCTTGAACATATTAATAGAACTTCAGGATAGAAAGATATTATTTCTTCTTTTTTATTATTTTTCTGCACACAGTATTTTGCTTTTCAGTAGATATTTGCCTAGAGAAGTAAAGATAGAGAGAGGAAAAAGCCATGTAAAATTAGCAGTATAAAAAGTACTACGATGATTTCAGAGATCAGCTCTGACTCCTCCTCAGAAGGAAAAAGAAAAAAAATGATACAATGATGTCAAATGCAACATCATTATTTCACTGTACAGATATATTATGCACGCCTGATGTTTCTAAAACAACTGCAATTTTTTTTTAAAGAGTAGGAGTAGAATCTTTGCCTCTTTGCAATATATTTTGGGGCTTTGCTAATGTTTAAGCTCAGAGCATTTAGGGGGAAGTAAATGGAGTTTTGATGATTTGAAAACTAGATAATGGAAATTTGTGTTGTGAAAAGTCTACACAGACCAAAATACGCTGAAAATAAATTTATACCTTGTATGTATATGCACACAAAGATCAGTGCAAACATATGTCCATGCATGTAAAGAAATTCATGAAACAATATTCTGCTTGGAAATCCAAATACTTTAAGTAAAATTAAAGTGTATTACACAACCCAGAAAATATATTCTAACCTGTATATCATAGACAGTGAATGGAGACAAATCTGCTAAAAGAAAGGATGCCGGCTCGTTCATTCCAGTCTTGTACTGCTTATTATTTACATAGACAGAGTACCCTGTGACAACACCATTCGGGTTTGAAGGCGATGTCCAGATGACACGTACAGCTGTACTGTTGATGATGACAACCTCTGGAGGGAACATGCCCTCAGGCTCTAGAAATAAAGGAAGAAACTGAATAAACTCCAGCTGTCTCTGCAAAAGCACTTGTTTAACCAAATGCAGATTAGTATTTAGGTTTAGCAAAGGGTTCACTGCTTATCTGCTTTCCTCTGATGAAGTTATCACAGTCTGTAGTCTTCTGTAAATTGGCTTATTATACTCTCAGTTAGAAATCATGAGAGCTGATGGTAAAATGCTTTATACCAGCAGCATAGTGTCAATCATCAGTAGTATGTGGCCAGTGAGATATGATGATAAATTATTCACCCATCTGCACTGCCAACATGCAAATATTATTTTTATGTCTCCACAATCTCAATTCTTAAAAAAAAAAAAGACAAAAAATAGAGAATTTTAAATAAAAACCTGAGACCAAAATACCTTATGTCTGGTGGAACGTGACATTATCAGCCTTATAGCTGAAGCAATATGAAGCAATATGCAATATTGTCATTATGTAAATGGTTTTGAATGTTGATTACTATAGGTAATGATGAAGTCTAACACTTATTTAAAAAAAAAAGAAAAAAACCAACACCTTCCTCAGCGTTAAATTACATAATTATCTAAGCATGTCAGAAATAACCATGCAAAGACCTATTTTTATCATAAGAACCCATCTTTGCCAGTTGAAAAATTGTCCTTATGATCAATTCTATTTTATAAACAAAAGGTGCTGACCTTTGGCATGAGAAAGGAAATGGAATCCTCCCTTAAAGTGCTTTGCTAATGACCTGGAACACTTGCTTCTGAGGTAATGATATTATAATGTTTATAATGAGACTTTATAAAGCAAAAAGATTAGAAAGACCATTCTAAACACATTTCAGATGCATAATTTTTTTATTATTATTTTATCCTCAACCTCTACCCCCAGCCCTGTACTTGCCCACTGGCACAGAAATGACTCAAAGAATTTTCTTAGAGGCTGAACTTATACCTAGAGTTTCTAGTGACTCAGGAAAGGCTCTGTGCATGACTGTCATGTCAAAATCATGTTGCTTCACAGAGCAAATCTTTTAAAAAACCCATTAATTGTTTCTAAATTCCACCATTTATTGATATGAACTCAGTTCCAAACTTAGTGCACACATATAGGAATATGCAGGAGAAGATGAGAACAAACTGGGTTAATATCTGCTATTAGAGCTTTTCCTTCTGTCTCAGTGGGACCGTTTATTGATCTACCACATGATGACAACCAGCACTTAAGCATTTTAGCGTTTTAGACCTTTTTCCCTTTATACCGGAAATTTTATAATGGAAGGATGACTGATCTCAACCCTAACAAAAATCAATCAATTTCATTCTTGGATTTTAAGCCAAGCTGCATTCACTGCTAACCAACCTCCATCTGAGGTAGTCACATGCACAACTTCACTGTTGATGCTGTGGACTCCATTAAAAACTTGAGAAAATATCTGATACTCTGTGTTGGGCTGCAAATCACCTATGACTATAGAGTTTACATCAGCCTGGATCCTTAGAGATCTTCTCTCGTCAGTAGAATTCAAGAAGAGGGTATAATACACAACATCTCCTTGCAAATCCTGTAGTGCTAAGAAAAGAAAGGAAAAACATTGGAACATCAACTGGGAAACATTCAGTCAGCAAGTTTCTTATCAACATCTACTGTGAAGAGTAAAACAAATTTTATGCACATCCTTTTATTTAAAAAAAAAGGAAAGATTCCATCAAGTGCCTTCAATTTCACCCTTGTAAGCAGTGATGCAAACTGCTCTTCCTAATTTGTCAGTTGTTAAGGGTCCATCATCCTATCCAACACTACAGAAAGCTTTCTTTCTTTAGGCATCCCCATGATGACAATGGAATCTGTGAAGTAAACAAATTAATAGGTGAAACCCAATGCAAGCAGTGGCGTGCAGGCCTTGCAGCTTGTTGTTGCAAAAGGATGCCTTTCACCCAGATCAAAGGAAGAGAGCAAATCAGATTGCTTCATGGAACTCGTGTAAGATGGAAATCTCAAAGATCTTTTCCCTTTTTGCCCCTTCTCTTCAAACAACACTCCCCCACCCCACCTCGCTCCTGTGTTAATCCTTGAGCCATGAATAAGGGACCAGTGCCTATGCCTTAAATTCTAGTGATATTCAACTTTACACAGATTGCCTTTTGGCCTTAATGAAAATGAAAAGCTGTGTTATTATTTTAGAACAAACATGATCATATCACCTACATGTAAAGCTGTAATACACTCAGAAGCATTATATATACAAGGGAAAAAAACAAATTCTCACATTTCTTCCTAAAATGTGTTTTACCCAGCACTAACTTCCTCAGAGAAAGGAAGAAAAAAACAATGTAATTTTCTGGCTACACAGGGAAGGACATTCACTGATCTGAGCTGATGGATAAGCAACAAATACAGGCAAGTCTTCCCCATTTTAGCAACTGAGATGTCATCTGTTACCTTATCTGTCATTTGTCAAACAGTTTAAGTTCAGATCTGATCAAATGCAACTGCTTTTCCAGTGAGCATCGAGATGAAAAGAATAATTATGACAAAAATTTTAAGCACTACCACATATTGGTTTAGATGACACACTGTACCACTGAACAGGACTCAGCTCACTGGGAAACAGCATTGATAAAAGCCAAAAGCATATTTTCAGATTCGATAATACACAGTTTTGTCATTGAAATTCTTAATCAAGAATGACATGCTATTTTTAAGTGGTACAGCTACAAGTTTTAAATCCTTAGAAGTTAGAAATCTCCAGCAGGGAAAAGAAAGATAGCAGGGTAACTTATGCTAAGGGCTCCCAAGTTCCCAAAGAAAATATAAAAATAATTTGAAAACTAATATTATGACAAAAATGAAACATGGATATACAGATAGTTTATACGCTTATTGCAACATAAGAAGTCATAAAATATGATAAGGTTTTCAAATAGTGAAAGGCCTTGTCTTGGTGTTAAACTTCTGCATTTACAAACATATATGGATGAAATTTCTAAGGTATGAATGAAAATAAAACCAGATTGCATTACCTACATCTAGAAGGTCAGGGGTTTAGATTACTAAGGTAATGAAACTTCAGTGAGCTGCTTCAGATCTATTACATTTGTCAGTTTTTATAAGCATTGCTTACTTCAGGCATGCAATTATAAAATAAAGAGACTACATTTGTTGCAATTCAGCACCCAGTCCTTACAAAATCATTTGCATGTAAGTCATGAAGAAATTCCCTACCGCTGTATTAGCAAACCAACTAGAGAAATTGGCTAAATTCATTTTAAGAAGCAGAGCAAAAAGAAAGACAAAGGGGATCCTCACATCGTGAAGGAATGTATATGTAAATTTTTATACAAAGAGATGAAATAGACCACAAAGACTACAGGATTTTTGTGTAGTACTGCTTTATAGATGTCTCATGAGTTTGCATTAACTATTTCTTCACTTTCACTATTCTCGTTCCACAGAAAGAGCATATAATAAATATGAACAAGACTGAGAAACAGCAAAATGTGCACTTTTTTCCCCCCTATTTCTTTCCTCTCTTTTCAAGGACATTTAGGAATATTATAAATCAAGACAAGGACTGTGTTTCCTGTGAGAGCAAGGCAGACCAATATAAGTGATGGCAGGTTAACATCTAGTTACTGGAATAAATACTAAGCACACTTACTTGGTTTTGACCATTCGACTTCTACAGCAGTATGATTAACAGCACGTGCAATGAGGACACTTCCTTTCTCTGGTAATCCTGCTAATGTAGTAGCTACCACTTCTTCACTTGGTGTATATCCTACCTCGTTGTGCACTATGAGCTTGTACTCGTATGTTGTGTACCTAAGACATTTTAAAAATAATGAAGTGGAATGAAAAATGCAGACATAGAAAATATTTGCTGTACACCTTCTGCCTGTGCCAAAGTTTTGTGGTTAGTTCTCCTCCTGTAACAAAATTCAGCTGCATGATGTGCACCAATGAAGACTTTATAAGAGGCATCTATTTTTTGCAAATAAGTCAGCACGATTAACACGGTAACGAAAATAAAACACATTATTTCACTTCTTCATAGTTGTAGCTTCTGAGGTGTTGAGAGATTATAGCTCAATTCAATATGTAATTACAGCAGTGGCAACCTGCCAAAATTTGGATCAGAATTTAATCAAATGAGGCTTTTTTTCTCTTTTGGGAAACCCATTGATTTTTAACTTGCAGAGTCTCATTTGTAAAAGAGATTCTCCACACAGTCAGGACTCTTCTACTACAAAAGCATCCAAAAAAAGCTCCTAGGAGTTCAAACTCATTTAATAAAGTAATTTCTTCAGAACTGTGTATATTCCACTTACATAGATTTATGAAATCCTACATGTGTATTTAGTAAACCAAGTAAGTGACTGACACTTCATCATTATATCAAAGGCATATTAATGTATTTTAAGTCGGATTTCATAATCTCAAATATAATTTCCTCATAAAAAGCCTCACACAAAACTACACAAGAACAGAAACTCAGGATCATCTTCACATTTTCACTGAAGCTGCAACACGTTGGGATAAATGTCTACAAATGCAATAAAGGAACATACAGTTAATGCCTAACATTTAGAGGTTTTAGTACAAAAAGTCACTCACAGTGTATATTTAATTAATTTTACTTTTTAATATTTACTTTTTTTTAGACACTTTACTAAACACTCCAATTTTCAAAAGAGCTGAGCTTTAACATTCCCACGAGAAGAAAGCAAATTAATGGGAACTCACTAGCTCCACCTTTAACTATAAGCATTGAGGAACAGCGACAATATACATAACACATTTTATTTCTCTCTTTGCAACTCTCTTTGCAAGTGTATTATTTCCTTGGACACTGTAGCACACATGTAATAAAAAATGACTGCAAAAACATAGCTGCAGGTTGCAGAACTCTCCCCAAAAGAAGTGTTCAGGTGTGTCCAGGTGTGTCCAAGGGCTAGGTACACTTTTCTGGCCATAGCTCATTCAACCCAAAACATCACCGTGCCTAATGACTGGTCACTTGGATCCTGTTAGAATGTATTGCCCCCTCTGAACTGGTAACATAACTGTCTATGCCACTGAAATGAGCCAAACTAAAACCAAAGGAAACTCTATGTAGAATTTCAAACATGGTTGAAAGAAAGAAATGGACACTTTGGCAGGACTGATACAAAAACAGCTCCACGATCAGTTATTGCAACAGATGGAAATGAGAAGTGACTTTCAGCAAGTAGGCAATGACAAGCCAGAGGCAGTAGTCCTTGGTTTGGTTCAGTCTATACAATGGCAGGAGCAGAGGTCACATTCTCCTGGTTCGCGTTGTGCTCAGGAGGGACACACACACAATTTTTACAGAAGTAAGAGGCAAGTTCAGATATTTGAGGGACAAAGATATACACTTCTCAAAGCACGCCAGCACACAAGCACAGAGAACACTCATCCCGAAACCATCCATGAGGGTTTTCCCAAGACTTCACCTCCGAGAAACCCAATGCATAATTCATGTTTAATCTTCTATTACAATGTCTTGATGTGTTTGTTTGCCTTAAAGAACAGCAGCCTTGACTTCAAGAGGCAGAAACTAAGGTTGGCCAAGAGAAAATGTCTTGCTCTACACTACACAGTAAGCACTGCTACATACTGAGGAACAGAACACTGACTCCATTTCTCCACTCTCAACACTCTGCATTTAACTGTGACGAAGTTAACACAACAAAAGCAGGTAAAAAAAGAAACATTGCTGAAACCAAGTTGCAAATGTCTCCCATCTAGGACTTCTCAAACATCCATTCCGCCTGTGCTCTGACTTTGCCAACACACAAATCTAGAGTACACGTACACAAAAATTTAAATGGTTTGATTGCATGAGCATATCAATGCTAAAATTTCACAAGATTTTTATTTTCATTTGTTTTTCAGAGCAAAACAATATATGAGTCAAGAATGACAGACTAAGTCCCTGCATATTAGAATGATTAATACCGAAGATGATGACAAAAAATATTTCATTACATAATTAATATGTTCACTACATAAAGACACTAGAAACACTTTGAACTATTAAACATACACTATACAAAATGCCAGCATTTGTTTTTATAGTTTTTGTAATCTCACCTGCTAAGACCCTTATCTTCATAAAACCACTGAGTTCCTGAGTAAATATTGTGCCACAGATTTAAATCTTCAGGGGGATTTGATGCAAGTGGTTGCTGGATTTTACGTCTCAGGAGCTCATATCTAACACAAAAGACAAGCAGAACACCAGGATTATCTCAACTAATGTTATTACACAAAAAAAAAAAAAAGCCAACCAGTTTTTTTAAAGCAACACATTATTTTGTTTTTACAGCTGTAAACTTTCTGAGATAAACATTCTTTTTAATGTTTCATGATTTAAAACATTCAATTACTTAAAAAAACCCAAACCCTACTTTGAAAATGGAAAATGAAGCACTTCCATTTGAAAAAAATTAGTTTATTTAATGATTTACAGATTTTAATCTTTGTGGAAATGTTACGAAGATCAAGTCCAAACAGCCCTATAACAGTATCTTATGCAGACTTGCATGATATTCACAGGTTATTCCAGAATATGAAATGATCAGGTATCTTTCTTGCAGATGTACTGCAACATACAGCATTGCAATTACTATTTTACTAGTAGTAGCAACTTAAGTGTGCCTTTGTATTTAATGTGCTTTTGCAAATAACCACAGTGCAAATTATGGGTGAAAACAGGCACAGAATGAGTTAACTGTTCGGTCCATCCATAGGCCTTAGCAAGGCACCTTTGTATTTGGGTAGACATTCATGATATGAGAAAGAACCCTGAAAGACCAAACTATTTCATCCTGGTTTTAATTGCTATCTGAAGCTCTATTCCTGTCTCTGTTCCAAACAGCAGGTCAGCCAAAGCCCATCTTTCATCAGGTCAGCCATGAGACTGCCTGATTTAGAAAAGATGCTTTTCACCAAGGCTGCATCACACACTCTTCATCATCTTTTGCACAAAACCTTTATGGAATTTAACTAAAATTAAACCACTTAATGTCTACACAAACTAAAGGGCATAGATAGTATTATAGTTTGCATTTCCTAATCATTCTAGCAAATTACATAGGAAACTACACTCTAAAGGAAACAAAATTAGATATATTTGTTAAAAATCTTTAAGATTATTATTCTTTATTGCATTTCACAGGACATTTTAATTTTTTTTGTTCTGTTTGATAGCGGTGTTTTATTTGTAAGGCATCACATGTTTGTACCCTTCCTACCAGCTATAGAACCAGTCTGGATTTGCTTTCAATGGTAAGATGCAGTTTTATTGTTAATCAAACTATTAATCAAACTATTGTTACAACAATGCCCAGCAAATTAGGGTCATATGCATATATGTATTCACTTAAATACACAACTTGATTCTCTGAAGTGCTGAGCTGCTGTGCTTCATCCTGTCCCTGCCCCCCATTTTGGAAAGGTGCTACTGTTAAATTCTAGACAAAAGTATGTGGATACTCAGGCAGATCTTAAAGGCTGTCATTTCAAGTGTGTATGTGTGAAAATGTTTCCCTGTTTAAGTATTCTGCAGAATACCTCAGTGTGAGTCAGCACTCTGCTGATGATCACGCTGATCAATGGCTTCATGTGTAATTTGACACTTTTTAATGTTAAGATCATCTCCAGTTTGGAGAGGAAATGTCAGACAATACCATTCCAGATTTGAAACCCTGAATTAAGAGGTATTTAACAGGTACTGCATACAGTGATCTTGTATTGCTTCAAAACCAGAAATCAACTGAGATGCTCTTTTACAAGAAATCTGAGGCTTCCTGTGCTCCATGGCAGGTAGGATGTACGTGTGCAACTTCCAGCAACTTTCAGCCTTGAGTTTAGGGAATAATCCTCAACAGGTACAAGCAAGCATTGTGCCACTTAGTGATGCCAAACCAAATTATTGCAGAAATTGGGATTATAACTTTAGAAATTAAACAGTAAAAACTAATTAAACTCAAACTCTGTCAAAAAAATCAGATAACTTTATAACAAGAATACCTCTCACATGAGTGGTTCATCAGTGTCAACCCAAAGACAGATCATTACAGTTTTATAGGAAACAATCCTGGCATATTCTGTCCATTATATTTCATAGAAAAGTCATGAAAAACATCAAATCTTTTTGAATGCTGAGTGCTGATCATGTGTAAATCACCCCCACTGGCAGCTGCTGCTGCTACTCTGCTTGCTGCAGACTTCTTGTTCCATCATGCTGTACAGAGCAGCTGCTTCAGTGGTTGTTCTTGTTGAGGGCAGCATGGCACACCATGAAAGAAATGAAATCTGCAGATGTAGGTCGTGCTGATTTACTTCAATAATCTATGGTAAAATGGTCATGTTGTTAACCCCGGAATAACAGGGACTGCTTTTCTGAAACTTCAAATTTTACTGTAGAACAATCAGCGTTTCATTCAGTTGTACTGTGCTCTAATTAAGCCTGAAGAAAAAGTCAAGCTACTGTGCTGTAATAACATACGCAACTGAAACGGCATTACATGATAATTATTGAACCCATCAGTGCACCTAGAAGAGAGCTAGCAACCAGAACATATGGAGAGAGCTATAATTCCATGCACAGTGTTTCATGATACGTTAAAGCACTAGAAGGAAAGATTTGACATCTTTTATTGGGTATATATAAAGATATATTTGTCTTTATAAACATTTATGCACTCAAATCCATATTTTTTTAATGTATATCTACACACACGCACTCAGTAATCAACATTTAAATAAAGATCCCCATTCCAACATTGCAGAAAAATCTCAGAGATTACTTTCTTTGGTTCCTGTGGTGAAATCCAGCCTGCTATATCCAGCACTTATTTGCATTTCCTATTTTGGCTATGCACCCTAAATTCTAGCATTTTAACTTCCATTTTTCTCATGCACAGTCTCATTTATAACTTATTCATCACTTAAGTTTTGAAGATTATTTTATGTCATCACACTTCCAAATGGTCACTTTCTTTTAATGTGGAATAACCCACATAGAGTATTGAGAATATTGGATTTGTTAGTTACTCATATTTACAGAGATCTCATATTTTCCTCATCATTTTGTCAGTGGAACTTGTTGCCTGAACCCATCACCAAAAAGTAGCTGATGCTGCAGCCCAAATCAATTATGACTTTGCAAATATCCTGTGCTTACTACTGGCTTTTCAAACAGCACTGATCTGAAGGACCAGAGCCTTCCAGCACAGACAACACACTTGCTCTTAATAATCCTGGCTCTTTGCTGAGCCCTAAAGAGAAACTTCAAAAAGTCAGAAATCAAGAGATCACAACACAAAGCTTGCATCACTCAGAATTTTCTGAATTAGATTTAGGCATGGAGAAGACAACTGCTATCTCAGCTGCAGCTTACCTCAGATAAGGACCATTTGGCCTTAGTGGTGGTTGCCAAGAAATGGCTATAAAGGACTCACTGATTGGAGTCACAGACAATGGACTAACACTCTGAGGAATGGTGGAAGGTGTCGTCACTCTCGTAGGCAAACTCTCCGTGCAGCCTCCTAGAAAGCCATCACCTCCAGTGCAAGCTATTACAGTGACAGAGTAGTTTGTATAGGGTATAAGATTAGTCACCAAATGACTTAACCTTGAGGAAGGGTTCCCAGTAATGACAATTCGTGGATCAGGCATGCGAATCTCATAATTAAGGATTTCTCCATTCTGTATCAGAGGAGGTTTCCATGAGACCTGAAGGAGGAGGGGGGAAAAAAATAACAGATTTCAGAAATACAGACACAACATGCCACAGATGAACACAAGTGGGATTTGAAGATGTTCTTTTCCTTCTTCATCAAACAGACTTTTATTTTTAAATGTACATCAGTTAGAAATCTAATCTCCCTTAATTTTAGTGAGGTTTGTAGTAACAGTTGTAGCCATTGAAAAATCTACTATTTTGCTTCACCAGTAAAATGTGAATGCTCCATGTCACTCAAAATTCCATTACATGTTCAGATGCATTAGCAAAAGTACACTAATTATTATAGGTATCACTGTCACTTACTTTCTTAAGGTGTATTACCTGGTGTGCTCATCTGTTAGTGGCAGAGTAAAACCAAATCTTATTTTGTGTTTACACAATATTCAGAAATATGTAACTGCATTAGCTCCTATAAGAAAACAGATTTTCCTGCACTCTTTATATGAGGAAATATGCAGGTTTTCCCTTTTATTTTTCATTAACAAATTACACTGGTAAGTATCAGACAAAGAATAGGCACAATTTTCCATTTTAAAAACTATAAAATTATACTGAGAAAACTTTATCACAAAAAGATTGAAAATTGCATACAGAATTAATGTTTTTTATATATTTATATATATACATACACACACACACACACATATATATACATATGCATACTGCTACTTTCACTGTGGTTTTACTTCTACTAAACTGAGGTTGGGTGGGGGTTTTTTTAAGTTTTTCTTTTTTTTTTTTCTTTTAAAGTACATTGTCGTATATATTTATTCTCACCAGCTCCACTGAGGAATCACTCAAATCATTGCACTATAAAGTGCAAGATTGTTCTGAATTCTTTTTTAAGGCTTTCTGGCACGGTACCACAACAGAGGGGACTTCAGACTGACACAATAACAGCATGTAACTGTATTACGAATCTCAAACTTTCATAAAGGTAGTGTAAAAGCATCTATTCATCCTTCTTTCCCTAGAAGTCCCAGTGCAGGAGCCATACCAGCTTTGCTTTGCTCTGAGGCTGTTTTCCTTGCTGTTCACCCACTAAACTATAACAATTGCTGTCTCTCTTCCTCCCAGGTACAGGATAATTAAGGATTGAATCCAACATAGCAAAGAACACAGAAATGGAGAAAACCTAGATATGCATAGATATGCACAAAACCTAGGTTTGCATAAAACAAAATGAAGAAAGACAATATTGAATATCCGTTAATTTGAATTTTTTCCTTAATTCTCTCCAGTATCCAAAATAAGTATCTTTTAAAATGTATATGCACAATTACACACAGCTATGGAAACAGAGAAGCTTGATTTATGAAATGATTTTTTAAAAAACCCTGGGCATTACAAAATGTTATATCTTAGGTACAGAGGGACCTCTTGGGCCATCAGACTTGTAAGAAACCTGGCAGCAAAGTGCTGGAGAAAGCTGAAGGATTTTGATAACAGAATCTGGAATACTATTAAACAGAGAATTAGAAACAGGGTGATCTTGAGTAAAGACAGGAAAACCAAGATTATTGGTGCCCACATAGGAAAGGCTTAGCTCTGGCTAATTATCAAATGCTCTCTTCAGATTTCTGTTACTTCTGGCCCCAAATCACGATCAAACAAATAAAGAACGTACTAATGATAAAGCAATGAAAAATTTCACAGAAGGTAGGAATTGATTCTGTACCATTTTGGTAGACACTGAGCAAAACTCTCATTTTGAAGTAGTTCATGTAATCTAGTCATAAGCCTAGGAAACGGAAAAGAATGGATGATTAGCACAGAAAACAGAAAAGGTTTTCAAGTACACCTCTGTACTGGGTTTGGCTGGGAAGAGCTATCTTCATAGTAGCTACTGCCAGGCTGTTTTGGTTTTGTGCTGAAAACAGTATTGATAACAAAGGGATGTTTTTGTTATTGCTGAGCAGTGCTTACAAAGCATCAAGGCCTTTTCTGTCTCTCACCCCAGTAACGGAGCAAGAGGCAAAGGACATAAGTAGAAACAAGGGAAGTAAATGCAAAAAAAGTAAGAGATACATAAGCAGAAATTGCAACAGGGTGCACACACAGGTTGTACAATCCTTGGACATGCAAGGATGGAGAATTTGATATAAAAAACTTAACTGGACACCGGCCTGAGCTGCCTGCTGGGGGTGCACAAAAAATTGAGAGGGGACACAGCTGGGACAGCTCACCCCAGATGATGAAAGGGATCTCCCATACTACACTGTATCATGCTCGGTATATAAAGTTGGGGGGACAAGAGAGAAAGGGGTATGTTCAGAGTGATGGCATTTGTCTTCCCAAGTAACCATTACATGTGATGGAGCCCTGCTTTCTTGGAGAGGGCTGAATATCTGCCTGCCTGTAGGAAGTTGTGAAAGATTTCCTTGTTTTGCTTTGCTTGTGCATGCAGCTTTTGCTTTACCTGTAAAACTGGTTTTATACCAGCCCACAGGTTTTCTCACCTTTACTCTTTCAATTCTCTTCCCCATCCCACTGTAGAGGGAGTAAGCAAGCGCCTGTATGAGGGTTGTTTGCTGGATGGGGTTAAACCACGACAAGGTAGAAAGCATTTAGGTCAATAAATTTCGGGTGAGATTTTTTCCAACCCTAGTGCTTTTTGTTGCTACCATACTGCAAACACTGGATGCATTGTCTATGTCACAGAAAGAGGGGAATGAGCATGATTCACTTTTTTTCAGGGACATCTCTTTGAAGCTGCTGGAAAAAGCACAGATGATTTTAAGGTCTAACACATCACAGCAAAACACTCATATCTGCAACCATGATTATGTTAATGTTGTTTGAGGTGTAGCACCTATCCTAAAATTCTGCCTCAGTGAAGATAATATATTTGCAGTCTTTTTAAGGAATATTAATAAAGAAAATCTGTCATTATTGGTGAAAAAAGCCTTCTTACTTGTTGCTTAATGCAAGGTGGCTTCTAATAAAAGAACTGTATGCCAAACTCTTTGGAAAATTCCTAGTAATACTCTCTCAGAAGAGAAAATTGTCTAAAAACATTCACCTTGTACCAAATCTGTCGTGGTTTAACCCCAGCCAGCAGCCGAGTACCATGCAGTCACTCACTCACTCCCCCACCAGCAGGATCAGGGAGAGGATAGGAAGGGTAAAAGCTAGAAAACTCATGGGTTGAGATAAAGACAGTAATATGAAAAGCAAAAGAAGCCATGCACACAAGCAAAACAAAACAAGAAACTAATTCACTGCCTCCCATGGGCAGGCAGGTGTTCAGCCATCTCCAGGAGAGCAGGGCCCCATCACACGTAGCGGTGACTCGGGAAGACAAACGTCATCAGTCCAAACCTTCCCCCTGTTCCTTCTTCCCCCTAGCTTTATATACAGAGCATGAGGTCATATGGTTGGGAATATTTCTTTGATCAGATGAGGTCAGATGTCCCAGCTGTGTCTCCTCTCAACTTCCCAGGCACTCCCAGTCTCCTCACCAGCATGGCAGTACAAATAGCAGAAAAGGCCTTGGCTCTGTGTAAGTCCTGCTCAGCAATAACAAAAACATCTCTATATTATCAACCCTGTGTTCAGCACAAATCCAAAACACAGCCCCATAACTAGCCACTGTGAAGAAAATTAACTCTACCCCAGCTGAAACCAGCACACAAATCTTATTTCCTGGAAGAGAGGATGAGTTATGTTTTAATCATATTTCATTTTAGATGCCTAACTTTTATGTCTAAAACCAAAATATTGCTCTAATACAACTTGTGATAGATTCACCATACACTCTAACCCCTTCACATAAAGGAACAGATTAATAACATGGCAGGAGAACAGATGCTGCTCCAGAAACTCAGCTCCTGAGTTTTATAGTGTGTGTATTAGCTGGTATACTTGAAAAAACTCCCAGGTGTTACTTCACAGCACGTGCTGTGCACTAGCAGATAGAATATCTCATACTGAAAGTAACATAAATGCTTCATGGTTTTACACTGGGAAATTTCTTTTTTTTCCTAAGAGAAATGAAAACCAATATGAACAAGAAATTATTCAGCCAGCAGCACATACAGTGCAACTTATTTTTGTCTGGGCATGTATATCTTATACATAGATACGTAGATCAGTTGTCACTTTGGTTAGTATATTTTGAACTAGATAATAGGGATGACCAAGGGTACTTCCAGACACTGCTGTGTCACTTGACCTGCTTAGAATTATCTATGTCACCTGGGAATGACAGGACACGAAATCCTTCACAAACATCTCTTGTCAAGAGGCCTGACCCATACAGTGTAAATGAAGATGATGGAGACAGCCTGATTAACACACGTGGCACTACTGGACCTCTTCTCCACTTTCATGTGCCAAGGTTTGAGGTAAGAGCTTGGCAATGCATGAAAGAGGGAAAGCTCACTAGACAGGCTGTGTTGGAAGCAGTAACAGTTTGTTCATTGATTTGAAGCTCAGCACTGAGACCATGAAAGAGGATGCCCATGAGGAAGAGAGAATAAGGTAACTACTGGGAGAGATTAACTGATTCAATGTAATGACTCTGGAAGCTTTCATTTAAAGATCAAAGGACCTTATTTTCTCCACCACAAAATTTAAAGAGACAGAAATTAGTCATTTTCTCCCCATTAAACAGTTATAACCTTGGAATTTTTTTCCTTTTTTGACAGCAGTTGGAACCCTGCAATTTAATTCTGAGCTATGTGAAGAGAGGCATTGGCACATGTGTAGCTATTTTACTGTTCAGGCCTGGCTTCAACAGTTTGCTTTTAAATCAGCATGTTTGGCTTCATTTTATTCTCATTTCTCCTAGCTATTGCTTGTAACATCTACAAACAGAATGTAATAAATACACTACTGAGAGCTTTTCACTGTTGGTCTCAAAGCACATTGTAAGTCTCAAACTGCAAATATTATTATTCCAGTTTTAGAGATGTAAAGACTAAATCTGAGAATAACTCACATATCAGAAAGAAGCAAAACTCCAAAAAAAGACCTGCTACCCTAATTCTGCATTCCAGCCAATGGACTAGAGTCCTCTGACAACACCCCAGCCCCAAAAAAGCAGCTGGGAGATGAACTTCCTCCTAAGTTCTTATCTGTCTTAACAGAAATTATAGTGGGATTCAATCAAGAACCAGGATCATACCAGAAATGCAAATTCTGACAGAGGTCACTTATAATTAGGCTCATACACTTAGCACATGAGTTACATCCAACTTCAGCAAGGACTACCACAGAAGAATAGCATGACCAAGTTTGCAGTAACGGATTGCTACTACAAAAACTTCTGGAACAACTTAGCTGGAGTAGTGAGAAAGCTGAAAGAACATTTTTTCTGATTCTAAACACCTACCCTAGAGTGTTTCAACTATATCAAAGGCAGAGGTATGATGCTGATGAAACCCTGATTAGTTCACCCCACTGCATAATCTGTAACAAATGTGCAAGCTGTGCAAGAAATCACAGTCCTAACATGTGGAAAACCTCTAGTGTGCAAGTTAAGGTTGTTCCTATGGGTGTTGGAATATCCTAAGTTACTCAAGCAGCACTTATGTGTCAAATGAACCAAGGTCTCACTGACCTTAGCAGCATCACATGGTAATCTTCACACAAGGATTGATTGCTCCTAAACAATTTTCCCTGATGCACCAGGCATACCTACATAAAACTGTAAGTGTGGTGAACAAAGTCCAACCCCCTTTTTTTTTCCTTCCCAGCATGAAGCTGTTACTGCATCTCCCTTTAGGGTACAAAGCCTAGGTATTAGTGTTGTTTGTATTCTCAAAATTATGTTCTTGGCTAACTGCAGACTGAAGTATTTGTAGAATGAAATGGTAACAGAGAATTTTAACATGGAAGAGAAGAAGGGTCATCACAGTCTCATTCTCAGCCACACAGTAACCTGCAGAGGAGAAACACTGAAGGATCATTTCACAGTTAGTCAAGAACTTCAGTGACCATGGAGTGATTACCACTGCATCCAACATTCTGTAATCAGAAGCAACTTAACAGGGCAGCAAACATTAATGAGTGAGATAAAAAACACAGCTCCAGAACATCTGCCTATAACTAATTCTGTAGGAAGGAAACGGATAAAGAAAATACATTCTTTTTCAAACTCTAACTATGGGGTATATTGCCTTAAATGCGTCAGCTGAAATCTTTCTCCTCTGTATTTTAGTCCCAGCCTGTTTACAAAACAACAGGCATTTAGCAGTCCACTGTCCAGCTTCGGTGATGATGAAGAACAGAAGATATCTATAAAAATAGGGCCTTGTTTAATTCTGTTTGCTCACTTGCATATCCAGTTTAGTAGTCAAATTTGAAACATAGCTACTAGAAAAGTTTATTGCTCTGTAGCAATAAATTATAATCTATTGCACTGAAAGAGTACAGTTGGCAACTCTTGAAGATCCTGTGGACAGCAAACTCTGCAGGGTGGAATATCAGCCTTCTTTGCTTCAGTTTCTTCTATACAAAGAAAAGAACGGCAGGTGAACCGTAAAGTAAGGGACTGTCATGTCTTTGTAACAACAAACGTGAATGACAATGGAATTAAAAAGCCTATAACGTCCTTAGTCAGAGAAGACATGAGGAAATACTTAGGGAAAATAAATAATCCATGAAAAATCAATGACATGATATTGAATCAATATGCAAAAAAAAAAAGGAAATTAGAAAGAAGAATGACAGTTTGGTGCTACAGAATCACCATGGTCCTTTATTTTTCACAGGCAACATATACAACATATACTAAGAGAGAAGTCAATGAAATAATCATAATTTTTTATTTTTCTCATTTTGTATCTAATCAAATTACAGGAAGTTTCTGTAAATGATGTTATCGTGAAAGAATATCATAGCACAAGAACTATATGTCAACGAAGTACTTATTCCATCCAACCAGGATGAAACCATTCCCTTATAATCTCTTTAAGCATCAAAAAGGAAAAAAATCCATTCCCCTTGAGAGAAACATCAGGAGTACATACAGCTCATACTGACTTCTATCTTGAGAAAAAATTTACATGAAGAATGACAGGAAATGGCTGCAGCTTTTTTTCTATCAGGGTCCAGCTGGTGGCACTGGTCAGCGAGAGAGAACAAAATAGGCCAACGTAAATCAGCGCATCTCTGCTTAAGCCAATAAGCAAGACTACAGCTGCCTTCCCAGGTCAAAGTCCTCAAGAAAGAACCCCAGCAGTGAAAGGGAATTGCTCCTATCAAAAGTTATAAGGCTGAAGTTGGACAATTAGCACACTACAGTTAATTCAGTTCAGTGTACCCAGCCACATAAAGCTTTTCCTACACAAAGAACTCCATTACATAATTATTCACTGTGTAAACCAGCCTCTTTCTCAAGCCACTCAACCTAGGTACATTCCTGAATGTCATATCAGTGTGAAGTGTGAGATTGAAGCAGTACAGCAATTGCAACCCTCACAAGAAAAGGAAACAATTTCTTTTCTACTTCTGTACATTAGAGTATAGCAAATCTTGTGTAACAGGAATAATGTTCATGGCATTGGCATATACTAAATAAACGGCTTTTGCAGTTGCTGAATACCTCCACTTCACTTTGGCATTTAATCAACCACAAAAGCAGTTTATTGCGCATTATACTCCGCTACCATGAACATTATCAATTCAGCAAATATTAAAAAATATCATGCAGGTGTCACTGAAATGGGTACTTTAAAAATTATTGACAGCTTTACACTTTCTGTTGCACAAAAGAAAGCAAGTTAAATGCTATGGAGAGATATTGGTCCATTCTGATTAAATTTAAATGTTAAAGGAGCACATACACATCAGATGTGCTTATGATGAGAGTGACCTGCTGTGCTGATATTTTCCTCGTTGCAGAGTGAAAGCTTTGGTCTATGAAAATAAGCTGTATACTCAAGTGAATACTATCCTGGAGCATTTTGAATTCTTCACATCCTCAAATCATTTATATTGATTCTATGACTGAATAAAGGGATTGAAATATGTTTCTCTTTTTTGTAAATTCTCTCTGTTTTCAGTGGAAGTAAATATTTGTGCTCATGGTTTAGGGATTGGTTGCACTGACAGCTGAAAGCCTCTATTGATTTGCGACCGTGGCTTGGTAAAGGAGCCTCTTGCTAATCTTTCCCACAGTGGCCTTCTGATACCTCCTGCTCTAACCTGGGAGGACAGCTCTTTCTAGGGGAAGAGGTAATTAAAATCTCCTTCCCAAAGAGACGGCTTGTTTTCCACCCTCTGCTTAAGAGTTACTGTCGTTGACACTAAGATAAGAGCACTGTACAGCACAAAGGATTCCACAAATTTGATTTGAACACTGCAGAGATGATATATGCACTGCAGGTGTGGTGGGCTTGGTCTACTCAGTAGGGAAAGTATGCCTTTCTAGGATTCTCACTAGAGCTTAAAGGCATCAATGTAAAGCAGTTCCAAACCAAATCCATCCTATTTCCACACAGGAAACCTCGCCCAATACTGCACAGTTGTTCTGCTTGTGCAACTAGCATATTTCTGGGGCGAAGGGACACGGTGGGTTTGCAGAGCAGCTATTCAGATCTACAGCCTAGTTTAAGAAGGCAGGGAAAAAAAACCCAAATGTTTTGCAAACAGGTGCTACCTTGTTCTTCTTGTATTGTCCCAGTACACAGCATACACACAAGACAGCCCCAGAGACATGGCACAGCCCACTGGATGGTCTTACTACTCTTGGCATGAATTTGCCATAAAAGTGCAGAGAAGGAAACAACACCACCACTAGCAAGCTAATCCATTTGACAGATCTGTAAGAAGACCAACAAGCAAGATGAAATTCCTCTGGTGCTCCCATCTGCAAGCACGCAGAAGGTGAGAAAACCACTGGGTGCAGCAAGCCTTGTCTGTTATCTCTTCAGTGATGAAGTGCAAAGAACTCTTCTGCAACTAGAGCTTTGTTTCAATTTTTTTAAGAGATAATATAGAATAACAAAATAGAATAATAAACACTAAATAAATAAATAAATATCTTGCTGACCTGGCCAAGTAAGAGAAATTTTAAGATTTTTGAGAAGTCTTGGAATCTTAGAAATCAGAAGTGATGTCCCAGCTATGGGATACCCTCTGCACAGGAATTGTACCAAGTATTTCCAACTTTCCATCAATTGTGATGAATATCAAATGGAACAACATTATGCAAAATAAAATACTTGATAAATACAAGAATTTATGTCTGTATGAGCAAAGAATACTAATGTTTTGTACACTGAGAGAGAGAATTCAGCAGGAGAAGAGATACTCAGAAGAGTAATTTGGAAAGGCATATACATAAGTCACTTTTTTCAATTCAATGCTGCCACCTGTAACTATTTTGAACATTTTAACTGAAATATTTAAAATTAATAAAAATTAACAGTAAAAACAAATCATGGAAATAAAATCATCCAGGCTTCAGCATCTTTGATGGAAATTAGTCTTAACAGAACAAAAAAGTATTTGTCTCCAGGTGGGAAAAAGCAAGCCTGAGATTACAAGAGCAGCAGTGACACAAAATAGGACCACTACTCATACAGGAGTTCATACAATATAGACACTAAAGGGCTTTAAAGAGTTTTGAATGATAATGACACACTGGGGAAGAACAAAGAAAAGAAGCATTTGAACTCTTCGGTAAGAGAAGAAAACAAATTTTAAAAGAAATGTTATATTGAAACTAAATTATCATAGAGTGTTGCCTGACTTCAGATTTCAGAAGAAATAAATGACCAAACTGACTTTTAGTATTGGTAGACTACTTAATCTTGGAGCTGAGTAAAATACAAAGAAATACAATTGAATATACACCTCTGATCTCAGGAAAAGACATCCAGTAAAGAATGGCACAACTTCTGATAACTCACAGGCTTTTAAAATTAGGATTAAGTGTTGACTGAACTTGGAGAAATAAAAATAGGGTTAAGATATAAAATTATTATGCTCTTATTACATTAACTGAAGCTTTAAAAGTTGCAGTGACTTATTCTTTGTGCTTGGAGTTGGAGCCAGTGTGCTCAGGCAGTAAAATGCGGACATGTGTGTAAACATGCTATTGAACTGAAGCTACTATTTATTCACCATTGCAGCTTCGGGTAAATCCATGAAAAATGCTTTACTATAAATTGTGGTGGATATTAAGATATATCTACAGAAGCACACAGGGCAGAGTCCTGGAAGATGATCACCAAAACCTTCAATAAGCAGTCTGGCAATTCATCATAATTACTAGTGGTCGATCGTTATTAATTCTTACAGTAATCATCGTACTCATATTGAACTCATTTGCTATTAACGCAGAGGTAACATGCAATTCCTCAGACATTAAAACATAATTTTAAAAGCTCAGGATTTTTTTGTCCAATGGTGAATAGGTTTTTTTCATAGCTTAAAATTATGCGTGAACAAAGCAAAAAATAACTGTTGGTTTACTCTGAAATTCATACTCTCAAACTATTCAGATTGCATTGGTAACACCACTCTGTTTACCTTTTGAAAATACATTGTATACCAAAAATAATAAATCTAACAGATGAACTTCAATCTTATGCAAATGTCCTTTGTTTTGTGCTCTGGTGAGCAAGCTACTGTACCAATACTTTTGGCATTAGTACAAGACTGAATCCATGGAAGCATGTGTGTATTTACACAAAAGAGGCTTCTAAGCTACAAAAATCCCTCTTGTTTGGTTACACTAATTTCCCTTGAATGAAGTTTGTATGCAAGCCAAAACAATGGTAGTTATCCTGTCCTCTAGAGTTCATTCCCAACAGAACGATGTGAATAATTGAAAACTTCCTAGGTAGTCCTGTAAGACTCTTCTTTCGTAAAGCAGGAGAACAAAAATGCAATTTTTTTCTTCCTTAGCCATTAAAAAAGATCTGATAATTACACAGAAGATTTAATTACACTAAAAAAAATCTTTTTTATTTCTTAGCATTTTAATGAAGTCTTGAAATTTTGGAGAAGGTAGTACGTCATTTTTTGATCTGATTAGGGAGTTAAAAGTAATCATTCAGGTTTAATATTGAAAATACATCAGGTGTGTAAGGAAGAAAATGAGCTGGAATATAATGCCAGAGGCTCATGTAAAGGAAAAAAAATGGAAAGGAATCTAATGCTTTTGAGCCAAAGGACAGACACTAATTATTCAACTACCCCTGCAGCAATGAAGTCTGTTGGCTCAGTCAGTAGATGTCTCTCTTAAATACACAGTTGCTACAAGGAAAACATGTCAAAGCCATGAGGTCACAAGAATTATTCCTACCTGAACTGAATACGGTCCCAATGCTTCTGCATCGGGTGGCTGAACACCAGCAGGTCTTGATGGTCTGGTGGTAACTTCTGACCAGTCACTGCTGTTTGTGCCTCCGTCAAGAGTGCCCATCAGCACTCTGTATTCAAATTTCTGCCAAGGGCTCAGAGCACTGCTCTGGTCAATGTAGCTCATGGACTGACTGAAAGGGAGAGACACCACAGTTGATATTTGTTCTGTTCCTTTCACCCTCCTTTCTATTGTAACGTTTTCCACCACACCATTCGAGCGAGCAGGTGGTTGCCAGGATATGACCACAGAAGTTGGAGTATCAGAATAGAGCTCTGGAGCAGGAATATCCTCAGGTGCATCTGGAAGAGTCTGTATTTCTGGGGTTGCAGGTGAAAGAGAGCATCCTTCAGAAGTGCATCCTTCTACCTGAAACACATAGACAGTGTAAGGATGCAAGTCTTCTATAGTGCAGTTAGAGCTAGTTCCTAGCACTGTAGCATGCAGTTTGCCATTTTGGTAAATATTATAATGAGTGATAAAGCCATTCGGCTTTAAAGGATGCTGCCAGATGATGCTTGCTGCCCTTGCTGTAACATTCAGCAGAAGTGGTGGATCTAAAGGTCCAGGTTCTGTAACAGAAAAAAAGGAAAAAAAAAGGAAAGAAAAATTACTAATAGTCTGTGATTTGTAAAATCAGCATCAGCACAACGTACTCATCGAATGAGGCTCAAAATGATGAAGTTCAGATCTACTAAACAGCCCATTTCTTTGGAAAATGTAGGCCCAGATAGTCACGGGATGAATATAGCTCTCTTCTCAAAGGCAAGCTGCTCACCTCCCTCCCCCCAACCTTCCTCCCTCCTCCTCTATATCCCTTTTCCTCCTGTGTCTCAAAAGTGCCCTATCAATGCTGTTAGCATGTGGAGAAAAAGTACAGCTTGATATCAATATATACTTGCAGTTCTAGCTTTTGTTGATGTTTTTCTAGAGCGCTAGATACTAATTGCAACCAACAGCACAGGCATAACAAAGCTGTGTATTTTACAGCTCAGTAAGCCCCTACTGCATCTCTCATTATATATTCAATATTTTACTTCATTCTGTTTATAATTCTAATCCATTTTTTGCAATTTATCTACTCCCTGTTAATATTATAGGTGATTTTTTACTTCGACTGTGACAGAAGCTGCCGATTTAGCTGTTTCACCTACTGATAAATAAACAATGCACAGATCTGACCTTTAGGTTAACAGGTTTTATGCTTGCTCCACTCAGCACTCTAACTGATTCAATTATCATAAAGGTTCAGGAGCTTCCATGAATACTGAAAAAGACCGACCATATGCCTGCATAGGTGTTGTGGAACAGCAAATACTCTGCAGCCCTCCAGAGAAATTCCTTAATTGTAAATAATTTCACCATGCGACACAATCAAGTCACCTTGAATGCAAAACCCTCAGCCTGTGGAGGCAAAGTGTTATTTAAGCTTTACTGGGCTGCGTTAAATTCTGCAATTTGAAGGGCTGTTAAGTTTTTCAATTGAAATTTCATTTAAAATGCAGGTGCTTTTTATTATATTGAGGCTTTACTGCTCTCTAGGTACAAGCAAGAACATGGTGCAATAACACAAATCTGGCTCAATCACTGATCAGTAACAGCTGTAATTCCAGAACATTTAGCATTCTTATAAACCACATCCTGAAATCTATAAATTGCTACATCAGATCAAGAAAATACTATATTCCCTCTATTGTGCCCATAGCAATTTTGACATTTATGAGATTTTTCTATGAACATTACATTTTACTGAAATCTTAAAAAAATATATACTTGGATTTAGTAATTGTTTAAAATAGCTTTAGGTTTGGGGATTTGGGGCGGGGGGCAAAGGGAGGGGGAGGGGGCTAAGTTTCAAATGCTAAGGGTTCAAAAATTTAAAATTCATTAGTGATTGTGGGTGTGCCAAGACTTCAGGACACACAACACAGTATATGCTGAATTCCATAGTAGTCAACAACACTATCATTTAATTCCTGGTGTCCAAACCACAGGGAACATCACAGGAAAAAGAATTTATTTCACAAGGAGTCAAATAATTCCTGATAATTTTTAAGTGAAAAAAGAGAGAGAGGGGGAAAAAAGGAACCAAATAAATTCAGCACAATAACTCACTCCTTCTATATTTTAGAATAACAGCTGAAGTCCTTGTTCTTCTCTCACATACAAAGAGAGGTAGATTCCACTGATATCTTTAAAATTGGTATAGCAAGTGTTTTTTGGTTTTTTTTGCTTTTAAATTTGAAAAGTAACAGTGTTTTTCCTTTCATTATATGACGCATCACAAAGCAAGTCCATAAAGCTCAGACGGATCACATATCCTGCTCTACTCACAGTGATAATAAGGACAGAGTTCTGTATTTAATGCTTGTGCACTCTAGGATTAATTTAGATCTCTAAATTTGCAAGTACAAAAGATGATCTGTTGTAAAGAGTAATTAAATTGTATTTGCATGTACTCTTGGGTAAAATCAATTAGGTCATAAGTTGGAACAAAATTCAGTCCATTATTTAGACTTCAATGAAAGATGAAGAGGTGGAGATGTAAATCTGAATTATATTTATATTCTGTAAACCAAAAATTTTTGGGGGGTGGACGGGAAAGAGAAGAATACTTTTTGGAACTGAAGACCTTGAAAATACATTGCTGTAAATTCTACTTTAATGGGGAGAGGAGTTGAAATATAATATTTAACACTGAACTACAAACTTGCATTTTATCTAATTATACCTCATAAATAAGCTATTAAACTGTGAGCTTCTGCAGGAGGGAAAAAAAAAAAACTAATCAAAGAAAGCCCCCCAGTATTCAAGTAGTTTGCTGTAAGGGAGTGGGTAAACCTTTTTACTCCTGCTGTATAAGTTGCAGGCATTACAGGTGAAACATTCATGGTAATTAGTTGAACCTGAGCTTCAATTCCAACAGAGTTCAGACGGATTCCTTAAGAACAATTTGTAATGTATGGGAGGAGCTGTCAAACCTAAACTTTGGGTCCCCCTAGTCCCTCCCCCTCCCCTCCAGAAAGCGTATTTTGGTAGCTAGCATACCTACCCACACATTCCCTATTGCCCTTTTAAAAGAGAGACTTTTAAGACTTTCTGAGTTCAAACAAGACGTTTGAGAGATACTTAATTGGCCCCAATGGATGGGAAAGCATTAAATCCTGGTCCCCAACACTCATTTGGTGCAGCTTCTTTTTAAATGGCAAGCAGAATCATCTAATTCTATATACAAATCAACTAGTACGATACTCCTTGGTTGAAAGGGTCACCACAATTATGTAAAACATGAGTATTAACTATAATTGGGATAGTTTGCTAATACAATAAAAAGCTCTGAACATGAAAAAAGTTATGCTCACAGCAGTAGCTATCACTTTCTAAAGTAAGAATTCATGGATGAAATGACATGAAAAAGATGGTTATAAAATTTTAATGGAATGATAAAAGGCAAAAGTCAGCCTCTCAGCTGAATTCTTAAAATCCCTATATATCACAATCAGCTCCTTAACTGTAAAATCAATGTGGAGTATAACATGTTGTCAATGTGGTTGTCACTGGAGGGAAGACTGCAAAGTATGACAGCTACACAGCTCAGCCTGTCAATGATGAAAATAAAATCATAAAGCTTTTTACATGGATGTAATTGTTTATAAAACTAACTACTAAACATGGGAACAGTGGACATCTTTTTCTTTAAGTGTCTTAGTTCATATTTCAAACCATTTCATTACAGTATTAATACTAGAAGGTAGTTTCATTTTGGCAAATGAAATTATCTTTTATGGCAGGCTATTTGGGTCATCTGCTTCAAAAGTTCAGACTCAACTTAAAATGAAGGCACAAACCCGTCATTAATATTTTTTAATTCCATGACTAGAACCACACATTTGTTTACTTGCTGTGAGTTTTGGGAAGCAAGGAGCTACACTCTCATGGATGTATTTTGAGGGAATATACACTTACATTTAATAAGACATGTACTAAGATGTGTACCTGGACTACTGCCCTTTACAGATAATGAGAAATACCTGATTTGCTGGCAAACTCTCTCACTAAGCAGAATCAAAATTCTGCGCCTTTTACTCTTGAATCATTTACTCTTTTCAGGAACATGGACAATGAAATTATACATACTAACAAACTGTGGTGCTTTTTATACACTACCGACTGTACCCAGCAGAAAACCCAAATTGTGTAGCTCTCGGCACAAGGGACCACAGAAATCTTTTATCACATCAGATCACAGAACTCAAAAGTCGTTAAGCTGTTCATGCAACGACACGCAGTCCATATGAACCCCTTCAAATATGTATTAAGAGCTGTCTTCAGAATATTCAGACTTTTTGCCCTCTACTGCTCCAAATGTTCCATTGGCTCCAGAACTTCAGTTCTACCCGTTAAGAAACTTCTAATTCCTAACCTGTAGGCATGTATGGGCAGCTAGTACTATTTATTATAGGATCATCTTATCATATGTGCCACACTACTCCATCAGCTTAATTTGTTCTGTCCTTTCGCTATTCACCCTGTCATGTATTTCACATGAATTTCTCTTCCCTTTATCACCTCATCGGGTTTTGTCTTCTCTTGCTTCAGTTTCCATTTATTTTTCTTCAGCAGAGGTGACCACATTCAGATCAACTATTTATGGATTAGTTTATATACCTAAATTATTTGGTCCTAACTTAGCTAAAATAGGAGACTTGTCTCAGACACCAAATATAATCAATAGAAAAAGCAAGTGCTTCCAAAGGCTGTGAACTGCATCACTTACCCTGTTGTTCTGCATTGGCTATCTCTATTTTCTACCTCAGGAACCTTTAAGAGAGTAGGGCTCCTCATCCTGGAACCAAAGCTTTGTGGTAAGCATGCCAGAGGAGTACACCATAGCACTCTATATGACAGGAATAATGCTTCCCAGCTTTGACAAGAAATAGCTCAGCTGATACATTCAACTGATACATTGCAGGAGCTATTAGCTTTTTTTTTGTTTTTTTCTCAATTGTTCTTTTTTCTCTAGCAACTTCAGAATGCAATGATATCCAGCGACTACTGTGTACTTTTGACATTACTTACTCTAAATAAACACTGGGCTGGTCTATAACTTCTTTATGTATAAAAGAGATGGACTTGGACTCACTTACGTAAGAAATAAAAAATAAAAAATTAGACTGCAACTCGCAAATCTTCACTTTCAGCTAGTGCAAGCCAGGGGCATTTAAAAGGACTTTTTTAAGAGCTCTCCATATTGGAGTTGTACACTGACCCAGGGAACTGAAATGCAGCCAATATAGAGAACATGCTAGTGACTGGGATGTCCTGCTCTATGGAACTCATTGGGCTGCAGACAGGTTCTGGGACATTGAAATAAAGTAACAGGCAACTTTTCTTTAAAGTAGAGATTTTGCTAGCTCAAAACTTGTCCAAACCAAGATGGATTTTCTCAAGCACTATAAAAAGCACCTCTCTCATTTGGGAGCTATCCCTCTGATCAAAAATCACACCATGTAGATTGCTCCCAGCCAAGATAATTTTGTGAGTCTTAAATCTACCACCGTTAAGAACACAGTCGCTGCCATTGGGCCAGCTTTAGGTAACTATAACCAACATCTTTGCAACTCCCCTCTGAGATAGTTCAAAGACTTGCCATATCTAAAGGGAAAACCTAACTGGTATCTTCTTTTTTATATCTAGAAGATTTCATTTTATTTCTGAATGCAGTGGAAAAAATTCTGCTCTCCGTTCAACAGTACATACTGACCTCTCAGTTCAGTGGTCATCCCACTGATTGCAAGAGAGCTATCTTAAATTTACATTCAAGTTACTGAAAGCAAGCTCTAATCCAGAAATTTTGTCAACTGTTTCTATTTGTAGATACTCTCTCAGTAAATAGTCTGACCAAGATCACTGGAACAAACATCTTTTATTAATGCATGTTTAGCAGGTTTTAAAATATTCAGAGGTATGTATATTATTGTTATCTGGAATAGGCAGGTTTAGACTTTAAAAAATGCATAGAATCAGTTACTAGTGTCACAATCATGTAGATGAAAGTATTTTAAAATCATTTACTTTTTTTTTGCATTAAAAAATACCCCAAACCTACTAATCTGAATATCAAGACATTTCATTTACAGAAACAACAGATTTTTATGGCAGCATTTGCTAATTTTTCCTTTATCATTCCTAATATCCTCCTATTTTACTAGGTATTTATGATAAAGAAAATATAATACACAGATACATTATGAAATCATCATCTTGTATTACTAGAACTCTATTGACTTTAAAAGTGGCTGTGTTGATTTACATCTATTGCTGTCAAGTGTATGTGCACATAGACACACACATGCTTATATTTTATTCCTATAGATACTTTATGCTTTGGTGAGACAAAAAAAGGCATATATTCACTGAATAAAATTCAGTAAGAACGTGCGTACACACATATATTTCAACATATATGGGAAATTTCTACTGTTAAATTGTACTTTAAACAGTCAAAGCCTACTGGTGAGTAGGGGCAGGTATTGTGTACTTCTGCAACAAACTGTCAGTATAGGCAGTTTCACAAGAAACATGTTGAAACCTTGACAAAAGTACTGCTTAGACCCAATGACAATCATTCAATTTAAGCAATTGAGTTGAATATCCTTTCACAGATGGCAGCCCTCCACAATGACACCAAAAAACAGAGTCCTCTGTCACCACTGAAAGTTGGGTGGTTTCGTTTTTTTTAAATTATAAGGGTTGTTGGATACTGGGGATACATCAGTATATATTCTTTAGCAATATTGATGCAAATGGAGGAGGACAATTCAAGGAAAATAATTTTCCCCTTGGAGACATGGAGTTTATAACTGAACTACAGACCTTTGTTTTAAGCTAAGAAACAAGACGAAGCATCATAGCAGAAAAGGTGAGTTGTTTGTCAGTCTCAAAATATTTCAATTGCATAAACACTGGCAAAATCATTATATTTTCATTTTCTTGTTCTTAAGTTTCCTTTGGCAACATCTACCTTCCATATTAACTTAAGGCATATTTGCAGCCGGGTTTGTCAAAGGGTAGCACTTCATGCTAGTGCGCACGGAGCACACAAATTCTATACAGCAGGTGACCTACATGTTCAAAAAGACTATATAGGAATGCATCTCCTGTGTAGGTTTTCTGCCCTATCTCAAACTCCTCAAAAGAGAATTTTAAAATTCTAAACCTACTATTTTGCACAAAAATAATTTTTATATTACTAACAAGTGATGCCTTATAAATGTACTTCTGTGCTCCTTCTATCTGAGAAGAAACAACACTATGAATCATCAGACCAGAGCTAAACAATCATGGCAATTTGATCAAAACAGTCATAGGAGACTGGTTGCATTTAGACTATGAATGTAGACAAGTTCAATACTATTCTATCCACTTTTGTTAACAAACAATTACAATGAAATAACTAAATCTCAGCAAAGATTTCTACAGGTAGATAACACAGTTCCAGTGTCTAAAGACCAAGTTCAGAACTTACATTTATTAGGTAATTACTTATAGGTAGCGTGCTCATAAAAGTATTTATACCTTTGGAGCTTAAATTAATTTATCAGATAAATTTCCATTGTGAATCATCTGTTCAGCTTCAAAGAAAAAATGTTTTACAACTGTGGGAACACACATATTTTCTTCAGAGTGTTTTCTCAAGATAGACAGCTGTCTATTTAGAGAAGGGACTAAAATGGAGTCACAAGCATTGAATATTTGCTACAACAATTGCATATAAGCATCAGGTTGAATTTACAGTCTGAAATGCAGATCTCATATCAGTATTAAGTAGCGTAAGTCCACAATGTGGGGTGGGAAGGCTGAGAAGGCAATGAAACACTCCCCACCCTCCCTGCCTTTTCCTGTTCAGAATTACTTAATTTCTTATTTAACAAGATACAACAGGAAAAATCTCTTTAGAAAATACTTAATTTCCATTACTGATTGGAAAAAAAAAAAAGAAAGCTACTAATATATTTGAAATATATTTGAAACCAATAGATTTTTCCCAAAAGCATGCTATTAGATATCCTGCTACCTTGTAGGAGAAAATTAACGGCTCAGCTTCTTTAAAAAAGCTGGAAATTATGTGTTTTCTAAATGTATTATGAACAACAAGCTCAAAATTTGTCATATGTTTCTGCTTACATATTGAATCAGGTACAAAATCCTACCCGGTCAACTAACTGGTTGTACCTATATAATGATACCTGTTTGTTAAGTCAAGGGACTGTTGAACAAATTATATGGAGTGAGTCTGCAGTATGTAGAACTATTAACAAGGAAAGTGATGGGATTAACAATGACAAACCCAGTTTGTCCAGTAGATCACTACTTTGAATTAACAAAGATCACTGGGAATGAAAAGTTCTGTTCAGCTGTGCTACAGCTTAAATATTCTCAACAGAGAGATAAGGCAACCATCATATACTATTAACTTCAACTTATTTTTTCTGATATGACTGAAATCAGAATCAAGTGCCTGAATATAAAGGAATGCCACTTACAAAGCTGTACTTACCAGTGTATCTTAAACTAACCGTATATGAACTATATATGGATAGAGGGATACTATACACAGAAATAAGATATTGCTTCACAAAATATACACATAAATATTCGTATTTTTTAATGAATATGTAAGACAAGAGATACTTGATCTCTTAGGAGTTATTCCTGCAAGTTAGTATTACAGAAGGAAATATAGGATTGCTATTTAACCGAGAAAGCTAGATAACTTAAAGAAATTACGTACAACAGCAGTTGACACATTATTTATATTTTCTGCTAAAGAGAGTTAAATAAGATCCTTACTGTCCTCTGCTGTAGTCATTGAAGTCCAGTTGCTATAAGCATTGCCATAACCATTGGAGGCAACCACTCTCATCTCATACTCAGTGTATGGCTGAAGGTCTCCAACCCTGTGTTGTAAAGAAGCAGTAGGGCTGGGAAGCAAACTGCAAAGAAAAACAGTGCGAGTTACATCATAAAACATCTCAGCACCTAAAGAAAGACTAAATCATTACATCTTGTAACAAAAACAGCCACCCTAAAGGTGAGCCACATTTAAGATAACAGGACTTCTCTTGCTGAGCACTTGACGGTGGTCTGCCTACTCTAAAATGTCACCAGCAGAATTCCTCCGCCGCATCTGGAGTTGGTAGCTGGGTGTGCCTGGGGCGTTGTTGCGAACTGGTGTAGACCAGACAACCTGAAGACTGGTCGGAGTGGCAGATGAAAGCCTTGGAGGCATCACGCCATCTGGAGCTGTTGAAAAACATGGATGAATTAGAGCAGAGAAAACCATGGAGAACATATGCCGCGTGGAAACAAAATGCTCCATATACTGGAAAAACTGTTTCTCAGGATCAAAAGTAATGTTAACATGGTCCATTTAATTTAACATTTTCACTACTGAACAATGGTATTTCTTCATTTTCTTCTTTCCAACACAGTTATGTGAATATCATTTTGCTAAAAGCAAACCTCTAAACACCAAAAGTAATTCAGAAGCAACATATTTTCTACCACCTGTTCAAATATTATCTACTTCTCCTTGTGCCCAGCTCTGCCACCCTGAGAAGCTAAGGAAATGCCCATAGAAATGCTACCGAGCAAGAGTAAAACTGATCAGAATTTTTATCATTCAGATACCTTCTTATCCTTATAAATGAATAATAATTTAAAAGAAAACAGAAGACATTTTAAGCGAAGAATGTCTTTGAGTAGAAATCAAAATAAATTCACTGAAATCTCAGACTCTGGTCCACTGTTTTGTTAAGGAAATTAATTTTTATGAAGTCCACGGAACTGCAGATCAAAACGTGTCAGTAATGATACCACCAATGACCTTTAACTGCGTGCAGTAAAAGAACTATGCCAATTTGCACCTGTGAGTTTATGGCTTTTTTTTTCTTTAGAAGAAATCAATCTGTTGAAGAAACTTTCTGCATATAAACACATCTGGAACTTTTATATATAATGTAAAGCTGTAGCCATAGCTCTGTAGCTTTTTTCCAGAGAGTTAAAATACTGGAAAGTTACTGCCTTTGTAATTTAAACTCTTGTATAATAGTTTTGCTTTTCATGGTCCAGTAGTTACTATTTGCTTTTCTCCTTTGGTCTTTCCAACAGAAATGTTTTTAGTTGCTGTTATTTTCTTCTTCTCTCTATTGGAAAAAAACAGTCTCACAGATTTGTAACCTTAAGTGTAGTTGTAAGCCTCAGGGCATAAGTTGGAAGTTTTAAGATGAGCAACAGTAAACTTACAATAAGTTTTATGATTTTCATTTACCACTTGTATATGAGTTGGTTACTAGGAGGAAAAAAAGAGACTTTGTGATACATGGTCTGAATCATTCTCTCCCTGAAACAGGTGAAAGGATGCATTGACTCCAAAAAAGAGAGTCATCAGTCTTTTAAAATAATTTTTTATTTATACTGATATTTAAATACAGAGATATGTGAACTAGGATGTGACATTTTTACTCTGATTATACATAGTTATACCTAAGTAAAATTTTTCAGTTCAGCTCCACATTGTATTATGTAGAAATGCACATGATATGCCCCGCTCCAATCTAGATATTTATTCCCTTTACTTTAAGTTCAAGGTCTGCTAGTTCTCATACAAAATTTTTACTAAAGACTGGAATACTGGTGTTACTACAATGTATTTTACTTCTGAGAATTTGCCCCTAGCCCTGCAGCCCTCCTGTGTTTTTTCAGGACACGATGAAGTGGAACAGAATCTCCAGCTTCCATCACTCCCTTATGCTCCTCTCTGTCACTGTGAAAAAGAATACATATAATCTGGGGACTTGAGCCAGCCTGGCTGCCTTTGAATGTTCCCTCCTGCTGCTGTTACTAGACCTAGGCAGTAAGGCTCTAGCAAATCCCAAGTAAACCTGAAAATCCTCCTGTTTCCAAATCCAGAGGATCTCTGAGACTAAGGTAATTCATGGTCTGCAAATCCATTGGCAACACCTTCGAGGCCAATCAAAAGCTTATGAACACCTCAACTCGGAGGGAAGAAGATGGATGATTTAACTTAAACAGCCCCCAATATTCCTCCAGCTGAGCAACCAAAAACAAACATTTGCACACGAAATGTGCCTGTATGTGAAGTTCGCTCTCACAGTAAAATGGAGAACATATATTTATGTCATTTAATATTGTTCTGTTTAGCAGCAACATAAGTGATGTTGGATTTAAGTTGTGCAATAAGAGGTTTTAAAACTTATGGATGTAAAGTACAATACTCACAGATAATCATGAATTATTTTGGCATCCTTTATAAAGTGATTCCTGAAATTGTTAGCAGGCAATGGAGCCAGCACAATAAAGATGACACAATTAATGTAAAAACTTGTAGTAGAGGGTTTTTAAGTATTTTTATAAGCTGACACCAATGGGAAAACTCAATATCCCTTCAAAGCAGGGTACTACCTCATTTAAGACTAAACTGTCTGTGGCTCAAAATGCACCAGAAATTCTACACAGGAAAAAAAGCTACATCTAAAAATGAATCTAATTAGCTGATTTGGCCAAGAAGCCAAAGTTCACATTGTTACTGAGGAGACAGTGTGAGCAACCCACTGAGGAGGCAAAAGCGTTAAATTTATTTCCAGTTCTGTCAGGACACATCACTTCACCTTTGTCTTTCATTTACCAATCTGTTAAATGGAGATAATAATACTTATCCTTCTTTGTAAAGCTCTCTGAGATCTACATAGTAAAAGCTCTGATTAAGCTTTATGTATGTAGAGAGATGGCTATTACAGTGATACAGGAATGTTCATCAAAAAACAAAGATGTAGCTGTCTAAATGTCAATAACAATTCCACAGTGTGGATGTTATTTTAATGGCGTAGGTAATCTCTGCTAAATGTTCAAATCTCTTCTACCAACAAAAGCACAGCATAGGGAAGAGTAGAAAATTTGGACAAATCTCTACTGTGAAAGTCGACTGACCTGTAGAACAAGCCAAGCCCACTACTTTCAAACCAACATGTTCGAACACACAGCAAATTTATTTATTTGAAAGACTTCCTGTAGCCCATAGGTAATGTCCTCAGCTATGCACCAGCAAGTGTTCTCAGCTCAATGCTTCCAAAGGAATGGGGTAGGGGGGCAGGAGGGTATAGCAAATAAATTGTCAAGTCTCTGCTGAGTCATAATGAGAGAGGCACTCTATTAAACTAATCACGATTTGCTCATTAAAACTACAGAGCACTTACCCCCCAAAATGGTAATTCTAATTTGCACACAAAACATCCTCTGACTATTTCAAACACTCCTCATCACCAAGGTCTTCAGTGTAACATTTCCCTCAGCTTAACCCTTTTTATCCAATCCATGTTCCCAAGAGACTCCTTACTACCCAAGTAATAACTGGCAACAAGCAATAACTCTCCTGTGAATTTCGCAACAGAAGAGCTATGTATCTATCAGCTTGATATATCATCTTTAAGATGCAATGTTGCTGAAAAAACTCCCCTTGAGCTTTAATATGACCCTCAGGGGGCAAGCACTCCACTTGCAACCTACTGAATCAACATCTAGCCCAGTAAATTCTCACTTAGCAGGGCAGAAAGTCATGCTTTGTATACGAAGAGACTACAAAGGCAGAATAAAATATTTAATCAGATGTCAATTCTAATCAAAGAATTAATAAACAGTTCCACAAAACAATAAAAACTGAAAGCTGTTTCAACAATTATACATTGTTTTCCAGATACTCAGGTACATGCAAATGGGTCAAGAAAGATCCCATCCCTGCTCAGCCAGTAATGTGCTATGCAGCCTTTGAAAAGTGTCTCAACTTCTTGCCTCAATTTCCTTATCTTAAACAACATATGCAGTAACAGCTTAAGTATTTGTTTATTTTAGGACAGCAAGCATTGTGTGAAATGATTGTGCTTAAATTTTTATTCCATGGTGAAAGCTTATTTTTTTCTGAGAGTTATTCATTACATTTATCATGAGGATTTATCTGAAATGTAAATTCTCTGAAAGTAGATGACTGAGTAGGACTATAAAAAGGTGAACAACCACTAGGACAATACTAGATCATTTAGTCACAAAAATATCTGCACTATTAATCTTTCATAAGGAGAAGAAAACCAGTAGAGCTCGATTACATATCTATTAAATTGGTGCAAACTCACACCAATTTTGAAGTGTCACTGCTTTTAACAGTGATCAGATATTTGCCCCACTGTATCCATAATATCTCTAGATAGGCAGCTAGAAGTGTTTGGAACTATGTAAATGTAACTCTAAAATTTGACACATCTGCATATATAAAATATTTGGCACAGATGATACCTTTGTACCTTATAAAATATATTTCAAACACACGGATGCAAATGACAACTGCAGGTATCTAACTACAGAGGAGGAAAATAGGCTTTCCACAGTTTGTGCCATAACAGCAAGGAAAAGTTTCAGACTGCCTTTAGATGAATGTCTCGCTCTGTCATGACTACTCTTCCTCTTTTCCAGGTTCAATTCGCAAACCCCATTTCTTTATCTCATTGTAGTGCTTGTTCAGATACTCCTGATTTATTTTCTATTTTAGGTGCCCATACTGAGATCATCTCATTATGGCACTTTTTAAGGCAATATGTTCTGCACGTTGACATTTGTTTCTTCTGATTTTCCCAGGTATGCCTGTTATCTAGTTGTTTGCTCAGTCCAAATAATTCCAGTCATTGCATTCCCCATAATTCTCAACATGGGCATGTGTTTTTGTTTCATTTCAGTGAAAGACAGGCCATGATGCTGGGCCATATGTCATCACGAGAACGGTATGCTAGTTATAAACCTTTATCTCTTGGCAAAGTAGAAGATTGCTTTTTTTTTTTTCTTATCTTCACAGGTTCATTGAAGTTTACTCCGGTTTGGTTTTTAACCCTCTTTTCCCAGTTATTTTTCCTTCTCAGCATATCGTGAATATAAGCAGTTGGTTTTGATTTTTTCATTCAATACATATGTTCAACCATGTTGTCTTTCACACTCTCAATGACTAGGGAATGCACAGAATATTCTTGTATTTTCTTTCTAATTTTATAATTTCACTGATGGATGTTTTCAGTTACACTTATATCTCCATCTAATAATACATATACTAAGGACAACACACCCTTATTCAACATGCAACCGTGCACTTGGAAACACAAAATGTGAAAGGTTCATGGTGGCCTTCTTGCTTTCCCCTCTCTGGCACATTTGCCTTGGGAAGTAAGGAAGCTGTGTTTGGGGAAAAGGCAATTAGAGAGACATAAAGGAGTAGCTTAAAGCCTTCATAAACTTTGGAGTAAATCCAATCTTTAATGTTACTTGTATTTGTAAGGCACAATATCACTGAGAAAAATATGATGTTTGAAAAAAAATCTAAAATTTATCTATATCTCAATTGAGTGTGTAAGCTCTAACTGCAGATTTTTCTCCACTTGCACTATTTGGTATTCCAAGTTGCAGAGCACAATTTTAGTAAGGCCCTAAAAATCAACTTAGGCTTTATTCCATGACCTGCAAACTTGAAGTTCAAGACAATTGTCTTTTGAAATCCCAAAGCAGGCTTACTTATTCCTCATTAATACTGTTCTAGTTAAAAAACAAACAAACAAAAACAATGAAATCAGACATCCTCCCTCCTTTTAATGAACTTTTCTTCATGTACAACCTCAACACCTGCAATCTGGGCCTGGGTCTCAAGTAAAAATATCTGTAAGAGATGCTCAGTTCCTAAGTGCTGTATTTTACTGAGGTCAACACCATAAAAATGTCTTATAGATTTGTCACCTTACCTCTACATAAGAAGTAAACTGCCTTCCTTCCTCATGCTAGGTAGAAGTTTGTCCATCTTACTCAGCAAGAACTTTACTAAACTCTAAAAGCTACAAAAGAATGCCAATAAGCAATTAGCTGAATGATTAATGATTTTAATACCTGTAATAAAGACATTGGCTAGAATTTATAAGTGCCCAGTAAAACTAATTATTCATCAGACTGTTTAAAAGGATGGCTAGCCAATAACTGTCATATAACAAAGTTAATTTTTTTTAAATACTATGAGGAAAAAACATAAGGAACGGTATTACAAAATCAGGCAGAAACTGTAATTAAACAAACAGCTCCTGCTGGTTAATTGTGTCTGGTTACCAGAAAATTAAATATCTCTGTGAAGTAGCTTCGAGAAACTACCAGATCTGTCTCTTTGTACTTACAGGGACAGATGTGGCAAGAGCAGAGGGAACAAGGTCCTGTCTATCTTCTGCAACAGGTTCAGCTTCCTGCATGAAACAGCTTTAGAGATTAATTTCAGGAAGATTTTTGGATTTGGTTTTTTTACTATTACTATTGATGGAGTTTTTTGTAGCTGGTTTTTTGGGGTTTGGGGCTTTTTTTGTTGTTTTTTTTTTTTAAAGGAAGATGGTGAAATTTGACAGCACTTTCAAAGTCTTACAGCTTCCCTAATATCTGGCATCAGAGAGCTATGACCAGAGGTAGGTATGGTAGCTTCTATACTGATGGAAACATCTCTGGTGAGAGTCTTGTAGATTGCTAGTGAGGAGACTCTCAGCTAAATTAAAATTTCTTTCTAAATGTTGGTACAATTTCAGAGAACTGCAGGCTGGCTTTTAAACTTTTTACTTCTTGTTTGAAACTAAAGAGTTCTTAGATAGTTCTGGAAATCCAGAGGCTTCGAAAAAGCAACCAAAAAAAATGTATTATTCATGGTCGGAAAAGACCAGGGAAGAAAGTTTAAACCTAACTTAAAGAACAATAGCTTAAAGAACAATAGAAGAGCAAAGCGATAGGCATATAGGAATCTTCAACTTCAGAGAAGTTTTGCAACGACAAAGAGAATCCTGGGAAACAAGACACAGAGCAATGGGATTAAATTTCTACAACAAAGTTTTCAAATCTACATCAGACTAAACAATTGTTTAACAGGAATGAGATAACTTATGATTTTAAGGAAAGAAGATGCACAAGCTGATTTTCCAATCAACTCTTTTTCAGTCTAATAATTCAATGGAGGGGACTCTAACATCACAGAAGATGAAGAAAGATACAAGAAAAAGGAAAAGGTACAGAGGTGGTGATGTTACAAGAAGCATATGTATCAGTCTAAAATATAATTTGTCAAAAATTAATTTTTAATATTGATTTTTTTTATGACTGAAAGCGAAAGGTTAACATGATATTCAAACCCATAAAGCAGCATTCTACTTGAACAAGTGGAGATGGTCTCTGCAAATATTGTTTGCTATATAAGGTTTTCAAGAACTGGAACAGGCTGCCCAGGGAAGTAGTGAAGTCACTGTCCCTGGAGGTGTCTAAAAGACGTATAGAAGTGGTGCATAGGGACACGCATTAGTGGTGGACTAGGTAGTGTTAGGTTAAAGGTTGGTCTTGATGATCTTGAAGGTCTTTTCCTGCCTAAATGATTCTATATCTCCACCCAATGTGGCAAAAGAAACTAAAAAAAATACAGCAACCTTAACTGAATGCTAGAGAAAGTGAGACACAGAAAAGATGTGAATGTTGTCATTAAATAAGAAGTCTCCTGGTTCAAGTAATAGCATGATGTGCACTCCTGCATGATGAATATGCCAGCGAACTGTTAAAGAACAGGCTACCCTGGTGGTAGAAAACTCAAGTTTTACCAGTTGATTTGCATTTTGACAGAAGCATCAGTTTATATATTTCTGTGTGTACAGACTGGAAAAAAACACAGGCTTACAAATAAATTAGATCTGCAAAAAGATTACCTATATTATTTTTAATCCATAAATTTCTTGAAGTACACAATAGATGGTGTGAAATACTACCATTTCTGATGGAAACCAAGCTTGAGATGCCCATAAATAGAAAATGGATCTGACAAGATGATAGATTAGCTAGTGTTAGGGTGCCACTATGCACAGTGGGTGGTGCAGTCTTATTATATCTTGAATATCCTACAGGTATCTGTGAGATCCAGGTCAGTGGACCACCTTTTGGCCTTGAAACAACTGTGGCCATAACAGACTTTGCCCCCTTCAAATTCTTTCTCTACTTGCAGAAAGAAAAGAGGTTCTCTCCAAGTTTCTGCTCCTAGTAATCAAGGCAACACAGAGTCAGCTTTTGTTCACAGCTACTAATTAACTTCTTTATGCCATACATGGTAACTAGAAAAAAAACTTTGTCTCATTGTCAATGACTTTTAATAGGGAAAGGAGGAGGCAGGTGTTAGGAAAGGAGTTATTCTTCCCACCTACAGTTGTTGTCCCCATCCCTCTCATGTCCCCCACAGACAGCATGAGCAGAACGTCTGACTCTCCGGCATGTCTGAAGGGATCAGCTCTTTGTCATAGCTCTGCCAAACCACTGCATCCCTTCAAGCTGCCATCTCTTCTCCTTCCCCTTCTGTTACAAAAAAATGTGCATATACACACCACATTTCCAATGGCACTTACATGTTATTTTGGAATGAAGTTTCTGAAAGTTTTTGCTTATTCTAACTTAGCTAATCTTCTGAAATATATTGTTATGAAATGTATGTACATGACATATGAGAAAATCAACTAGTTCTTGGATGTTTTGTTCGTGTCTATCAAAAGGTACCGTAAGAGTGCACTAGGGAATATGTTGTCAAAGAAACCATGGAATTTTATCTTCTCATTTCCCATTTTCTCTAAGGTGTAGGTGCTTATCACAACAACATGAAAGTGTCTTCTATGTCAATGCACGGATATAAATATATTCCCCCTGAAAGTCATGAAGGAAATTCAGAAATTTGTAATGTACAAAATCTCATAAATGTTACAAACTCTATCTTTACAGACTAGGAGTCTCGTCTTTGCCTGCAAGAAATGTTGTTCCCCTAAAGACAGCAGAAGTCATGCCCTTAAAATATGAAGTACATTATTCTTTGAAAATTTACTTCTTAAAGTTCAATCAAAGTCTTCTAAAATTTTGCTTCCTGGAAACAAATTTTCAGTAGGAACCATATTCTCACAAATGGAAGTTTAAAAAAAAAAAAAAAGGAAAAAAATCATATACTACTTTGCTCCAATCTTCAAGCTATTAAAAAGCATACTATCTTTTCCTGTTCACCTGAGTTGGACAAGGCTGAAACCAGAAATATCAAAGCAACAATACTTATTAAGTAGAAACTCTGGTTTGTGTGTCATCTTAACCTGCTTCTCAATTCACTCTGAGGCATTCAAAGCATATAGACTTTGAAGTAGCCTATACTCTCTAGTTTTCTTCTGCAAAGAACAGCATATGTCAGGTTCAGACAAAATACCAAAAATGACTGTATAGTTTATTAAAAGCCTATTTTTTCCTCTCTCTCTCTCTCTTTAACAAAAGCCTAATTTAGTTGTTGTTCCCTTAGGTACAAAGTACACAGTTCATAATTCATTTGATATAAAATGTCAGTTTAGATTTTTGCACTTCTTTGATTAATGAGAAAAAACACGTACCTTTCAATTTCCTTCTACGACGCTTTACTAGCAAAAGCCCCCCTCCCACTGTGCTGCTCAAAGACCTTTGCGTTAAATTAAACATCAAGATTCAGAAACGGTAGGGAATGATATTTCCAAGACATACAGTACAAATACATGAGACTGGGAAAAAAGGTAATGATTTTTCCTACCAGTAAAGTGATGTCTCCCAAAGAGCATCTTTGATCCTTGAATTAGTTCTCAGTTATAATTTAATATATCAAACCTGTCAGCAGCTTTCCTTACATTTAAACATAAAGTGATATAGTCAGCTCCACAAAGAGCAAAATACAACATTTAGGGGCTTTCTCCCACCCACTCCAACATGTGCTTGTGACTCCATCAATATTAATAGGGAAAATCTGTGTGCATCAAAGGAGATGGCAGAGAATTAATTTAATTATATCTGTCATCATTACCAGTATAGAGAGTTTTTTCTATGTAACCAAATCCTGCCATTGATCAACATGCAAAACTCTCTGGGTGGGTAATCTGCACAATGGGAAACAGAAGAATCAAAAATTTAGTTCTGGAAATAAAACTGTTATAATTAGGAAAATAATAACAAAACACTGTGCATTACTCTGTTATGTAACACGAGGCCGAGGCAAACAAATCTGAACTATTACATTTACAGAGTAAACAAGAATTCTTATCACTTCTCAAAATTGCCAAATGCAATGCTACGGCTGTCACTTCATGTTACAGTCTAGTTCAACAGCTGCAGTATCAATAAATTAAGCTGTATTAGAAAATAGCAATAGGATCACATTCTGATGCTCATGCTGACTACATCCAGATTCAAGAATGCCCAGAACTCAGCACCTGCTCCTCTTGCCCTCTTTGCCACTGACACATACAGTGCCTCACCCCAATTTGGAAAGTGTCATTAGCCCTGGGTTACAATAGTACCTGCTCTGTCTTTTTTCCCAATAAATAACACTTCTACACACACACACACACACACACACAGAGTAGTAGAGTTCCAACAGGATAGATGGACAGTATTCTGCATTCCTTGCTTATAAACCCAGAGATTAGCACACTGCCCAGCAACTGGGAGACAGGAATGTTAGTCATTTTAGGATGAATAATCCAGATCTCCTTTTTTTTTTTCAATTACTGCTCTAACACTGAGAAAAGCTATGAAAGAATATGAAAGGTGACACCTCCATTCCACCTAACTGTGGCAAAAATCCCCAACTGTTTTTATGAATCGGTCCCCCAACAAATTTGGCATTGCAATTGACAGAAATATGATCCAGTGCAATATGCTGAAGCAAAATATTTAATATTTAAGGTGAATAAAAAGCAATTCAGACAAGACTATTCTTCCCGGAAATAATCTGTGCAAAATATATAGTTAACTTTGATGAACAGGGTAAAAAGATTACAACCTTTTATAGCTGAGCTATCCACATAGAAATGTTCGTACAGCATTATTAAGTAGCTACTCATCAGTTAGTGTCCTTTTCTAGATACTTTTGACAAAAAACCATTTATACAAATTAACCCTGGGCTTCATTTCCTCAGATAATGCTGAGGAACACATAAATCCACTGGAATTGGTGGAAGTGTGTCAATATAAATAGCGAATGATCTGTTCCCAAGTATTTTTACTGAAAAGACCTTGGTTACTGTGGTCTTGTTCAAAATCAGGTAGCCTAATTGATTAAAAGTCTTAGTAACACCATCACAAGTTATTCAAACCCAAACAAGACTGACTGTGTTTTGCCTTACGTGCCACAAGACATGTCAGAGCAGTTATCCTAATCTACACATACTATCCACCATAGCTTGAGGTAAATACCTTGGCAATACTTACTCTCTAAAATAGAGATTTTCTTCAATACTTTGACAAAAAGTAAAGAGCCAGGGAAAACTTCCTCGCCTTTGTTGGTTTTGAAAACATAGACGGAAAGGGCTAAATCTTCAACAGAAAAAATTTGCAGCTGATTAATTCAGATTACAACCATCAGTTGAATATTCTGGAGAGCAGTATCACTTCCTTACAAATAACCCTCTCAGGCTTCTCAGTATGTAAGAGCACTCACAACTTCAATGGAATGAAAAATAGAGGAAAATATATTCTTTCTTTATATAATGCCATCTCTTCACTTATTCAACTTCCCTTCTTTATCTATGTACCATCAGAGATGTGTAGATAGTCTAAAATCAGTCAACTCGGATTCATGAGTTTTCTCTGTACACACTGGCTGCATTCAACTATGGTGACACCTTTCACTGAGAAGCAATCCCCCAGCCTAAGCTAAGGGACAAGAAGAAAGGCTGACAAACCTTGTGACACATATATTACACTTTTCAGTATGAGAAGGAATACAACATTTTCTTTTACCTTCTGTTGCTAACACATGCCTCTCATTATCTGTAAAATGGGAATAACAATCTTCAATCACTTCAGAAGCCTACTGAAAATCTGAATTAGAAAATATTTGTAAAAATCAGAACAGCAAATAGGTCAGGATACAAATAGTAAGAATTAATATAATTCAATACTGGACGTATCCCACTGTACAATGAAATACATTAATTCCCTTTCTCATTTTACTCACCTGGAATTAATCTAAGAGTACAGTATTTCCTTGTCAGGGGAATAAATATGATCTCCATAGAGATTCAAAGATTAAAAAAAGATAGAAAAAGATCATGTGTACATGAACATGCATATACTAATATATATCTATTTGTGTGTGTGTGCATCTGCAGATGTGTGCAGACATAAAAATGTTCAGAAAGAAAAGAACAGTTAGGACAAAGCTGTCAAATGTCAAGAATCACTAAGGCCTATAGACTCTTATAGTTGCTTTTGTCATAAGAAAGAGGGTAGCATATAATACTGCATTATCGGGAGACACCAGAGGAGAAGTGCTGACTCTAATGACTGATTCTCACTCAACTTCCATTTTCTCTCCCTTTCTATCTTTATAGAGAAACTTATTTCTCCTTAGGTATTCAGTCAACTAGCCTAAAGATAACTGCATGGATGTAACACAATGAGGAATGCTATACTAAGAAAAAGTAAGGAAAAAGTAAAACTCAAAACACTACCAGAACAAATAATTAACTATATGAAGGAAAAATATTTTAATTCTGCAAAGGGTTTCAAGAATTCAGATCTAAAATTTCAGACTTTTAAAATTCAATTTCAGATCTTTTTCAAAACAACAGAGAAAAATCCCAGAGACTAATTTTTAACTGTAAATAGAACCAGCAAAAAAAGCAAAAGCACTTTTATGGCTGTCATGTTTAAGAAAGATCATCTCTGGTTTTGTCCCCAGCTAAAGATGGGAAAAAAACAGTGATTTGATTCCATCTACATTTCAGCCTCAGTAAGATCTTAAAAGAGCCTTTAATTTCCCCACTTAAGCTTTTTTTTTCCCTAATATGGAAAGGTGATGAAAATGTAACAGGGTGACAGAACTTTGCTGGAGGCATACAGAGTTCATTGCAAGCAGAGGAACTTCAAAGCTTCCTCAACAGTGCAAAGTGGCTCAAACCTTCAAACCTTGTCACTTTACTCAAGTGCTTTATGATGACCAGGCTAACTTCCATAATCTAGATGCTTGAAGTGCAGAAAATACAGAATGACATGCCAAAAAAACCCCAACCAACAAACAAACAGCTCACAGACATTTGCCTTTGCTGGCAGTTAATGCCATTTTATTCTGCAAACTGTAGGGGTAGGAGTTGTCAAAAATAAAAAATATTAAAAAGTGAGCTTTTTAGAAAAGCAGTGCAAATCATAGTAGTAAAGTAACATAAAAATTGATCCAATTCCTAGTACTTACATATATCTGGAAAATGGCTCTAAAGAGAAAATTCATAGTGCGATTTTTCAAATGTCTTCTGTAGATTTTCACCAGGAATTTTAATGTCATTTTATTGTAGAATTCCTTCCACAGAAGAACCTAACTTGTCACATAAATGATGTTGACTTTAATTACAGTACTGAAAAGTCAAGTTCAGATTTACACAGAATAAAAAACCAAAACAAAAAAACCCCCAAGCATGGATATGCTTGAGATTATATAAAAATTGCATACTTCATCTAAATTGTGTCCTTTTTTGTGTAAAATTGAAATTGGTCTAAAACAGGTTAATGTGATTGTAGGTAGTAATTTTAAATAATGATCTACTGCTAAGTTTCACAATGACCCATTTTCCCCATTTTTATATATTCTTCTGTTTTTCAGAAGTATAAGTAAGCTGCAGTTTTGCAGCAGGAAATCTCCTCTACCACAGATTTCTTCCAAGAGATCTTAAGTACAGCCTGGATCTCATGCTTAGGCTAAGGTTTTGGAAAGACCTATTGTGAGACCTCGATCAATTAGTTATTTCAAGCTGTTGTGCAGTTTTCCCTTTCTCATCTGGCTCTCCCTAAGCAAGCAAAAACATCCATGTTCTTCTAGGCAACTAAAACTGCTGTTTTGATCTTCGTGTCCCAACTGTTTCATGCAGCTCCAGAAGACAGAAAGCAACCTAAAAGCTTATAAATACAGGTGCCATATGTCTGCAGTATAGAAACAGCATAGCTGTTTACTCCCATAGTATGAGAGTATAGCATATATACTCCCATAGTAGGGCAAATCTGCCCAGCCCCAAAAGCACAGGGTGTGGAGGCAAAGGGAAAGAGGTAATCAGAAGAGAAGGACATAGTTGGAGTGTCATTGCCTGCTGGAAAAACTCCGCAGTTTCACGAGCAGGGAATTACATTAAGCCTCAACTTAAAGCAACCTTGAGGTGGTCCTTTATGATGTGTGGGGTTAGGCTGAGCCCCAGCTGGCTGCAATTTAGGAGAGTGAGCAGTAAAGAGGGCACCTCTGTGCCTCCCATTGTTAGAGTCTGAAGACACAACTGTTCAGGAATGAGACTTACTTCTCTCATCTCTTGCCATCCAGAACACCCACCCAAAACCAAGAATAGACACAGTATGAGCTCACTGAAAGATGTGCTGAACAGCCTGGGAGAGGGGAATAAAAGAAGAAAGTAGCACTAATGAAAATGACAATCAGTTCAATACTGCAGAGGTTAGAGAAGAATTATTGTTTCATTAGAGCAACTCCCAATTTTCCACACAAGCACTTTTGCAGTCCTACCCTTATATCCCCATGAAATCATCTTTCTGGACACAAGGAACTGGAATGGACAATACACAGCTTGCCACTGACACTATTTAATTAGCTAGGTCATTGATGAGAGATGTAGGCAAGCTCTTTCCTCCTTCCTGCTCTATCCTGCTTTCTCCTTAAACTGTCTCTAGAAAAGAAATGGTCACAACTTTTAATTTAAGAACTTTGTTTAAAACATTTCCTGCTCTTCATCAAAATGAGATCATATTATTCTGAAGTTGGATAGATATCATGCAAATGTTTGAGAATTTGGAATATTTTTAAATGTGATTTTTTTCCACAATGAGCTTTTTTAAACAACTACTTTTAATTTTTCTTTTCATTTTTAAATTCATATGAAGTGACATAAGAGAATGTAAGAGAAGAAAAATGAAAAAGAAACAGAATACAGAACAAAAAGAATCCTGTTGGAAAAGAATCCTGGAGGAAAGAAGGAAAGAGGCAAAGAAGAGAAAAACAAGAGAGAGAGAAGAGAGAGGAGAGAGACACAGAGAAAGAAAGAAAAGAGAGAAAGAAGAGAAAGAAAAAAGAGAGAGAAAAAGAAGAAGGAGAAGACAGAATAACAACTGATGTATCCAAAGGGCTGAAATTTGACGTAAAGGAAATTCTTTCAAAAAAAGTTTTATGATATGACTCTCAATGCAATACTAAGCAAAATGGAAAACCAAATCTATCTCACAGGGAAAAATCTGGTATATTCAGGTTTGATCTTTTTTCCTAAGTAATTCTGACCTAACATCAGCTTGCTGTGTTTACTGAATATTCATTCCTCTAAGGAGGCCTGTTGACTTTGGTGATACACTTGCATGAACAAATTCTTTCAGGTGCGAATATAAGTTGTATGATGAGATTCCTACTTGTTTGCATGATTAGATCAGGGATCCTATGATGACGTTCAACATGCAGTCTCAGAGGTGTTGCTATCTAAACTAACAGTGGCTGAAATCCCCTGGTTGCAGGACACCATCTCCTGTAGATATTGAACAAACATCAGCAACTACAGGTATGTAGGCTCAATTTTGGCTACTGAGAACAAGCCCAAGCTTATAGGAGAGGCATGCAGTATTCCATATGCAAACAAGCGGCCAGAAAAGGGCAGGTGCTTAAGAGTCCAAAGCAAAATCTAACATCTTTCACTACTAAATATTCCTATGTTGTGCAAAGTACAGACAGAGTATATAAGAGCTTAAAGAAGCACTTCACTGCTTAGGCAATGTTCTGGTCTGTAGATGAGTCAGCACCAAGTTTATGAGTAAGCACCAAGAACCCACACAGACAACTCTGCAGTGCAATACAGAATTAGCATCCACGACAATCTTCATATCTCTTATTAATATCCAGTCCTTTTCTGTTCTTTGTAGGTGATGATTGAACCTCACCTTCCTGCTTCCCAACTGAGCAGCAGCCAGTCTTTCTCTGCTATCTCTCTTTGCCCCTATTTCAACATCATCTTTCTCCTTTCTGCACACAGGACCTCTCATTCCCCTCCATACTAGGGCTTTGATGGTCAGAGGAAGGGAACAAACGGATTTAACTGGAGTATTATCAGCAGTGATTGCAAATTTATTTTCTGCTAGCTTACCATCCCTTATTACAAAGCAATCTTAAAATAATGGGGTATTATATCTGCCACATCATCAGAAATAGCACTCATTGAGAAGAAAAATGTATAGCCAAGAATGTCATGCAGAAGATTTTCTCCCAGAATTTTGCAGTTTCACATCCTCTGCATCACTTCAATTCATTTACCTAATTAAATTAATTCTAAAGAAATTTGTTTTCCAGATTTTTTACTGCTTGGCAACTTCAAATTAATGTGAAGCGCTGACTACTATACTATTTTTTTACAACTTCCACCAAAGCAGTTTAGGACAAGATAAATAGAGCAAATTTATTCCTTTTCAAAAAAATGTAAAACTCAAAAAAATTTACTTCTACCTCTGCGGTATGAAATTTGTCACTAATCATTTTAAACTATGCCCTTTTATGCTTCTTCCATCTCTTTTAGCTTTCCATGCAGTTCTTTGATGTAACAAAGACAGTTTCAGACGAGATTTCAGTTCATCTGGAAAAAAAAAGCTTTAAGTCTTGAGGCAAAAAGCAGTGTATTTAAAATTTATATACTCCATAATGCCTTTGTTCTGAACTTGAACATCCTGAAAAACTTCTCTGCTTTCTTTTGCCTTCCGACTCTGAAGATCATTTGTTCTCATGGTTTCAGCTTCTTATTATGCAACAGTGACTTTAACTGGTAGTTCCAGCATTTAAGTACATGCACAGTCATGGCTGACCCTTTCTGATCAATTGCCAATCCATACAGGTTTGACTGATAAAAGAGCCAATTAGATTTAAGCAAATTAAGGGACATCACCAATGTCAACCACTTATTAAACTGAATGCTGAATTCCATGCATACCAAACACTAATGCACCAAGTCCCATTAAGAGTTGAAATCCTAACCCCATTAGTAACTCCAGACCACTACAGGGTAAGGGTCAAAAGAAAGTTTCATATTTATGGATTAACATTTGGATTCAGTTTTTATTTTTTTAATCTTTCCAAGAACTCTTGAACCTGCACTGCAATTTTAGTCAAGAGCTTCGATAAAATAAATTCCTTATTTCTAATAGGTTTTTTCAAGCATTGACTTAAAGCATGGCAAATAAGGTTGATAAGAAATTAAGATACATTCAGCCAGGTAACACTAAGGATTTGGTGTGCTTTACTTTGAGACACATATGCAATATGTCTTAAATTAAAAAAAAAAAAAAGAAACAAAAGAAATGCATGCTGGAAAAAAAATTGTACAATAATTGTAAAACAGTGATCAGCAGTAACTTCAAAATGGAATAATCCTTTGTCCTCTATTACTCTTCCTTTTATACAATCTTCCATCAAGCTCCATGAAGTACTCCCCACAATGCAAATTTCTGAAACAGCATTTTTTTTCTTATCCTTGAAAAGAGAATGCTGCATGTTCACACTCATTAAAAGGCTATGATTTTGTACCTAATGAGACCTCTCTTACTCTTTGATCAAACAAAATTTCTGTCCAAGTGAAATCTTGGCCGCTGAAGTAAAAAATAAAATTTCTTCGTATTTTAGTGGCACCTAGATTTTATTTAATGATTTACAAAGTGTGAAGGCACTGAATACAGCCCACTGTAAAATTACCATTATACTCATAATTTACCATACAATGGAATTGTATAGCATTTAAAGAGTCATCGTAATAAATATCATTGTAAAGCAAACATACCTTGTCCTAGATATACACATGCATGTGTCTGTATGTGTGTGCACATATAGCAAGAATATAGTGTGTGTGAGAGAGTACTTCTCTCATATGCCCTGCTTCATTTATTATTCATTTCACTACAGATCACAGTCCACTGGACAATAGTATGGAAGATTTCTTTAATAACTCTCACTGCTAATTTAATTCTACTTAAACACACATATCCTAGTGAATGCCACATGCTTTTCAGCATGATTTTATGTGTAAATCAGGATAATATGTTTTCAGATCATTAACTAAAAGGAAGCATGAACTAAAACCTATTTAACCAATGAGGTATTGCTTTTAAACTACCACAAGGTCATAAAAAAGATAATTTCAAAGCTATAAGTTTTCTAATTGTAATCAACAACAATCTAATGATGAAAGAAAGTCTATCTTAATGGCTGTCATAAACCTGTGCACATCCTTGCTTATCTTTAAAGATCCTTTACTTCGTCATTTGGTAAAATTTTCACTACCAAATTTTGCTATGCAAAATTAAAATGTGGCACTGGAATTAGAAATAACATTGTCTTACTGCTCAGTCTTAAATGAGCAGTGAAACTCAGACGCAGTTTTATTATTATATAACAAAGAATGTTTGTTAATATTAGGTGCAATTTGACAATAAAATTGGAAAAGTATAAAATGCTCTGGAAATTGACCTTTTCCTTATTTCTCAGTAATCTGTCATACAAACTCTGTATTGTATTTACTCACTTTCCTGAAGTCTTTCTGCTGGTTTGGACCCAAACCTAATCCATCTGCTTGCAAGCAAACCGTTTCAAGTTTAACTGTATTTTTGAGCTGTAAGGTTTATGGGATTTCTCTTTTCTTTGTTTTTGTTTTTCTTTTACTTTAAAATGGTATGTATGTCACTCTACACTATTCTTACTCAACAGCTACACCTACACGTCTCAAGATCAAGACTGGTTGGGCTCTCACATTAGAATTCAAAACTGTCTTAAATTAATTGTTTCCATTGGCATTTATTCAACAAAAGCTAATTCTCGAGGATGGCCATGAAAAGGGAATGCAAAAGGGACACACCTACACCAGCTATAAATGTAAGCTTTCTTGACAAAAAAACCCCACAACCACCAACCAAAACAAAACCATAGAACAAAACCCTCACAGTGTTTAGGGCATATTTGCTCAATTCTCTTATTTCAAATTGTTATGAAGATAACATCCAGAGTGGTTTAGAGCCTCATTCACTGTAAATCAGCACATTGTAATTGACTTTCTCACAACTAAATTACTTTGTGGATTCAGGCTCAATATATTGCCAATGGTTTATATTACTATTATTAAACAAATTCTCTAAGTCTATCCAGTAAGTGCTCCTTGTCAGCACTTTCAACTTCTATTCTAAAACAGGTTACAAAATGCAGGTGAGTCTCTTGATATTCTTGGACTAGATTAGCTGTCCATGATAGAATACACCACCATTCACAGAAAAAAAATGAAGTACATAATACACCTCTCACCTTCATAATATGTTAACTATACAACTGTTTTCATTCTCTAGTTCTTAAAGTGAACAGTGTGACAAATTAGAAGCTGAAAAGAGCAATTTTGTTAGTAAGAACTACTAATGCAAACATATTCTTCTGAAATTCCAGTCCTCAGCTGAGATAATAAATAATGTTTTGTTCAACAGAGTGTTTGTGTAATTGTTACATGCACAGAAAAAGCACTTTTTCATACTTACCTCCTGGAGGCATGACAATTGTTATAGCATCACTTATCAAGCTGCCCTGGCTGTTGGATGCATTCACTTGTACTGTGTAGTTAGAAAATGGAATCAGGCCTTTAATGGGTACCCATACATTGAATTTCTTGCTGCTGCAGAACATCCGAGTATCATTTACCATAGAATAATTAGCGTTATCTGTTATGAAAAAACAAGGGGGGGGGGAAGAACAAATGTTAGCCCCTGCATCTGCTACAATTCACTTTATGAACTAAGTCTTATTTCTACTCAAAAGAAGAGTTGCTATTTATACCAATAACACACACACACAAAATTTTGGCTATTACGGAGAAAAAATATTATTCATTATTTCTCCTGCTTTTGGCAACAGTTTATGGTACTTGTAAATCTTGGAAAATAAACAAACCAATACAGGAAGCCACCATGCGGCTGCAAAGCTAACTACTACATACTGCAAACAGAAGCCAGCTTTCAGAAACTACTTATGTTCTAGAAAAGTTGCGTGGTAACTGCAAATTCCAAATGTTAGTGTTAATTCTTATGCCCATGATACACTGCTAAAAATTTTTGAATTCACTAGAAAAATGCTTACCTTAGGAGTTTATAAGCTAACTCCATTACATACATAAGAAATACTCATCTGCAGAAACACATGCTTTCCAGCATGGCCCGCAGTCCGCTCAAAGATAAAACGATTTGAAGTATTCAGTTTATCAGTTGAAATCATCAGAGGACACCACAGCAACCTACATGTCCTTTGCAAACCTTTTAAGATCTCAAACTTAAGATAAGACAATATTCTGCCCTACAAAAATAAAGAGACCCCCTTTCCAAAATACCTAGTAAGACTAGAAAATAAAAAAAAAAATTGTATATAAAGTAAGAATTTTTTTCAAATCAATGAAGAGTTCACTCACATATCTGAGAGCAAAGCTGAGCTCATTTAAAGATTATCCTATATTTCAAACATATAAAGCACTATATAAATGATTAATATTATTACTACTATTCATCACTCCATGGAGAGCTCTCACAGTGAAGTCAATGGAAATTCTCTATTACAAACAACAGGAGAATCACACAAGTCTAAGATCACAGGTATGAGAATGAGATTAAACAGCATGTAACTGTTAAAAATATTGTAACTTAAGTAAGGCATTGTCACAGGTAGCAGATTGAATATTCACATCTGAGTCCTCTACAAACCCTAGATAAGATGGAATTACAAAAATCCTCGAAAATCAATATTTTAATTAATTTTTTAAGGGAAACTCTTTGGATTTACACATTTTTATTCAAGTTTTAAATGAACAGTTAAAATTGAAATGTTATTAAATCTGAAACTGGTTTCCAAATATCCCATATTTCTATGATGTGCTAACACATGTGTATGCAGTACATTTCAGTCACGCTCACATGACATTTTACCATGGATGAGTGATCTGGATTTTTCTCTAATTTTGGATTCCTATAAACAATCTCTGATTCACTTATGGTACAAGTCCAAGCAATTCCATTATTTTGGTGTTCATAGAGTGGCACAAAGGGTGTTTTCAGGTATTCTGCTGGTAACATATGACAAACTTATTTTCTGAGGTTTTGGGGGGGGGGGTAGTTTTGTAAAACTCTTTATAACCCTGCCTTGTAGCCTAGTTACTTATTGTTCAAATTCCACCTGGATTACACCATGCCATAGCACCAGACCACCTGGACAGACTACAGTAGTGTGAAGGTAGAATAGTTTCATGAAGCCTGATGGATTTATTTTGGATTTCACTGAAGTTTACATAAGCCCAAGACCCCATTTTATATACAGCAATGAAGGCAAAACTTCTTATCATGCAAGAAGAACCATGTTTTACACATTCCACATACAGAATCCTGCAGAAGCAAAGTTATTTTGTCTGACATTACTCTTATGTACCCAGGCTACTCAACCAGCACTAGAAAAATGCATCTACATTACTTGAATTCAGCTCTTAAATTGTATATCAAACCCTCCTTCTGCACCTTTGTGAAACTGTCCCTGTGTGTGATTTGGGAGTAGATACAATCCAACAAAGCACATTTTGCCTATCATCTATCACAGTTTTTCTAATGTCTGCAATTGATTATTTGTGACGATCACAGGACAACATGTGACTGTCATATGCACCTATTATTTTATTAACAATAAAGTCATTAGAAATGGCCAACTGTATATATGACATATACATTCTTAAGGTTCTAGTGAAATGAAACACTTAAGGACTCAGTTGGTTGTGGGAAAAAAAAAATGCATTTTTTAAAGATTTCACCTCCAATGTGCAGGAAAGTTTAAAAATTATTGTTGACAGATTGGCACATAGGATAGATTCAAACTTTAAGCATAAAAGTGGGTTGCCTAGTAGCAATTTTTATGCCAAATCCATGAGAAAATTAAACTTTTTCTATCTGCAGTACAGTTCTAACATGTTAATATTTTTATTTTCATCCACCTAAACCTGGAAGGAAAACGTGTTTCCTCTGCTGATATTTTAATCCATTATTAATCTGTCTTCCAATGGCTAACTATATTATATTTTAAAAATACAGTTTTCAGTAACAGAATATGAATTAAAAGGATAACACTCTATTCCAAGTTGCCTGGATAACAACATTAATATACAGTAATTATACAATTAGTTGTAACATTAAATTCTAGTTATAGCAGAGTGATTACTCGGCAATTATAAGAAGTATATAATTACTCAATAATTAGAAGAAGTATGTAATTACATAACCATTTTATTCAGCTCAAAAACGAACTTGCAAATTTACAATGAGATAGACAACACAGCAGCTCAAAATTTTTCATTGCTTCTAATAAAAAGCCAAGGAGTACTTGCAAGTTTCCTAACCGGAATTTTACACAGACAAAAGGTGTTTTTATCCCTCTTCCCAGCCAACCAACTTACTGCTGCTGGCAAGTAAAATGTTAGAAGAACATTTTTAAAATGCAGGTCTTGCTGGGACTGACTTGCAATATGCAGCTTTGCCACTTCTCACTGCTTAAACTTAGCTTTCAGTGGGCTGGAAAATGCAGACACATAGGTTCAGCCTGACAGAAAGTGATACAGTGATAACCCTGTCATATCATTCCATGCCATTCCTGCCCAGCCTGCCTCAGTGTGGACCCAATTTGTGAGTATAAGTGGATGAGGCCTCTCTTTTTCCATTTTTCATGTGTGTTTTTCTCTCCATCCTGCTCACAGGTCCTACTGTAACCTACCAGCAAGTCTGCCGCAGATCTAAACAGCAGGTGCCTCAAATACCAGTAAAGTAGTAAAAGACATTGTTTTACTTCAGACAAGTGGTTTCTACCAGAATATCTCCTTGTTCCTGCACTCTGCCTTGTAATTCCTGCCATGAACATACACCAGCACTCCAACAAGCAAGGTCTCTTCACAACACATGAACAACCTAAAGAGGTAGAAAACAAACTCCTAGATCTGGTTCACCATGTCCTTCAACACTTATGACATTGCAAACAACTGTACCAAAAGCTGAATTTGAATGGGAGGAGGCTCAGAGCCACTATCTCCTATAAGCTATTAAAAAAGACTAAACCCTTTGCAGATGTGAAGGGTTTCCCCAAGCTCCTCAATCTTTCCATATTTTTGCATAGTGATGGTTTTGTTCTTTTCCTAGCCTTCCTGCCCAGCTCTCCATATCTCCCCCAAAGTATCTGAGGGTCTTCTTTCCCTAAGCCTGCTATTTGAGAAAAACCTCAGCAAAACTGTTCCCAGTTTATTTGTAGTTTATACCAGATCAAAGTATCTCAGTTTTTCAGGAAAAGATCCAAATGAAGAAATTAGGGCTAAAGAATATCCAAATACATACTTAAAAATTATGTATACTTGAAACAAAGTCAAGAAATAAAACATGCTTATCTTAAAAAGACACACAAATACATATTCCATTCAAAATCGCTGTTTAAAAGTCCTAAGCTTCAAACAGCATTCTAGCTGGTGGGAAGCTGTGTTTGAAGGTTCACTATGTTTTTGGGTGGACACTTTGCAGGGGGTTCCCAAGCAGATGTGTATTCCTGTTACTAAGCTCCCCTGTAAATAGGTGAATTAAGCTCCTGTGGGTCAGTGGTGCGTAAATTACTGCTGTCCTGGGTCTGTCATCCTATGGGGTTCACTAGATTGAAATAACATAAATGGGTATCCTTTTCCATTCTTGTTATAATCATTGTCACAAGAATTTTAATGCCTCATATATTCCATAATTTTTTTCTGTGTGCTGTACTGCTCTGACCTTTTCAATATTCTGTAATTTGACTGGCTGGCGATTTCAAGTTCTCTCCTTTTTACAGCCTTATTAACTTGTGGGGAAGAGGTGAAATGGACAGCCAATCAGAATACATAATATTAAAAAGGTCACAGTAGTACAGTATAGTATCAGCAGACACAGAATACTGTATATTAGTCATTAGCATTCTGATATCTTATTCATGTGACAAAGGTTGTAAGGAGTGCATGAAATGATACAACATGAAACAATTCTCATGACAATGGAAATAAAAGAAATAATACAAACTAAATCCACTCATCTAACATACCCATCATTATACAGAAGATATTGCTCAAAAAACAGCTTCTTTCTATTTTTCTGTTTGATTCTTATGGGACTTTAAGAACCAAGACACTTTTATAAAAGAGATTTCTATCCTATTTGCAGCATCCTAGAAATTGGCCATCTTATCCCCAGATTTGCCTGAACTTAAGTGGTATCACAGGACCACAGCTTGTGAAGTGCAAAGAAATTTCCACCTAAAAGGTACTTAAGCCTTTAACACTTCAATGTTATTATCACAAATGTTTAATGAGCTATTATTTTCTTCCAATATCATTATTTCAAGACAACACAAAAATTCAACCACAAAAGTACACTACATATTGTGTAGTACTACATGGTGAAAAGTATTTTTCAAATGACTAGAGCTTTGTGTCGTGCTGAAATATTATTACCAATATCTTATTACCAATAAGATGTTTCCATCTTAGACCACAGAAAAAGTTAATGTCAGAATAGCAGAATAAAAATGAAACAAGAACTCACTTTTTCATCCCTTTTCCCCATAACTTATCCTCATTGTGCACCACTTTCTGACCCTGTGGTATTTTCTATCTCTTTGGTACCACATCTTTTGGGGGTAAGTTCTATGAATATGCACACTTCCTTGTCTTGAAGTTCATTCTTTTGTCCTTTAGTTTTGCCTATTCTTCAGCCTCATTTACTTCCACACAAGCTACTCCTTTCCTCCCAGCTAAGATTTTTCTTCTCTCTCTTTCCTTTTCCACAGTTTCTAGTGTAGTATTCAGAATCACTTTACATTAGTTTGATTATCCCAATAGAAAACTAGCTAAAAATATTTCCTTGATATTATTGGCAATTCTCTTTTCCTAAGGACTGTCATAATGAACTGTTCTCAAATTTTAATCTCAACTGTTATTGAGATAAAGTACTTTCTGTGCTTTGATGTCAGATGTCATACCCCTCTTTTCAACAAACTTGGCATTTTTTTTGTGATTTGCAATTAGGGGTTTTTTTAATGTTTTGGGGTTTTGTTTCTGAGGGTTTTTTGGTGGGGATTTTTTTTTGGTTGGTTGGTTTTGTTTTTTCTTTCTTTTTTCAGATGGGTACACTTCTGATTTTGTGCCTCAATCTCTTGAAGCCCTATTTGTTCCTCTGCTCTTGAGCTGACAGATGTATTGTTCCTATGGACATATTATGGTCACAGTCCATCAAACTGAGTCCAAAACTTAAAGACTCTCTTAAAACATGAAATCTTAATTCTCATGGGTTAGGAGGAGTTGCTGGATGAGGCAAAATGGGTAATTTAAAAGCACTGAGACAAACTGGAAAAAACCCACAAATCCAAAATACTAATTTCCCTGTAAATAACAAAGAATGCACATTATCTGCATTGAAAAAAACTTATCTTTTTTCTTTCTCACTGGCAATTAAAGAAGCCCATCATTTTAAAACTGAAAAATAGAAATTACTTAAAGAGCAGGATGAAAGTCCCTGTTGGCACATACAGAAGAAATCTGAAAATTCAATGACTCAGATGTAGTTTCTGACTGTAGTACTCAAGTCATTGCTTTGACAGCTCGGTTTCCCTCAAAGAGGCAAAAGCACCTTCTGTGACTTCTCAAAGGCTGAAATTTGGTACAGCTACCTTAGACTGTCTTAAGACGTACAGAATGTGTATGCTGTGTGTCACTCTGACACTGGAAAGCTGCTTTTCTGCCTCACAAAAGACAAGAAGGTCCTGGTGGACAAGTTGAACATGAGCCAGCAATGAGTCCTTGCAACAAAGGAGGCCAACAGCCTTGTGGGCTGTATTAGAAGCATTGGCAGCAGGTCAAATAATGGGATCCCTCCTCTCTATTCATCCTGGTGAGAGACATCTGGAGTGCTCATCCTGTTCTGGGATCCCCATTACAACACAGATACGGACTTACTGGAGTGGAGTTCATGAAAAGATGATTAAGGGCTTAAAGCATCTGCCACATAAAGAAAGTTTAAGGGAACTGAGATGGTTTAGCCTCAAGAAGAGATGGCCTGGAGGGTAGAATATCTTATCAATGTGTATAAATATCTGCTGTGAGGGCATAAAGAAGTCAAACAATTCTCAGCAGTATATAGCAGCAGAGCAAAAGACAATGGATACATACAGAAAATACAAGAAATTCTGTTTAAACCTAAGAAAAAAAACTTTACTTTGAGGTTGGCCAAACACTGGAACAAGACGCCCAGAGAGGTTGTGGACTCTCCATCCTTGGTGATACTAAAACACAGCTGGACACTGTCCTGGGCAATGTGCTCCAACTAACCCTGCTTGGAGAAGAGAGGTTGAACTAGAGGTGCTTTCTGACCTCAGCTGTTCCACGATTCTATGAAAATTTGCCGAACACTTCAAGAACCCTAAGGCAAAGCAGGAGTAATCATTATGATGAAAGCATGTTCCTGTCAGTAGAAATAAGTGATTATTAGTGTTACAAACACTAAGTAATGTGCATTTATATGCTCATTAATTCTATGGACTGAAATATGAATAAAGCCCACAGCTTGATGTGAAAGCTCATACAAGAAAGTTAGCAGAGCCCCCAAGGATGGTTAATGACTGCATCTGAGATTAGGCTTTGTCATGATGGCAGGCAGAGAAGAATGTTTGGTGTGTGGTCTCATCTACCCTTTGGAGCTTTCAGTTCAGTGTCATGAGGCTTTCAACTAAAAAAACTCTGTAACTGTTGATGAAAATGCCAAGAAGAAACCTTTTTTATTTGAATTACTGTTTCAGATTTCTCATCACTTTTTCATAAACATGGAAACATCTAATGAGTCTTGCAGTTGAGTACAGATTTTGAGTTCCAGTTAAAACAGTATATTCAGTATAGTGTTAAACCTCTGCTGTAAAAATAGTCATCTCTACTGTAACACAATTTTTCTGCAACAGCATCAAGGGGCATCAATCCTGGACCCCCCACACCACACACTGTATCAAATGTCTTAGGGACACACGGTGAGAACTCAGTCCATGATCTAAATCCAACTCTGGAAAGCATTCTCTGAGTAGAACCAACTTATCTGGATTTCACAAAGGCTTCCAGTGTCCAAGTGCTCTTATCCCAATATTAACAGGAGAAGGTGTCCCAGCACACTTTAGTACCGCAAGTGCCAAAACTTCACGTTGTCTATAAATGACCAGAAGGCATAAAATGGCAGAAGATTTTGCTATACTTGCAATGTTAAGCTGATAATAGAGCATATAGCTACTGATTTCATCCATTTTGTTTGAGGGGTTTTATAGACAAATGATGAGACTTAATAAAGTATATTTAATGAGGGATTTTATACACCAAAAAAAATTGAGAAACAGTTAGCTTTAAAATCTTTAAGCTTGTTTCTCCATGGATAGAACATTCTTTCTCTAACTGCAACAGTACATAAATGGAGATTATCACAGTATCTGGTTTCTGAATCTATGCCCATAATTCATGGATGCCAATAGGAATTTTCCATTCTCCAGGGACGCTATAAGAAGGAGACTAGCTAAACACACAGAGCAGAACTTGGAGTCTCAAATCCATAATCAAATATCTAGATTGATTGTGTCACTTGCACTTGTATTGATTTCAATTGGAGCAGCTGACCCAAGGGAATAATAAAAATGTGGAATAAAACTGATTTATGAGAACAAAATAAATCCTTTTGTGAGTGGTAATGAATTGGTACTATTTAACCCTTTCAATCACAAAGGGAGAACATTATTTATTTTTTCAGAATGCTGAGTTAGCCAAAAGAAGTCACATAAAAAAAGTCAATACCGTCAAATGCCATTACACTTAGTTGTAATACTTTGGAAGGAATGAAGCTCTAAACTTGATCTAGGATTTTTGTTTGACATAAGACATTCTTTTGGCTTTTACAGTCAGCTTTCACGGGGTGTCATAAATGATGCACTTGCAGATTGAAAGAACCACAGAATCACTCAGGTGAGAGTTTGTTGTGCTCACCTATAAAGCACCTCTCTCTAGACCATTCAGGGCAAAACCTTGTAGATTAACATAAACAGTCATATCAACTGCACACAATCACACCTACAAAAGGATGGCCTATCACAGTATCTTGATCTCTCTGGTACATTACACAGTCCCCTTTACAAAGTGCAAAGAAAAACTACATCAAAAGCTTGTCCCATCCCAGTTTTCATCATGCTTTCCCTACCTGAGAAACCAGATGAGTTTTACACTAGTCTCTAAAACAAAGTGTATTTGTTTCAAACCAATACATACAAGTACTCAAACACGACTCCTTTACCTGTGGAAGTTGTAGTCAGATTATACATATATCTTGTTTCGGCCATGTCATCGACACCAGTCATTTTGCATCTAATGCTATAAATTGTTGTTTTTGCATTTAGTACTTACCATAGATACCTATGCACTGTCAGTGTAGCCTCCTTAGCCTTCATGTGGATTAAAAACTCTGGAAGACATTCATTAACTAAAAGACTGTCTTCATAGGAGAACTGATTGGCAAATTCCCTTTTACTCAATACTGTTTACCAGACCCATCTCCAGAAGGTTGCTATTATTCCCTAGACTATTACAAGGGAGTAGGAACAGTCTCAGAGACTATACTGCTATTGGCAGTCAGTTGGAATTTCAGTCCTTTAAGAACTGATGATACCTTTCTCACAGAAGTGGGATTCAGCCCTATGTGTCTGCTTTATCATACAAAACCAAATAAATTACACAGTACAAGATAGAAACAAACCAGTGTACACATGACAAAAATAAAACTATATGAATAGAATTATACAGAAGATCAATTAAAACACCATCTGTGGTTTGATGCTTGAGTCTTCACCAAAGAAATGGTCAGATGTAGAAATTAGAGAGGGACTGCTTTCACTTTGCTTTCCCCTGAGACACCTGTACCAAGGAAAAGAAAAACAAAGTGTATCTGATGCTGAAGGGAATGATGCTAGAACATGGTGTATTGTGAGACTATTCAAAATCTAATGAAGCATGACTAACACTTACCCAATAATCAACCTAAAGTGCAAGTGAGGCTATGAGTTTTCTAGCCATGCAAATCAAAATTGAAATACCACACTACTCAGTGGCAAAATACCCCTAAGTCCTACTCTGTTTTTATTAAATATGGCTATTTGAAAATGGATCATGCATCCCCTTTTCTTTCTCCCCTCAATTATCTTCAGGACTAGTGAGTTTTATTACTGAGGCCTGTAGCTAAAACTGAGATAGACAACATGAGGGAGGAAGTGGATGAAATACAAAACATCTCCCTAATGGCTGGCTTGGAAAAGCAGCTAAGGGCTCCCACAAAAGCACCCCACGTTCAGAGTGGGGAGGTTATTTCTCTGGTGCAGCAGGTGGTGATGATGAATATGCCAATGCTGCTGCTCATGGTGGGGATGACTTTTGCTATGCTGTCCCTCTGCCACTGTGCTTTCCACTGGGAACTGCTTGAACTCACTGTTGGTTGTTCCCATTTATGATGCTATTTGGGTTGCACGGAGTATGTTAACATGGTGTAAATGTTTTACACTGGTTGGTCACTAAATATCTGTGTACATATATTAATGGATAACAGTTATCAAGCATTTAAATTATTATTCTAGACTTTGTTGTCCACTAGGTTTTGGGAGGTAAGGATCTGCTAGGGAAAGGCAATTCTCACAGCATCATAGCTGTTCCCATGAAGTTCTTCTGCAATCACACTACTGCGTTTGCAGGTGCAAGGCCATGAGAAAAATTATCCAAGAATAAGAGCATGAGACCTATAACAGAAAATACTTCCTGTGAGGCTCTGGAAAACAATGCCTCAGCAGCTTCAGGGTCCTTAATATGAATCACATTAAGGCACTAAGGTACCTTAGACACCATGTAACATCATAGCAGTACAAATGCTTGTAAAATAATTTTTCTTGCAAATATTAAGGTGCATCAAACTTGTCTCTTTTGTCAGTTATTGCAAAATCATTTGCAGCAACTGTAAATGCAAATCTATACTATTTTATATTTTGAGGTAATTATGCAAAAAATGTTTAAAAGAAATTCAGTATGAAAATTGTCCAAACAAGTCTCTCAGAAATGTTTTAGTCATTTCTGAAATCATGTTTAATTCTCAGAAATTGTTGTGGTTTTATTAAATTTTCAGATCTAAATGCAAAGTGTTTAACACCTCCTCCATCTTTGAAATAACATCCCATAGAATTTTCATTCCCCATTCTCAAGCCTTCAACACAAGCCAGGCTAGGAACTTCAATGGGCTTCAGCATTCTTCTCCCCACTTCTGGCATCTGTAGGTGGTGTGTCTTCCTATAGCAGCTATTGCTTTTATACAGTAGGTTGATTCTTAACACTCCCTTTCTGAATTCTGATTGGAAAGAGTACTGAAAGCACTGTGCCCAATTAAGATTATAAGAAGAACCTTCTAGTAGAAGCCAAATGAATATACGGTGTAAGTTTTCTTCTATTGATTCATACAGAGTATATTTTAAACTAAAAAGATTAGATGAACAACATTTTAATGCACATATGCAAAAGTCAACTATTTTATGCTATATTCAGCTGTTAGAATTCTCCACTTTGTCAAGAGAATGAGGAGGTTGCAAGGAAGCTTTCTGGTACAGTATCTCCAAATATGCAGAGTAACCAGATTATTCACTTTTTCTTTACAAAAATACCACATGAACCACATTGCTGAAAAGTAAGAACCTTGGATGATATGTCAACAGCAGAAGTTCCAAAAAGTATTAAAAAAAAGAAATTAAAAATAAAAACCCAAACTGAAAATACCACACATTGATTTCCACATTCATGAGCAACAAAGAGTTCCAAGTATAAACCTGCAACTTTGTGTTGTGAAACTCCCTAAGGACACATAGTTAATTAAGGATTCTCTTTATGTCAAACTTGCATTCAAATGCATCACAACATCTTGGGGACTACAGGTTTGGATTAATTTTGTGCTAATGCAGTCGTTTGACACGGGTAAGAAGATAAGAATTTCCTCCAACTCTCTCCTCTGGAAAAGAGTTAATACCTGATCCTTCCTGTTCTAGAACCTAATTTCAATCACCCAGATGCAATTAAAAATGACCCTGTACTAAATCTAAACCAACCTGAGGAGAAATAGGGCTGAATGAGGAAACTACTTGAGGAAAACAAGCCTGACTCTGTCACCTTTCTTTCCCCCTCAAGTCCTCTGAGAATTGGGAGAGTGTCAGATAATAGCAAGAACTTTAATTCCTCTTAAAGAGGGAAAAGCTGTTTGTGATCTGGTAATATTAGTATTTTATGCCTTGGACTAACCAATTGCAAACCAAATTCCTCTTTAAGGCTCCTCTCAAGGGGACACTGGGACTTCAATGGCTTGAAGCAAAGCAACTTGTCTTTGCATTGCATTAAGCCCAAGCAATGATGCCTGAGCATTGAAGAATTGGGACAGAGCCCTAAGTTACTAAAATCATATTTGATCCCCATATGCAGTTTGCTGGCAACAAATACTTCTCTGGAAAACTAAAACATACCTGTACAGATCAGAATGGTGAAACAGTCTCAACAAAGCTCCTTCTTATATTTTAACAAGTACTTTCAAAGAGAAAGATTTTCAGAATAGCACAGAGATGAATTAGAAAATGAGGGCTAATTGATACAGATATTTCTCTTGCATACATTGCTAAATCATGGCCAAACAATGGAAAAATCCATTATCAGTATCTCTATTGGCAGAAAATCTAGACTGTCTCCTGCTGATCTACATTTCACACTTGCAGTTGCACAGTGACTTTTTAATCAGTTTATCATAGCATTTGCTTCTCTTTCAACTCAGTTATTGATAAATGTTGACCAAGTGTACACTATTTACCACCACCCTGCCATGCTAGTGTCTAATATCAAAAAAATAAGTATCAGCAGTAAAAGAACTAAACAGCAAAAACCTGGGATATGCATTACAGAACATTTACATTGGATTCAAAAGTCAGGAATTTAAAGACAGTGCAACTAGAACATTCTCTCTTGCTTTTATGCATTATAATGTAGTCTTTACTAATGTATTGTTGCTTTTGCTGTAAGAGGACAAACATCCTCCATCCCCAAAAAAATCCCCAGAGTAACTTTAAATCTTTTGCAAATTATTTAAGATGATCTGTCCCCATTAGAAAAAAAAGTCCAGAATTAAATACAACTTATTATAACAAAGAAATAACTTATTATAACAAGGCAAGCTCCCAGGCTGTTCACTTCAATTCCTGCAAGGGATGCATATTTGTAAAAGCAGATGGATGTAATGTTATACAGTACCTTAAACAAATACGATGAATGGCAGACCCATTTGGTAGAAAAACAGTGTACATAAAATATTAAGACAGTCAGAGACGTACATATGTGAAATTTGAAAGATTTGGAACAGAACAAGAAAAGGAGCTAAGCCTGGGGACATCCATAGAATATTCAGCATGAGATCAGCTGAAAGTGTTGGAATAACAGGTTTATGACAGAGAAAGTGTTAAGTTACACATTATTTAAACACTTTCCGTGTCATTGACCTGCTATCTCAACATACCATATGCTATAGTAGGGCACTGATAAGATAACAACACATCAAGCAGAGTTTCACAATATACATTAGGGATGGCAGTGTAAAAATGTAGAAATGCAACATGAATTAGAAAAAAATCATGCTCTCATAGAGGTATCCTTTGCCCTGTCCAGGGGCTATACTTATGCAGAAGGATTTCCGATCTTCAAAAAGTGTGTATCTCGTAAGTCCATCCCTCAGAGGTGTCATATTTCTTACTTAAAAGAAAAAAAAAGAAAAAGAAAAAAAGGCCAGGGAGGTATGTTAGATTCAAATGTAGACCTTCCAGGTCCCAGGTAGTTAAGTTACAGTTGAAAAAGGTACTGATATAATGAATCCAATTCTTTGATCAAACACAATAACCCCCACATAATCAAATCACAGATACCTCCGCAATATGCCCTGATATGCTTAAATATTTATTCAGGTTTCTTTAGCTTCAATCCTTTCTAATTCTACCTCACTTAGAAACAGATATCTAACTAAGCAAAGTAAATAAACACGAAATTTTTATAAAAGCATTGTCAAAATCTCTGATTTTTTTTTTGTATCTGATGGGCTTTTTCTATGCAGTTCTTGGCACTATATAATTGAATATCTCTACTTTCAAATAAAAACAGGTCATGGGTTGGAATGACTCAGCCAGACAGTCAAGCAAAATCTCCTAAGTCTCCCCTTCTTTCATAGTAAACATTATCTTTACATCTAGTAATCTTTTCAGTGCTTTGGACCAGAACATAGTTAAACTTGTTCTTAATAAGGGAAGGTGATTGCACTGTTTGGGAAATTATATGTTCATCTATTAAACACTCAAATTCCTACCAGCAGCTTGAGGTTTTATTAATGATAATGGTTTTAAATTAGGATTTTTCATTGGAGAGATGTATACACAAAAAATAAAAAATATCAGTGTGGTCAAATGCTTCCCAAATTGACACTTAACATACTGCTGAGCGGGCCACCAACTCGAGCAATAGGTGAAACCATTGTGATGCTTATATGCAGCCCTTCTAGGTGAATTCCATCTCCAGTTTTTACATTTTAATCTCTGCCTCTTTAACAGACATTGCAGCAAAGGATGAAATACAGTTGTTCATTATGTCAAGAAAATACCAATTAGCCATCAGACAATTCAATAAACTTTGTGTAAATATTGTGAACAGATGATGTCTTATATAAGTTTGATGAATTAATGCTTAATTTCCTTCCTGCATACCCCCAAAACAGCCAGCTTAAATGTCAATTGCTAGAGCTCTGACTTCTGGGGGGAAACACTCTTTATTTATTTAGCATTGCAAAGCAAAGTTTCAGCAACAGTGAACAAATGTAATGAAATTTTCTGGGTTCCATTCCCCAAAGATTCTTTCACCACCACCCGGCTCTCCTGAGTTGAACTAACATAGCAAGTACTTTAAGTCAACTCTTATAATTGCTTCCAATTTGCCTGTTTTGCTTTTGGCAATTAGCAAACTGAAATGTTATCATGAAAGAGTCCATCTCATTTATAAGGCCAGGTTTTCCCTCCACTAAAATATGCAGGCACTCTGTTCTTTATTACCAGCAGGAGATAAATGGGTGGTTTTCGTTGCTGAAGAATATATAATGGTTAAAAAGTCACTTTTTTCCTCCAGCTCTACATAAATCACAGAACTAGTCAATATTTAATAATGCTTGCCTTGGTCTGGAGTCCCTTGATCACCCCTGTCATGTGTAATAGCTCCCTCTCCGATATCTTTGACATAAAAGCCCAGCTTTACTGCAATACTAACATGTAGAGGGTCATTACGGATCGACATTTACCTTAATCTGTGACTGCCAACCATGAACCGATAAATTCCAGCAGATTCCACTGGGAGAAATCAGTAAACTTCTCAGTGGAAAGAACTGAAGGAAAATTCTGCCGAGAACAGAATACATTTTCTACAAGGGCTGCTCTGCAAATGGGTTCTGACTTTTGAAAGTTCTCTAGCTGCACAGCTTTGCAACATTTAATACCGTTTTGATGGTTTGAGAGACGGGATGACAACCGAGGATGACATGACTTAGAAAGCAAGCAGAAATTTTCCTTGCAAAAACAATGCAAGATTAAACACAAGGGGAATATGGCTTTTGCATTATTCACCCTGCTGCCTTGGTGGAATTGGCTGTGCTGTCATGGGTCCAGCCAAAATGTTGCTCCTTTTTTTCAAATTGATCATCACTCCTTCTCCTCATAATCTTACAAGTGCTTCACAGCAGAATACATCAAAGCCTTTATTGTATAAAAAAGGGACACAACAGCCTTTGTGAGGGGTCAGCTGACACTGCCTACACACTTCACACCCCTCAATGAATGTGTTTCTCCAAAGAGCATACAAACAAGTTCATTTATAAACTACTTCATAGAGGACAGCAATTACAGCATGTATGTTCTCTTCAGCACCGATACTGGAAACAACAAATCGGTCTCGTTCTGAACAGAAAAAGAAGGTGAGTTATGAAGTCATCAGTGATTCAATTCTCTATCTGTTACTGCATTTACAATACTGATTAAATCTGTGTACAGTACATAGAAGGATTAAATGTCATCCAAACATTATTTTCAACCACAATTTCATATTACACTCATAAGAAAACATTTTTATAGTTGCCTAATGTCAATCATGCTATTTAAAGTGCACTAAAAAATAATGACAACATTGTTAGGTATAATTCATAAACATTACTTGTGTACAATGTTTTATTATTTATTATAGTGTAGAGCATGCTTAATAGCTCAAATTGACATATTAAATGCTCATACTCATTTTGTGAGCATTCATTTTTATTCACTGCCCAAGTATTTTACATTTATATAATAATTAGAGGACATGGCATTCTACTTTAAACTAAAAAATATGCACGTTTTGTAATACATCTGGGAAAAATGTCTTTAGTGCCTTATATAGTCTTTTACTAACTCTCCTTGCTTTGATTTAGCAACATTTTCACCCAAGACCACATTGCTATGTTTGAGTTTAAAAGACACCAGAATAAAAGGAAATAATCCACAATATAAACCAGTGGAAGGAAAAGAGCAACCTGCAATACAATAAGGTTTATTAGGTACCTTAGTTTTCTGGCTTTTGTATTGCATGGTGAGTTTGTTTATTATATAGAAATAAAAAGCTGGGTTTCTTTTCCTTTCTTCTTCAAATATACCCATGATCAACTATATTATGAACAGCTCTCATGAGTTGGCTTATATAAGCAAATGAGCTGAAATTTTCTGAGTATAGTTTCCTTATCTGAGTGAAGGTTGTGAGATAAGACTCCATGTGTATATCTAGAGACCAAATGAGCGCAGAGGACTTATCTTTATTTGCCAATTTATGTGTTTGTAAAAATGTAAAGCACCATAAATCAAAGCAGCAGTTCTTAAAAGAATAAAATTGATAATTCTAAAATAATTAATGGCATGGTAAAAAAAAAAAAAGTAGAAAAACTTAGTGCTAAAGGAATTTTTAAAAATAAATAAATGGAATATCAATGTTATCATTAGACTTATTATAAAGGGAAAAATATACCTTGATCAGCATAGAAGAGACCAGTGACAAGGACTGTGTAGGTCAGTTTTCCATTAGGTTTATTTGGGGCAAGCCACTTTAATTGAACTTCTTTGGACCCATCAACAGTAGTAAATACATCAACCATTCCCTCAGGGGAAGCTTCCATAGTCCGAGCTTCTACCTGTAAGTTCAACCATGAGACTGAAGTTTGGTGCCATAGTTCACAGAGAAGGAATGAGAGATGTAAAATTTTAAGAAAAGGTATTCCTTTCTAAAAAAAAAGTAACTAACACTTCCAGTGTCCTAATTTTTAGGCAAGTTATTTTCCTTTCATCTCCATTTGTTTGAAGCTGTCTAGTAACTAACCTACTTTAAATTGACCACTGTAAGGAACAGGAAATAAATACTGGAAAAGAATGAAATATCAACTTCTTGAAAACACCATTGCACCTCACGTGGATGAATTATCTCAGCTTAGCCCAAGGAGAGAAGGTGTCAATAGAAGACCACAGAACTTTCTGTTTCTGCATTTAAAAAGACAGCATCCATTTAAACACTGTAGTAAATTACTATAGATATTTGATATAGAAAAAATATCATTCATGGATAATGCACTTGGTTGCTCCATTGAATTAACTTCTAACTTCATGTAATAAATGTAAGTTGCAATAAGAAGTAAATCTTTAAGAGAAAATAAAATACTGTAGAAGAGCTGAATAATGTACCAAATATAAAAGATTTTACTATAAATAAATAAACACTTATTCAATATCCTAGAAATTTAGTATTTGAATTTCATAACTTGTAGTAAACATTCAGTGCTACGGGACAAAATAATTTGATAGTACGTTATTTAAGGCAACAAATTTGTTTCTCATACATTATTTATTTGGTGTTTTCTAAGGTATAAGATGGTTTCACACCTTTCTAAGTGCCTCTCAGCTGCAGGTTCATGGGAGTGCTAATAAATGCTATTTTTAATCTGCACACATGCTCTGCAATCAAAATAACCAAATATACTTTCTCTGTCCTTGAAACATGAATGTTTTACTTTTCAGCATGTAAAATTTGGAAAGCTTATTTTTTACAAGTGCCAGGCTGTATCTTTGATGTGCATCAATATCTCTATATGTGCTTCTATATTCGTACACTCTGTTATACTTTAAATAGGTGATAAGTTGCAGTAAAGTCAACAGGATGAAATACATGCCTAAAGATAAACAAATACTCCAAAGATTTATTGGATTAATGCCAATTGATTATTTAGATATTTCAGTCAAAAACATGGAAGAATTTGACTAAACTGTGCTTTCTAAACTAAAACAGTTTCCTGTAAAGTGCTACTAAATGCAGGTACTTCAATCAGAAACATCAGAAACATGAAGAAGTGAACAACTATTTTTTTCTACTGAAGAAGATTAAAGAAAATCTTAAAACAATATGAATTTGTACCAATCTGTATCACATCCTAAACAGCCACAACAGCTGCATTATGTCTTCAGTTTTTTCTTTATGACCTGCTATACAAACATATGGCACAGAAAACCTGTTTCATATTTATTTTTCTAAACATTAATTTATACTAAATTCTGTGATATTTTCAGATGTGTGTATCAATAACTTAATAGACAAACACCGTGCTACCGTATAAGTGACACCAAACCGTAGGATAGGAATATAGGGCAAATATTGTCATCCAAGTTTTTTTTAAAAGTACTAGAATATGCACAAGGTAAAAACCTGAAATCTAAGTTTAATTGCAGTGGGTTGAGATGAGAATTATTCAGCAGGGATCATTTCTGCTTATTTACAAGCGATTTACAAGAGCTAACATATTTCAAAACCAGTAGAATTTCCCTTCTCCTAAATTTCTCTAAAGTATCTGTTAGAGGTTACAGTATTTCTTTATAACCCAGGTTATTTTTCTTTTCAGGCAAAAGCAGACACAAAAGCAATATCATGGTTTTAGTAGAAAGTTATTAAAATTTAGCTTTCTTAATTTATATGTTAACAATTTGCATCTCACTTGAAAATAAACCATACTCACAGAAAAAAAAAAGTTAAGAACTATCTAACCCAAAAGAAAAGAGTTATTGAAACAGAATAACAGCTAATGTTATTAATCTCATAACTGATTAAGATCTTCAGAGCCATCTTCAGAAATATAAACTGGAGAAATCCCATATTTAGCATAGTCACATAATGTTCATTGATTGATTAGGGCACATTAAAGCACAAGATCAGCAGCAAAAATAGCTGGAAGCATATCAATTTACTGCTGGGAGATGTTTCCCATACTATTTAGAGCAGAGGCAAAACATTAGGTTTCTCTTCTTTATTTTTTTCCTTTTTTGTTTTAAGTGTTGGATTTACTCTGTAATTGATATGAAAATCTTTTAAAAAATCAAATAAAGATCCAGCAGCACTTAGGCAGCACTTAGGAGAGCCTAAATAAAGATGTTGCACTTCAATTCCTGTGATTAGAGATGGATCACTGGCTTTGGAAAACAGTTTGCGTACTGATCATGGGATGCAGATGAGTATCAGCTACAGCAACCCCTACTTTGAATTGTTTCAAAAGTCAAGTTATAAGTCTGTAGTTCAGTGGAGATGTGAAAAAAGGTTAGTAAAAATATGTTTTAAAACCCCAACTACTGCTATTCTATTCTGCCTTTTTGATGCCTATTTGATAGGACAGTAGTGCTGAAAACATACATATTTCATCTGTATGCAAAGTTTGGTAATGACTTGTCTTAAACATCACTACTAAGACAATGGATTAGGTTATTGCACATCAAATACCTTAAAACAAGGTTTGCTTTTGGGGTATATGTGAAGTTGTAAAAAATGTACAAGAAAAACTGGCAAAAAGCCATTCAAGCTTTTAAGAGTAAATATCCTTTGAAGTAGAGCAAGCTATAAAATGTTTAATGGTTATAAAGTCTAGTTGTCTTCTACAGATAGAAAATGTTACCAGCATTTGAAAGAAAGCAATCTTGGAAATAATATTGGAAATGTGACTAACAAATTACATCATAAAAATAAAACCTAGAAGTTCTTTACAGATACAAAATAGTGATATTATAAATTGTGATGGAAAAAAATGAAAAGAAACCCACAAAAACTTCCCAAATCTTCCTCTTTTCTTCTTCCTTTTCTTTTTATTAAATTTAAAAGTGCACAATTACAGCTTAATTAAACAAATTGTTATCCCAGAATAAACACAGGCTTCTTTCTCAGTTGGGCTTGAAAACAAAACCAAGCATAGTAGATACTATTCCAGTTATTCATCAGCTACAGAACTATGAAATCATACTAGATTCATCAGTTCAGCTATATGTCTAAAAACCTTTAATAAAATTAAAAAAGCCTCAGAAGGCCTGTTTTTCACATGTCAAATTTAATATTCCTGTATTCTCAAATCCTGAAAAAATGTAGTGTTGTACAAGACTGTTAAAATATATCCAGTATAATATTTTGATCACATACTTGCATTCAAAAGATTTATGAATGACCATATTTTCCTTGCTCCTGTTGCCACTTCTGGCTTCTGTGATTCTCAAATTAACTTTAGTCCTTTCAGTCAGGCAGCTAGAAATTTGCTCATTACTGGAACAGTAACTCTTTCTTTATATACATCCTTATAAATCTGGTTAAAGCACATCTGCACCTTTCAAACATATTAACTCTATTTAATTTCAATAATGTGTGTTTCAGCTTCAGTTTTTGTCTTTCTTCACAGTACCTATGTTCTACTTTGGAATGGTGCCTAACAATGACCTATCGAATCTTTAGCAGCACTTAAACAGGATTTTTTTTAAATGTCACATTTTGCCAGATGGGTTAGTACTGCCCAGAGTGAATCATCACCATTTATTCTGATATTCACTGTCATCTGACATTTATTACACTCCCAGAATGTAAATTAAGATACTCACCAATGGACCCAAAGCACAACCTTTTGCAGTACATGCCTGGACTCTGAAGGAATGCAGGCTCCAAGGAGCAAGTCCATAAGCATAACAACTTAGCTGTGATGAATTTTGCAGCAGAACACCATCCATATACAATCCATAGCTAGTAATAATACCTATAAAACAATGTGATAGCATTCAATATCTAAAATGCTACAGAATTTAGAAGAAAACTAATGCTATAGACATCAAGGTGGTAGTAGTTGCAGCATTTCAAACTGTTTACAGTTGAGCACATAATGTTTTGAGTGTGACTCTGCACACAAATCTCAGAGGAAACACTTCCATCTTTAACTGTTGAAAACCTCACAAGTGGACTGCATCTTTTAAAACAATTACACTATTCCAAAGATTACCCTTTAACAAACTTGTTTCTGAATAGCAGCCAAATCACCTCAGAATCAGGAAAACTGAGCCAATTCTGGTTCACAGTCTCTGCATATGGCTATTGAAACTTCTTCATATGCATATGGCTATTGAAACTTCTTCATATGCATATGGCTATTGAAACAAGAAAGACACACAACTATCCCACATCTTAACAGCTTTAGACTTGGAAAAAAATCTACAATATAATTGAAATGTGGAAGGACAACTCAGGGCAGTGCTATAACTACAATAAATCAGCAACAAATAATTTTGTCACACAAAACACCTTACTGGTGCTCATTCTTGATGATAATTATTTCAGAAAGCATATTTGCAAACTCAAAACAAACATTAGCAAGACTTTTAGATAGAGGAAAGAATGGTCCTTTCTGTATAACTGACTAATACCAACTCAAAAACTGAAGGTGATTGTTTACCTAATTTATAAGGAATTCTGAAATTCTGGTATTCCAAAGGGGCATATTAGGATAGATTGCATGAATCCTGTACAGACCATACATATAGTGTTCTGAATTTAATGAACTAAAGACTGAATTTTACAGATTTAGACTTTGGAAGTTGCACTTGCAAAGGAGTCCTTTTCCTCAGAGTTATTCTTCCATCTTTCTCCTTTATGAATATTCTCCCTTTTTAGAAGCTATTTCAATGTGATATCTTAAAGCAAATAAATGCAAAGTTATAGGATTCATTTGAAGGGAGTTTAGTTCAGAGGATGCCTTCTAATCTTTCCATTTTAAAAAACAATTTCGTATTGTAAAAATATAGCTCAGTTCACTGTTTCTTCCCTTAAAACTGAATTTTTTTGAATCTACATTGAGGAAGATTTGGTTTGAAATTGAGAAAAGGTTTTCCCCTCTACTAAATGGAGAAATGCTTCGTAAATAAAAGTATACACACAACTATTCCAGCTGAGCTTTGAAGAGTTCTACTTCAAAAGATTTATATGCTAAACCAATGCAGAGCTGAGTATGGTGAAGTGATTCACAGACTTCTCAATTGTATTCTCTTCTTGAAAAGCAAGAGGCTAAACAGACAGCAGAGACATGTGTGAGAGGAAGTCTTGGTAAATCTCACACTATCAATCCTACCACATTTGACAGGCTTTCTAAAGGAAAAATCCGTTGTGGTTCTATGTCTAGTTGCTTGTAAAGCAGGAGCATTAATGGTTGATATTTACCCTACATTAAATAAACTAATTTTATATAGATACACTTAAAAATATTTTATTTATCTCAGAGTAAACACATGAATGCTGCCATTAACGATGTCTTTCATCCAGGAAAACCCCAAACATTGAGATACTCTAAGCACCTATACCAGTAGAACTAACCCTTTTAAAGTATCATAGAATCATAGAATAGAACTGACTTAGAAGGGACCCACAAGGATCATCCAAGTCCAACTCCTGGCCCTGCACAGGACAACTCCGATAATCATTCTAAGTGCATGAGAGCATTGTCCAAACACTTCTTGAACTCTCCCAGGCTTGGTGCAGTGACAACTTCCCTGCGGACCCTGTTTCAGGGCCCAACCACCCTCTGGGTGAGGAACCTTTTCCTAATATCCAACCTAAACCTCCCCTAAACTTCATGCCATTCCCTCAGGTCCTATCACTGGTCATCAGAGCGTATAGATCAATGCCTGACAAATCATTATAACCATTATTAATTCCTTCGATACTTATGGTAACAGCATGAATCAGAATGAGATCATTTGGTATTAATGTAGGTGTCATATGTACCTCTGCGGTATCCCCACTGTAACTCAGTATTGATTCAAAGCTTGACTCCTCTCTTTGTGCTATCTTTATGAAGAAGACATATTGCCTTTAATCCTATTTGCCACCTTTGGCCTCAAGGGTAGCATACTAATTCTCCTTAAGTTTTTCTAAATCATGGCAAGCAGCTGGACTCCACGTATATCACAAGAGCCTAGTAAAGTCTGTGCTGTCCAAGCCCCAGTCAGCCTACACACCCATTCGAAGCTGATAAGCTTTCTCAGCCCACGGAAATAAACAGTAACATCTGTCATGCAGTAGCAGAAGAAAGGAAGGGAGAGAGAAAGGAATGGTCCCAGAGATCTAGAACTTTTGACTATAAGAATGCACCAGTAGAAAGCTGAAGTAAGAAAATTTAAGGGAAAGTGCCTTCCGCTGGTCTTTCTCATATTTCAGTCTTCTCAACTACGATATTTTTCAGACTCTTACACAGTTTTGAAACACTGACACAGAGAGCGATTATAAATGATGTGACCACTAGGCAGTCCAAAAGATGTACTGAGAATGAACAAAACAAAGTCACAGAACAGTGCAAGTTTTCCTCATCAAGCATTTGCTCAGTGAAAAGTTTTAGAGCTTGCTTATTGTTGGCAGGATTTTAATTCTTTTTATAAAATGAGGAAAAGGATGGAAATAGAAAATTGGAGAATGGGAATGTACACTAACACATATATCATAGAACCAGACTTAGGTTGGAAAGAACTTCTAAAATCATGGAGTCCTACTGTTAACCCAGCACTGCCAAGCCCTCCACTAAACCATATCCCAAAGTGCCACATCTATACATCTTTTAAATACCTTCAGGGACAGTGCCTCAACTACTTCCCTGGGCAGTCTTCTCCAATGCTTGACAACCTTTTCTGTTGAGATATTTTTCCTAATACCCAGTCTAAACCTCCCTGGTACAACTTGAGGCCATTCCCTCTTGTGCTATCACTTGCTATCTGGGAGAAAAGACCAACCCCCACCTCGCTCCAACCTCCTTTCAGGCAGTTGTAGAGAGCAATAAGGTCCCTCTGGGCATTCTTTTCTCCAGGCTAAACACCTCCAGCTTCCTTAGCTGCTTAATCATAAGGCCTGTGCTTCAGCACCCTCGCTAGCTCTGCTGCCCTTCTCTGGACATGCACCAACACCTCAATTTCTTTCTTGTAATGAGGGGCCCAGAACTGATCCCAGGATTTGAGGTGCAGCCTCACCAGTGCCAAGCACAGGAGGATAATCCCCTCCCTAGTCCTGTTGGCCACATTATTTCTGATATAGGCCAGGATGCCATTGGCCTTCTTGGCACCTGGGCACACTGCTGGCTCATGTTCAGGTGTCAACCAGGTCCTTTTTCTCTGGGCAGATTTCCAGCAACATTGCCCCAAACCTGTAGCGCTGCATGGGGTTGTTGTGACCCAAATGCAAGACCAGGCACTTGGTCCTGTTGAACCTCATACCACTGGCCTCAGGCCATCAATCCAGCCTGTCCAGATCCCTCTGCAAGGCCTTCCTACCCTTCAGCAGATCAATACTCCTGCCCAACTTGGTGAGGTCTGCAAACTTGCTGAGGGTGCTCTAGCACACTCAGTTGTTTCCAAACAAGCTGTTCACTGTATTTAAAAGGAGAGCCAAGCTGTACATAATAAATGGTATATCAGTAAGATACAACATCCAAATTTAGTCATGGATCCCAATTTTTAGTTAAAACAACTAGGAAGTTGGTGGAAATTTAATTATTAAATTATAGGTCTTTATCTTGTACTGTAGAACGCTTCCATCAACGCTGCCTCCGTACAATCCTGAACATCCACTGGTCAGATTATGTGACCAATACATCTGTTCTTGAACAGGCAGCAATCACAAGTATTGAGGCCATGCTACTGAGAACGCAACTGCGCTGGGCAGGGCACGTCTCCAGGATGAAGGACCACCGCCTCCCTAAGATCCTGCTTTATGGTGAACTTGCCTCCGGCTGCCGCAAGAGAGGAGCTCCGAAGAAAAGATACAAGGACTCCCTGAAGCAACAACTCAGCCTTGGGCATATTGATCACCATAACTGGTCTACTCTGGCCTCTAACCGGGAGGCCTGGAGACAGTCCATTTATAACGCCGCTGATGCTTTTGAGAAAGCACGCAGGATCACTCTTGAGGAGAAAAGACAACGCAGAAAGAATCGAGCCTTGCAGAATATACCATCTAAGGAGTCTTTCTGCTGTGTCTTTTGCAACCGGACTTGCCTTTCCCATATTGGCCTTTTTAGCCACCAACGCGCTTGCAAGAATAGTGGGTAGAGCCCTTCCCAAATCTTCGTTCGCGAAGCCTAGCCATGATGATGATGATATGCATATATATACATATACATTTATACTTATTTGATTAGTTAAACCATTCTCTAACTATTTGGATTTTTTTCTGCAATGCAAGGATAACAGGATCAGGTCCCAAGATGAACTATAAAATATGCCTATTTTAGTGAAAATTATTTAGACTTTATCCACTAAGGCACATACATGACCTTCTTACCCTATTTTCTCCCTTCCCATCCACTACCCCTCCCCTTTCTCCTGCCTCTTTGCCTTTGCCACATATGCTGATGGGATTTTAGAAACAGGGTTAGGGAGTTTCTAAGTAGATAGGAGGCAAAATCTTCCACAACAACTTCCAATGAAAGAACCATAAATTATCAAATACGTTATTTAACACATTACATACTCTTATTTTTTTTCTAAAATTATTGTAAGAGCTCACAGAATATTATGTATGTGTAGCTTTACAATTACCAGTTTTGTGGAAATCATTTAAAGTGTGTTAAGGGAAGTTTTACAAGTAGGATGTGCTCTAACACAATTGAAAGCAGGAAAAAACTTGCAGGACAAAAATGAAATTCATGTAAAACCACTGGGAGAAACAATATATATCAATATGATAAGACAATGAAGAAAAGTATTTCTTATACTTTAAATTTAGTGATTTGTACATTGCATCCTCTGCAGTGATTTAAACTGTTACATGCATGATAATAAAATCAGAGTGAATTCCAAGGTGAATGATACTGTGTAATCTCATTAGAAATGTAAAATTTGTCCAAAAGTTTTACGGATGGATATTTCATAATGGAAAACATTTCTAAACAAAAGAAAGCATATTGTTTAACTTTCACAGCCATGGAAATGATGACTACACAGAACACAAATCTAATTATTATTACATATCAATTAACATAAAAGAAATTAATCAATTAATGTAAAAGAAATTAATGTTTTATTGGAGGGTGAAATTAACATCCTAGACTGATATTCTCCAGGAATGCCTATTCCTCAGCTCAGTTGTCCTGAAAAACATTAAACAATGAGATGCAGTACACAAGAACTATCAAAAGGGAGCACTTTTGAGCCACTGAAACAGCACGATAGGCTGAAAACCACAATCTCCCAGCTGCAGACAATGATACTATCTCAGGTATTTTATGTGCTAAAATGATCATTAAAAATTAAGCACCACATATAAGCTGCCATTTAGAATATTAATTTACCTTTACTAATCATCTTTTTAACTTGAGGCTAAAAGAGTTCACTTACCATTCGGATACTCAGGCTTAGTCCATGAGATGTTAAAGGAGTCAGATGAATATGACTGGGCTTTTGGAGCAGGAACACCTTCTGGTGTACTTTCATCTGTTATAGCTGTGCTAGCTTCGCTTATGGAACATCCACCTCCCGTGCAAGCCTTAAAATATTAATCAAAACAAATAAACATACTCCAGTGTACTATCAATAATTTTAGCAATTTTTCTGTTGCTAAAGTTTTATTATTCTTACATATCTAAACTCAGTAAGTCTGTCATTCTCATAAAAGATACTTTTCTTAGCACAGATTTGTTTTCTTTTAAATAACACGATGATGTAACATAACTCATGATACTTTGGTTTTAGGCATAATACAGCTAAAATACTGTACTATTTGACTTGCAGCATTTTCCATTTAAATGTGACTCATAATCAATCAGATTTCCACTGCTTTTGCAGCCACAGCTAAAGATAATTTTAGTGCAATATATATCATTTACAGTACAAAACTCTCCAGTAAATGACTGAAAAGCTCTCACAAGTTCCAGACACAGAATATACTGACCAACTTGCAAGGCACTTAAAAATTATCTCAAGGAATAGCCATTGAGAAAAAAATGCCATTCAGACAGTGCTGCACTTCACAATAGCAGATGAAGATTAAAATAGTGAAAAAACACTCTATTATAAACAAGTATGTACCAGTTATTATTACACGTTTATGGAAAATAAAGTAAAAGAATTCGTATTTCAGTTACCAGAGAACAAAATATTAAACACATTATTTTTGTATTTTGCTTGATTATGAAATAATACAGTATGCAAGGAAATGTGCATATCACCCCATAAAGCTTTTAAAGTTTTACATGCACAGAGCTATGGTCTTTACATGTGCTGGTTTGCCAATTACTTGCACTAGCAATGACAAGAAACAGGAGTTCTTAGAGAAGTTAAAAAAATACAAAAATATATATTCTGTACTGGATTTAAAGATTTTTGTGTTAGTTTATTATTTATTTTGGTTTTACTATTTAACAGTAAAATAAATCAAAACTTGAATTTGACAAAGATTCAGATTCAGACATAGAGTTAAATAACATTTATGGGACCACCTGTATTTTCCAGAGTTGCCCATGTGCTGAAGTGGACAAGTAGCCTGCTGTGGATCATCAGCACACAAAGAAAAAATAACCTTGCTGACCAGATCTCCAGAAAAAACCTATTTCTCTTAATCTAGTATATTTTATTTGAAAGGATTGCCTTCAACTTCCCGTTTCCCATTGTGTTTCAAAACAGAGAGCAGTCAACATATTTCCTACCCCCTCTAAAAGTTTATACTGACACCATGGGTAAAAATAAGTACTGTTTGTAAATGAGAAACTATTTTATACACAAAGATTATTTTGATTTCACTGGAAATTGCACTCGCAACATAACTAAGGAATGACTCCCTGTGTTCAATCTGAACTACCAGATAAAGACGAAAGAAGGAAACCTCAGTTTTGGGAACATCAAAAAATGGCCTTTTCTTTAAAGATGATAGTGTTTAAAAAAAACCAAAAAACCACAAACCACGAAAAATAGGGTCAGCTTGGAGGGATGCTGAGGTAACTATTAGCATTTTGATAAGGAAATATTTAATAAAATTATTTTTCCATTAAAGGCAGAGTAATCTTTGAATTACTTCCCTTCTACTGGTTTATGAAGAAGCCAAAAAGACCAGTTCTGGAAGGCCTCTTCCTTGTACATTCCTTACTGCCTTGCTAATTAAGTTCCACCACTCCTACTTCAGCAGTGGAGGGCTTTTTCTTTTAAGGGCTTGGTAACAGCAGCCTTCCCATTCATTTATTTCTTGAATGTCATTCAGCTCAATTTTTGTATCCTGAAATTTGCTGGGACATGAAGTTTATGGTTCTTCTGCTTTGTAAACAGGTGGATTTTGGATCAGTGTATCCAAAAGGACTGGACATCACTGGGACTCTGGCAATCACATCCAGTGATGCTGAAAGCCATGAAATCCTACACCTAGATCAAATCCCATTGTGTCATTCTGAACTTCACCGAGAAACAGATTTCAGGTAAAATTTGCCAAAATACCAAAGCAACTAGACAGGTAAAGGACAAACAAACCACCTAAAATGACATCACATAGCGATGCTCCATGTGGCATCTGAGCTAGCTTACCCACACAACACAGTCCTGAGGAGATATCAGTTTAACAGGGAAATCACTAAAGCACTCAAGTCATACAAATGAGTGTGACACCTTGGCTACTAAAGGCAGCCTTTCAGCTTTCCATTTGCTTTCAGACTGGCTCGGCTCACACCCATCCAGCAAAAACAAGTTCCTTTGCACTAGTCCATGAAGACGCGACCTTAAGTCTTCTTGGCTGACTTTTGGAAAGAAGCATTAGATTTGCTTACAAAAGCTGTTGCACTCATTTATGAATACAATTGCTAAATAATAAATGGCAGTAATCAATTCTGAAAACTGGTAACAGCATACAAAGATAAACATTTTGTTAACTTTATTTAATGTACTTATATTAGCCTGTCATACTAAAGTTAAAGCCAGCAGCCTGTGAGGTGCTGATGAGGCTCCTGATTCCTGTGTTCAATATGCAACTTTTGATAATTCAATTTCCCACATAAACCAAAACCAATTTTTGAATGGATGCAAAACAAAATTAATATTACCTGTGAAACAAGGGAAGGATTCTAGCTGATAGAAATATTTTGTTCTAACAAAAAAAAGGAATCATTTAGTTAAGTAGCCATTGCTGACTGTTGTTATTTTTTCTTTTTTACTTTAAAATTTTTATTGAATTTCAGTTAAGTTATATATGAAACACTAAATATTTCAAATTTTTTTCAGGTATGTATGCTTGATTTGGATTTTGGGGGTTTGGTTTTTGATGGTGGTTTTTTGCTTGTTTTTTTTTCCTTTCATAAAGTATACAAGTAACATTTGGCCATGTTTAAGCTTCATAACTTGCAAAACTGTAATATTACATTTTTCTCAAACTAGTCTAACAAGTTCTATATACAATGGATCCAAATGTTTTAAAAAAGCTATCACAAAGATATTGGGCTTTTCATGCGCTTTTAGACTCATCATTTTCAAACCTGCAAGGACATTTAGATCTTCTAACCCGCCTATCAGAGATCATTGCATTTTATCCAAGTAAACCTGGTTATCTTTGTCACTAAAAGAAATTATCTTTTCTTACTTTCTGGTTACAACTGATTAAATGCAAATACTAAGGGAAAAAGAAAAAGAAGAAATGAGAAATAAAATATAGAGATCAAAGATTCCTTAAAAGTTATTCAGTAACTTCTAGGAAAGCTATGTACATTGATGAAGCAAAAACAACGTCCACACAACACCTCCTGCCATATCCCAAGGCAGAGGCACCAAAAGAAGCCGTTCCAGTTGCTCTCCAGATCATAGCTGTTAATTCTTCCATGATCCTCTCTCCTTGTGCCCCCATGCACAGAAGCTGGGCAGGAGCAGAGAAGAGCTGTGGCACAGTGAAGGACAGCACAAATTCTTTTGATAATTCTGCTTTTTATAAAGGCATAAAATGTTTGTTGAAGTACTGCCTTAGTTTTGGACATGGTGCTATTTTATATGCTATACAATTTGCTATGCTGAAATATCTAGGCACAAATGAATTAATTTCAGTATGAATCTAAGCTTTAATTAGACTGAATATTCTCGTTTTTTCAGGTTCAAGTCAGATCCTTATCATTACCTGAAGGTAGTTTATTTTTTGTGGTATAATATTTAGAACATTCAAGAGCATGTTAAGAAAAAATGAATGCATATCCAGTCTACATAAATGTAAATTTATTCATAATCAAGAGCAGAATATTTTTCTATGGCATTTATCAAAGCAAATATCCTTATATAGGTATTGTTATGAAATGAACAGTGTGCTTAAACAAGAGACAATCCCCTGCTTTTATTCACATATTTTCAGGTTTGCTATTGAGCTGAAGCTGTTCTATTTCATCACAAAATAAAACCAATGATAATGAAACGCAAAGAAAACACTAATGTCTCTAAAAATGTTTTGAATAAACGAAATGCTACTTCACACTGAACTCCTCCTCTCTCCTATTTCCTTCTACATACAGATTTTATGAAGAACAAAATAACATCGTACAAAATATGAAAGGTTAATATTTTTAAATACATTCAATGTTTTCTTGTAAGTTGGCTCCAGGAGACATTTTAAAGCATTTTATATATTTCTGGTCAATTATTTATTAGTTATCATCCAACTTATCCTTGAAGAAAACCTGTATTAAAATTACATGCACAGTTTTGAGGGCCTGTTTTGAAACAAAAAACCTACTTTTGTTCAGGATGGCTCATCCACCTTAGCTTCAGAAAGCAGAGGTTAAACAAAGTGGACACATGAACCATTAAATATTAAGATGCTAACAAAATCACAATCATTTTCACCATTTTATACCTCTACTACACATCTTTAAAACTTACAGCTAGTTTTATGAGGTATTCAGTACCCGGGGAAAGCTGCGGAATAGTAAAATCCAGAAAAGGTTCTGTGCTGTTATAGATTACATTCCACTTTGTAAAATTCTGCTCATTGTTGGCAATATAAATTATATAGCGATCTAGGATTCCATTTACTTCTACTGGTTCTTTCCATCTGCAAATAAAAGCAAAATGTGATTAAGACCATTCCAAATAAAGATTTAGACCACACTGAAAAATGTAAGGCTTTGTTTAGGTGACTTTGAGGGATTTATTTTGAGAATTTGAAAACACAGCCATGCAACCATAAAAGTAAATCTAAGCCATACCTTTAATGCTGTATTTGCACTCAATAGATAAATGATTACAGTAACACAAAAAGCAGGGGCTACAAATGGGCATATCACCAGAGCACCTCCTGCACTGAAGTTTGCAGAGGCTATGCCCATATGTAGGTTATACTGATTGCGTAAAGACAAAATGGAAATTAAGTTGGCAAGTGATAATCAGAAGGTTCACAGAACCACTAAACTAATCACTTCTATGCATTTAATCATAATAAATTTAATTTTATGTCACAAACTCTTCCCCTGATTGAACTCACTGGAATTCTTGAATAAACTGATGCACTATTGTGTTGTCAGGAAAGAAGAATCCTTACTTACTGTACATATATCGTTCTAGAATCCAAAGCCGTCAGGACCGGGGCATCTACGTGAGATGGTGGCAGCTGCGCTGTAAACAAGGTGACCTGGGAACTGTTTGTACAGCCAGCAAGCGTGCAGGCAGCGAGCAGAAACTGGTGTGGCGTAAAAACTGCTAAATCTAGGACAAAAAATAATATGAATTTACTTTGTATATTAATTTTACCTTGTTTTTCTTTTTTTCAGACAGTAGTGAATTCAGAAAATCAAGAGGAAGGGGAACCTGTATCTCAAATCCTTCAGGTTTGTTGCAGAGGAGTCAATCGGTACTGATTCTTTAATAGCAAATAAATGCAAATTTTGACTCCTAATAGATCTGTGGGGTGTGCTTTGGTTGAGGTGACTCCATTGTACTCCATTTAGACTAGAATGTATACCACCCAAACAAAAAACCCCCCAAACGTGTTAGCTTCTTAGGTGCTACATGCGACATCAATTCGCTACAGTGGCAAATGAACACCTTTGAGCTGATTAAATCAAATCAAATTAATGGGAAAAACAAGTACAGATTCATTAACACAGTTGGATTATATTTTTTTTTAAATGTGCTGTATGATACATGAATGTCAAGCATCGATACATACAATGATTCATGCCACACAAATTTCACTGTAAGCATGAACACAAAGGAAGCTCCTTGTTGCCACCACTCATACTGGTCTGTTCTCTCTTTGCCTGTTTGTCTTCAGCTGCACAAACACCAAACAATTGTAAAATATATTTCAGTAAAGACAACCTGTCTAATGCTATAGCAAAAAACTGTTCAATGTTTATTTATTATGAAGCTATCCTGAGTTTCAATTACTGCAGAAAATGGTGAACAAAATGTAATATTTTTGCTACTCTAAAAGATCTTTAGCATCATATACACTTCTCTATACTAATAAAGGAACCTTTGACAGAAAAATTATTGTATGAAAGTAATACAGACCTAATTTTCTAATATTTTTCATTTTTTTTATTAAAATACAAACCACATACTTTAATAAGCAACTCCTTTAAGAAGGAATTTACAACTGAGGTTTTGGCAACAGTATAAGATATACAAGTAAAATGCTTATGCTACAGACACACATTTTTCAGTATGCCAGAAAAATTCTGGGTTTTTGCAAGACATAACAAATGGTAGTGTTTTCAGAGCCAGGTAGTAGCAAACTATAATTTTGTAGAAAAATATTTGTGAGCACAAATTCAAAAACTGCAACTGGATGACAAACACATCATCAAGGCAGAGATGTTGTAGACCAAACTTCTCTCCCATTAGTTTTTCCCTCATAAAATTACTCCAGTCCCTGCTGGAATGGAATTTCTTCTGATTTGCTCCATTCTGTGTGAGGAGAGAATGAACTTGTGCATTTTTATTGAAAATACTGTATCACTCAGTGGTATTGTTGTATGGAGCACATGGCAAAGTGTGAGTTAAAAAAAAATGCTGTAGCTAAAAAAATCATCAATTGAATGCCTGTAACACAGTGACATGTTTAATCAACATAATGGGACTGATTCTACCAGGGTTAAGCAGTGCTTATGTCCGTGAGAGGGGGAAAGCACACTCCAGAGCAGGTGCTCAAGCTGGCTCAGCAAGCAGGGAAAGTAAACTCCACATACTGCACCGACTGTATTGCCTCCATCAGTGTACACCTTCCTGGACCCTTTATTCCTTGCAGCTACCATCAGAGAAGCCAGAAAAAGTACAGATGGAGCTGAAAGTCTGTGACATAAGTATCAGATACTTTATGTCCTGCGAGTGCAAAAAAGTGACCAGAAGGATTTTACTTTTAGCAATCCTAAAACAAACACTTGAAATCAAATCATGGCACCTATTTAATTGCTAACCTTGTCAACAGTGAATATGCATTCTTCTCTCTGAGCTGAAACTATATTAGGGGGTTTCACTTAGCAGAGTGAACACAAGGGAAAGGAAAGAGAAAAAGCGCATGTCTCCTTTTCCATTTGTTTGTGGTGTATCACTCTTTTCCTTGTTGGTAACGGTTATTTTCCTCTCCTTTAAGGAAAATTCCACATCTAGAACTACTATTTTTTAAAAAGGTAGCTTGATGCACACTGTAGTTGATGGAACTACTTGAAGACATAAGAGTTTCTGGAAATAACTAGTGTAACTTGAAGAGGGGAGAACTTCATCAGGGATTAAGAGAATGAAATGTGGGAACATTTTTAATTTCCCTCCCTGAAGAAAACAATTGACTATAAGTTACTATGTGTATCTGTCAGTCCCTAGAATGGAAAAAGCAAAAAAGACAAGACAGGCAAACATGTAAAGTTTAAAAAAAACCAAGAATAACAAGAAAAGGAAACACAGCACATATCAGCAGTGAGACCCTTTTGAATCAACTGATAAATGTATTGAGAGGGAAGGGAAAGACAGGAGACTAAAAATAAAAAAAGAGTCAAAATATAAAATATGGGAAAAAGGCAACATGTCAACAAGATCAAAGAAAATTGTTATTCCTCATCTTGATTTAATAACATTGAAGTACTTTGTCTACTAAATGCCGAATAGAAAGTTTCAATGGAATCTCAGAGATTAGGTGGGAAAAGGCTAAAAAGAAACATTTGTGGAAGCAGGAGTAGAAAACAAAGAAATTAGTCTTAGCAATGTCACTCAAAGCATGAGCTTTGCCATCCATTAAAATCTCGACACATACTTCATCAAGGTTTGGATGAGCCAACAAATACGTGTAGGCAGTATTTCTAAAAGGTAAGAACCAGAAACTGACAAACTGAACAATAAAATCATATTACATTGTAATCAATGCAATTATTTGTCACAATCTGATTTGGCAGATATTTTCCTATTTAAAGTTCAGGGTTTCATAATGGATCACTGGATTCAAACAACTACAGATACAAACATGAATATGAAGCAGGAGGGAGGAGGTTCTTAAAACTACAAAGCCACTGTTTGTCAAGGTCCTCTAGCAATAACGCCTTACTTTCCATTTGCTTGATTGCATGATTTGCATAAGATCAAATGTAGGCAATTGTGGACATGAAAAGCAGATCGCTCTCAAACTCATTAGAAATGGATCCACAAGCATTATGTGGAAATGTGTTACAAGAAAATGCACCCCAATGCAAGGAAAACTCAGTGATTAATGTCAAACAAACTATAATTTACAATATAGAGCATGAATTATATGTTATTTTACAATTGATTCCATGCTGTTGGTTGGAAGGATTTTATTGATCTTAATTTACAAAATGAGCCCAATAAGGACACAATTATTTCTTTTAAACTTACAGCAAACCTGAAATATTTTTTCTTACAAATTTTCTTGATCAGGCTATATTCCCACCTATTCCACAATTCCAGTTCCTTCAGTTACTTTAAAATAAGATCAAATGTTTCTTATTTCAATATTCCAATAACTACTTTCTGAAACCACTTATTTCTTACCAAAACAAAGCTAAACTTACAAATTATAGAAGTTCACTGAGGGAAAAAAAACCACAACAATTCAGGATTTGGTCTTGTTTTCATTTCCAGACTCAGAAGGGCAAAGAGCACCAAAGGACAAAGAAAAAACACTTTCTTGGGGGTAAAGAATTTCCTCAAATCATCCTATCAAAGTAGTAGGAAGACAGAAAAAGAATTTTGTCAAAAACAGAACAATGGAAAAAAACAAATAAAATCCCACTTTTCCCAAAGAAAAAGGTGGCACAGAGGGAGAGGAAGGATCAACCTGCCTTTTCATCTCTTTGACCTCAGAGGCAATACATACAAACTAAATTATTTTCTAACTCACATGTCAGCAGGAGAATTGTAAACTATAGCTATCATTAAAATCAATATTTGCATACCACCACATTTATTACATATGTGATGTGGAACTTCCCACACTAACCAACTATAGTAGTTGGTATCTACCCAGTTGCTAATAATCACCAGCATAGGTCCTGTTAGAACAATCAATACATGAGACAGAAAGAATAAAGAATGACCCTCTTTGCATGGTCAATAAGAACACTCACTTTGCTTTGATCAAATTTAATGGGTAGTCATTGAAAGATAATATGCAACACTCCAGTGCTACTTTTAGCATGGAATTTGAGAGATGTTACTAAGCTAGAGAGAAAAACATAGTACGGTAAAAAAAAATAAAAACAACACCTGAAATGAAGAGATTTAACAAAACATGAGCTTTACCATCAGGTCATCAGAGTACATCACCATTCAAAAATAACACAGTAATAATATCACCAGTGTTTTAATTTATATGTAACATATTTGATATTCAGGTTTACTGCAATTCCTCCCCTCTTCCACCCTGTTTCCACTCTCCCTGACTTCAGGCAACTATTTTAAGGGTCAGAAATGGCAACGTCCTGTCTTACTGAGTGCTCACATGACTTGCGTAAGGAACCCCACATAGTTTCTCTCAGGAAAATAATCGAGACAATAGCTATCCCATTATTATATTCAAGAGAAAATAAGACAGAAGCATTGTAGCAAGAGATTTTTAGCAGTACAACCAAGAAAACCTGCTGAGAGAGTATGAAAATGAAAAACTTCCAAAGAATTCCAATCACCACGTAGTTTATGCAGGTAGACTGTACGAACACTTCAGCTCATTACTCACATCCTTACTCTGTTCTCTCATCTTGTTTCTCAGAATTTGTTATGTTAACCCACAGTAACTTAATATTTAATTAGAAGATAAACTCTTTGGGACCATAAATATCCATCACCAAATACAACAATGTCCCATTCTGATTTTTATGTACCACCAAAAAAAAAAAAAACTAATTCATATGCTAAGTGTCAAGATCACATTATCAGGCTTGCTCCATCAGACACCATTAGCAGTCCTCTGTCTTCCACCATTTTCTGAAAGCAAGCAACAACTCATATTTAACTTTTAGTACAGTACATCCTGCTTTCTTTGTTTATAAAGCACTGATCACTCTCAAAGAACAATCACTAATGTACAACTTTCTCTGGAAAGGTATTATACTATTGCTGCATCATTTCATAGATTTCCTGCAAAACCCACACCATACTCAACATTCTCTTGAAAATACTTCAGAAAAACCAGGGTGTCACAATGACACCACTTAGGTACTTCAGGCAACTCAGGCAAGCCGAAGAAAACAGTGTGCTTGTGTACTTAATTGTCTAAACTAGCAAGGCCTTTCACATGTGCAACTGGCCCATTAATTGAAGAAAACAGTTATCTTCCAAGATAGTAGTAAATTCTAACAGATAATAATTAATAATTAAGAATGCTTATGTGATTCTGTAATGTTGCAGAGCAACAATTAAAAGAATTTTGTAAAGCCATTAAAAACAAGGTCAAGAAATAAAGAGAAATAAATAAACTCAGGGTCTTAAATAACTATTTTCTGCTCTCTGTTGTTCTGCTCTCTAACCAGCAAAGACTTTGCCATAATGGACAAAAAAACTTGGCTTCTAGCTGGCCAGCAAATGCTGATGTGTTTTAGAAACTATTCATTCAGCAGTAAATATCTCTGGTTTTCCAAATTACTCATAAAAGAAAAAATCTTTACTGCGAGGGTGGTGAGGTACTGGAACAGGTTGCTCAGAGAACCTGTGGATGCTCCATCCCTGGAAGTGTTCAAGGCCAGGTTGGGGCTCTGAGCAACCTGGTCTAGTGGAATGTGACCCTGCCCATGGCAGGGGGTTGGAACTAGGTGATCATTAGGGTCCCTTCCAACCCAGACCATTCTATGAAAACCTCATTCCTTTTGAGACTTTTACACTTAAGAAAAATCCAGGAAACTTCCAGGTCCCATCTTAGGAAATAAAGAGCATGGCACAAAACCATGTAACATACATATCAGAGTGTGCAAAAATGACAGTTACGTGTTAGACTGTATAAAAAAAGTTATATTCAAGAAGAAAAACCCTTTGGCATAAATGTGAAACAAAAGGATCTTTAATCATTTCAGTTTGCAATGCTTTCAAACAGTTGGTAAAGATTTTACATGCACGTGGTAGGACTAGGGAAAAGGGGCACTTTTGGAAAAGGGGCAGCTCCTAAGTACATTAAGGTTTTTGAATATAATTATGTTTTAACAGCAAAGATTATAAAGTTTGTTTCCACATTCAATAACAGTGTGCCTTGGTTATGCTCTCTTACATCCTCAACTGTTGCATAGAAAAACTTTCTGCTATTTATTGGCCCAAACTCTTGTACTTTGAGCCCAAATTCATGCCTCAAAAGTTAGGTTTCATCCTGGCCAATTCACAAGGCCACATCAGCATCCATTCCTGATTAATGTGTTTCATTTTCCCTTTTTATTTTAGTAAAACTATTTTATTTCTAATCTTAACTTAGATAGATACACATCTTTTTATTTAAACATGACTATTATTCCTACCCCATTACAAAAGTTGGAATGTAAGTCTTTTATTTTAAAGCCACATCCCTGGGATAGCTGCTATGGGTACATTTTCATGCTGTTTTTACTCTCCAGTTAGGACGCACCAGCCTGAAATCCTAAAGATGCTCAGCTGAAGAAAACTCAAATCATGTGGAGTGCCCCACACCACATGATTAAGAAAAAGCAGAAGCAAAACATCAGAGAAGAGCATTTACACTTCTCTTAACACTTTACCATCAGGAATCTACCTGATTCCTTGTGTGGCACTAAATACACACGTCATGTCACTGACCACAGAAGAATCACAGTGCTCCTTGGAAACCTCCTTCCCATTATGCCCCAACACATTGTCCCCTGACTCATCATCATTAGTCACCATTAGAAAAATACAGAGGTTTTTTCAAATGTTTCTCTTGCTGCCAAAACAACAAAAAGCAGTCAGTCAGTGCGAATAGTCATCATCAAATGAGCCTAATGAACTTCCAAGTTATATCTTTGCTTACTAGAATTAAAACCACTCATTGTCTCCCTAGTTTACTTCAATTATAACAGTTGGACAAATAAAGTGAGTTTGAAGGTCAGAGGGAGAGAAAGCAGAAAGAGGACAGAGCACATTAATTTTTACCAGGGACACAAAGAGAAGTAATTGTGGTCAGTATCACTATCTTAGTTTTACTTTTCTCTTTCTCATTGCTTTACACATCATATGGAATGAAGCAGCCCTATTCTAAGAGTTAAATGAAAATTTCCATTCATTAATGCTTCCAATCCAGTCACTGTATTTCTATCAGCTTCAATAGAGGGGAGTTGTTAGTATACATCATAAGAACCATGATGTCTTAGTCAATGTTTAGCCCAAAAAGTATAAAAGGAAAAAAAAGCATTTTAAACATTTTACCTCTGTATTACTTCAGCTTTATATTCACAACCGGAAAATATATATGCACCAGGTAAATACATTGCAAATTTGAATCTCAGATACCTGCTTCTATAAAACTGGAACTACTCTGGATTCACATTAGTATGACCAAGGACCCTTTGGCTCACCAGCAGAAGTACATCCCAAGTAATTCCAATCTTGCAGCAGTGGGAGAAACAAAATTCAGATCTACCTAACATTTGGTGCTGAAGTAATTGTATCAGGCCTCAAGAGGTGCCAGACTGTCACTTTTACAACCCACTGAAGAACACATATGAATGTGAAGCTGTGGCAAGAGAAGCCAGTAAGATATGAAGTTATATACAAACGTATGGTAAGTAATACAGCAACTATTACTATCCATTTTATATAAATCAACAGTGTGGTCTCATCTGGAATAGCATATATTACAGAGTGCAGAAATAAAGTCTGTCTGGAAAACAGCAGTGAGATAGCACAGGCTTACAAACACTCTCTTAGGAAGAGAGGCTGCAAAAACAACCTGAGAAAAGGAAACAAAGAAGATGACACATCATACAGGGGTATAAGATAGTAAGTGCTACATAGAAAAGCAATTAGGATGCTCTGTTCCCAGGAATTCCCTTTCAATAATGCAGTGGGGGTGGGAAAAAGGACATGCAGTAATTTAAAAATTGGAATTTTCAGAGAAAATCACCCCACCCAAAATCATGGAACACCTACTGCTGCTGACAAGAAGTTTCAGGCTTATCTTCATAAATCAAATTCAGGGGGAGAGACATTAAGTATCAACATCATGTTTTTAAAATTATTTTTATAAGCATCACTGTAATTTGCAAATCTGTAGAACAGTCCTGCGAGATTTCTATACTTCTCTCTTTGTATCTGAGACAATGTAGAACTCTTCAACACTGTATTTTATTTTTTAAATTTTCCCACTAAGGAAAGAAAAAGAGGGATGAGATTAACGAAATTAATTTCAAAAAGAAATATTTTCTTTGACAAAAATCAAACAATGTTACTACTAGATTTTTCTTATTAGAATTCAATATGCATAATAAATCACAAAATACCATTTTAACCCCAAAACAATTGTTTTAATGAACAAAATATTCAACAAAAAGTAATCCATCAAACAAGCAGAAGCTTGATACAGCACAATCAGACCAGAAATTGGAACCTAAACAAGAAAACTATGACAAGGGCTCTTTGAACTGCCATCAACTACAGGTTGATTAAATTAGTGATTTATAGGTTATGAGCTTTATTTAGCAATATCTGGATTTTACATCCATTGTGGATAACTTGTTCCATCATTTTGTATAGTACCAGGCATGCAGGATGATTAGAGAACAACTCTCACCATCCAGGCAAGGCATCATGTGATTTAATAGTTTCTGTAGAAGAGATACTATCACCTTCCCAGGACCAGAACAGCTCTGTATATCTGAATTATAGTCAGAGGATAAAGGGTTTTGCCAAAACATTACTGTAGTGCTGGAACAAGGATAGTGGGAGGACTCAGCTTCTGAGCACTGATCCTAAACAAAACAATTTACAGCAAGTTAAATCTGTTGCAAGACTACAAAAGCTGAGCTAATTTTCAGCTGACCACGGAATTAGCAGCATAGTAAAATATACTGTACTTCTACCTGCTCTCCTCTTTCCGTACCAGAACAATCAGCCCCAGCTGTGGAGTCATTAATATGGTCAATGTGTGATTGGGGAAAATTATTTGGATTCCATCCCCCATTTTTTTGGTCTTTTTCGTTGTTTTGTTTTGTTTTTTTTTGAGGGGGAGGGGTTTGTTTGTTTGTTTGGGTTTTTTTAAGTTTTCTCACTTTATACTTATCTTCAAAAACACATGCAAAAACAAAACCAAAACAATGAAAAGCCCAAAGTTTTTGTCAACTTGACATGTTGCACTACTCAGTTATGTCATGTAGTGTCAGTAATGTCATCAGATAACATAACTGCCACAATCTGATGTGATGCATTAAACTGGGATTACCAGAATAAATCACGTTTGTGGGTACACAGATCACAGGTGGTGCAGTCAGCTGCTCTGTATTATGGTGTATCTATAGGATGTGCAGATTAGGATATAATGTCCAGAGCCTTGTTCTCGTTTGTGAAGTGCTTTGTAACCATAAGTCAATAGTAAGGAGCCACCAAACAGTTATAATGGCATAAACCATCATCAGGGAAAAATACAAATCGATCAGTGCCAGCGATATAACAGAAAGAGCATGCATCTGTCCCCACTCTCATAAATTCAGTGGTTGTTGCAGGCTTTTCCTCTATCCGACGTGTAGTTTATTAATACTAGTAACTATCATAAATAATAATAATGCAGAGTAGTTTATTTCAAGATGAATGCTCTTCTTATTATCTGTTGATCCTATACCTTATTTCTTACATCATGTTCATATTCCTCCTGTAAATGGTGGGGGGAGAGCCGGCTAAATTTATTGTTTGAAGTTTATGCCCTTTAATTGGCAACAGAATGCTATGCCAAGAAAGTTGTCTATGTAGGCTCTCTGAAATATCTGCATATCTTAACTAGCATGGTAAGTCTCTACAAAGGAGGCATAGAATTTACGTTCTACTGCATGCTATAAATAAGTAATAAGAACAGATTAGAATTATGCATTTACGCCTACTAGTGCGAGTGAGATGCATAATTCACAAGTGGCAAACCCTTAAGAAGCTTTCGTATTTCACCCCAACCCTCTTCCCCCCAGTCTTGTCTATGTAGAACATAGCATATTGTTCAGTCCCACTGATTCACAAATTTTTATTTTATTTTTTTTTCCAGCTACACTGTTTAGGTTTTATAATCACTACTTCTTTCTTGCAGAAAAGCAACAGACACTATATTAGTAGTCATTGCTGGGTATGTGTCTGCTTTATGTCACATTATTGGTGTCATCTTTATGAATTTTCTTGTGATATTCAGGGACACGACTAAGAGAACACAGGACTTGCAACTGAAACTTCTCAGCACAGGAAGAACATAGATAGGTTGGAGTGCTACCAAAGGAGGGCTACCAAGTTGATTAGAGGGATGGAGCACCTTTCCTACAAGGAGAGGCTAAGAGAACTGGGATTGTCCAGCCTGGAAAAGAGAAGACTTCAGGGTGACCTAATTGAGGCCTTCCAGTACCTGAAGGGAAACTACAAGAAAGATGGAGAGGGACTTTTTACAAGAGCATGTAATGACAGGACAAGGGGGAATGGCTTCAAACTGAAGGAGAGTAGGTTTAGATCAGATATTAGGAAAAAATTCTTTACTATGAGGGTGGTGAGGCACTGGAACAGACTGCCCAGAGAACTTGTGGATGCTCATCCCTGGAAATGTTCAAGGACAGGTTGGATGGGGCTTTGAGAAACCTGGTCTAGTCGAAGGTGTCCCTGTCCAGGGCAGAGGGGTTGGAAACAGATGATCTTTAAGGTCCCTTCCAACCCAGGCCATTTTATAATTCTCTGATTCCACGATTCACAGTTAACATGACATATTGCTCCTCTAGCTGGACCTCCTGGGGAAATACACTAATCTCTGTGTCCATTCACATCTTCAGCTTCTCTGCTGAAGCCTCTAAAAACCTGTTCGTGACCAGAATTTTTATGATAGCACACAAAGGTCACAGATTTTGCTGAACCTATGGCTTTCCTCCACAGCAGTTCTACCTCTAAGAAGAACTCTGTTACCTGGTGATAATTTAAGTCTAGGTGCTTTAATATTTTTTGGTTCTCAGGCTGAGGCACCACAATGTTGATTCATATACATCCCAAAGAAGCGCCACTAGGGACAGGCTCTTTGGTGAAGAAGTTACCTTCTAATTTTTCTGAATTGTTTTGAACTTAGTCTATTTTTCTACCTGGATTTTCCTTTGTCCTGCATGCAAATATTTTAAATTATTTTCTAGTTCTAACTAACATTTGTTTATTTTGCCTCAATCTTTGCCACATAACTTCTTTTCATAGTTAAGCTAAGACTTGTACCTCTTTTTTTATGGTATCATTTACTTATTTATTTAATCTTTTTATTTCTTCAGTGTATCTCACTTGATTTTGAGTTTTCGTTGACAAACTTTCTATGTACTTTTTCTCTGCCTGCAAACTTATGAGGAAGACTTAAATTGTGCATGTATTTTAATTCCTACTACAATTTAACAGCTTAAAAACTGTTATGTGACATTGCAACAATGGTATTAAATCCCAAGATTTAATAAATAAAAAAAATCAAAACATATTAGTTGAAATGAAAGTAATACTTTTAATCTAACTTACCCTTGAGCTGTTGAAAAGGCTAGGAAGCCAGCTCATGAGAACATTTAAAAATTCTTGCCAATTGGATTAAATTTTTGTTCCTTTATCAGAAAACAAATAAAAATGAAATTGCTGAAGTGATAAATAGCTCCAATGTTAAAGTTCAGTTTTCAAAAGGATGCTATCAACATACTTTATCAACATTGGTTACTTTTCATTATTGATAATTTCCTTTATTCTCAACATTTCTCCTAGAATAGACTGAAAAATTCACTTATGCATCCTTTGTATGAACTCATCTAGTCTAGTCAATGCTCCTGAATAGGTAAGCAATGAGGACCCAGAGTCTCTTAATAAGCCAGATTCTCTTGTCACCTCTGAACAACTTTATGTAGCCCTAAAGATAACCAGACATCAAAAAAAAAAATTGAGATATGCAGACTGTAAATGTGACTCAAATGTACCTGGGTAATCAAGGAACATGGTATGTCCAAAGCAGCCATCACTAAAACAATACCAATGTTTACTTTGCATTCATCTTAAGATCAGAAAACAAAGGAAGAAAAATTATAAAACTCCATCACCTTTCAAAGCCCAACAACAATTTAGGAAAAGGTTTCAATCAGAAACAGATTGTCATAAAAAGACAATATTTCATGGACGACTAGTGAAAAGCATGACGGAGTTCAGTACTGACTAAAAGTCTATTAAGCTTTACGTAAACAGTGTAGAAGCCTAGTTTAGATTTCTGGCAGTGATTCAACAGGAAAGGAAGTATCCTAGAATGCCTTTCATGCTCTCTGGGACAAGATCTATGCTTCCACATAACTTAGGAGGATGGGGAAACAGATTTTGAAAATACAGAAATACTCCTCCAGTCATACAAACCATCAAATATTTTTAAAATCAAACTTATATCCAACTATTTTATGACCTTGTAACACTCAGTCTTGTATTGTTCACACATAAGACTTGTGAAAGATGAAAAATACTAAAGGAAATTCTGGACTTATGTTACTTGGTGAAGTATTTTAGAAATGCAAGTTGTAAGGAAGTTTCTCAGATTTATTGAAATCACAAGTCTAAAACACATGCAAAATTAAAAGATTCCACTTTCCATAAATTTGTCTCGTTACAGTTTTGTTTTTTTGAATAAATAAAATGCTGAACATATGTCAGTAATGACTGAACGCCCTCATGGCCACATTTTTAATAAACCAAGGGAAAGGAGAAGCCCTGGTTAGGAACCCTCTAGAAGTACTACTGTGGTGTTACTGTGGGGTTACACTGTCACTACTTATCAATATTCCACAACTGTTAAAGGAATGTTCGGACATATCGGGTATAGAGAGGAGGGTCTGTGTCTAGCATTAGCCAAAGAGAAACTCGTGTACTGCTCTGTCAAAACATCATCACAGCTGATAAATCAACACTATTTGTTATAGCAGCATGGAATAAAATATCTATTTTAAATTAAATATACATTAAGTGTTTAGCAGTTTGGGAGACCAAATGTTCCTAAATTAGTAAGCAGAAATATGAGTGTGTTTTCCAGAGCACAAGGAAAAACTTAGAGAGAAGCTTCATTATACAGCTGGCAATATCAAGAAGGCAGCCCCACTCTATCAAAGCCTACTAAGTTAGAGCTATGTGAGGTATGTCTTCAGGATACCAAGAGATTCAAACTCAAGCAGCAGGTTTAGCCTTAGTCCATCTATGCAAGAGGTGTCATATCTCTATCTGCCTGAGTCCAGCATATCCTGAAAGTAAGCATAAATCATTTACCAAGTATCTCAAAATGATCCTGGCAAAAAAAAAAATCCTTTAGAAAAGGGAAGATGCTTTTCTTGATCCATAAATATATTACTTATAATTTGAACATAAAACCTTGCACAGTTTCTGATGTTAACAAAGGTGTGACTGAATGAAATCTTGTCTGTTTTGTCAGCAAAATTAAAACCAGAACAGAATGCACCATTTGCCTTACTAGCTTCAGGCAAACCACAATTACCAGGTATACTGCTGAAAATAAGATCCCACAAAAAGTATTTCAGGCTGTGAGCTCAACATGGCCAAGAAAGCATATCCTAGTTCTTAGAAATCTTAGGAGATCTCTCAATGTTTACTAACAAACACAACAGCTCACAAAGAGAAACTATATCACTTTATATGAAGTTCTTCCTGATGAAAGACAAAATGCAGATAGACAGGTTACACACTTCAAAAGATCCAAGAGCAAGGTAGACAAGATTCAGCCAGTTTACCCAAGAAAGGTTCACACAGGCAACATTACAACAAACTGATCTCAGAAAATGGCAAAATAAGACTTTGCTGCTATCTAACTGCAGAGTGGATGTCTTGGAGAAGACCTACAAATCTACATGCCAGTGGAGACCACCTGCAAGACAATAATGCATGGACAGTAAGCTCTGCTGGTTGATTAAAAAAAAGGCTGTAAGGCTGTAAAATTGTAAATTCACATTTTACAAATTGAATTCAATGAACTCTTGATGTAAATCTGTCTTCCTCAGTAGACCACTGTCTTTTGAAGAAATCTCAGAATCTTTAAGTCTGCTAACCAATCTACATAACTGTAAAGGAGAAAATATAGGACAAAAAGCCTACATATGTCTAATTCTGACAAATAGTTTTGGAGTAATATCACAGGACAAAATAATCTGGGTGTTTTACATTTTTTTAGTGATTTTAGTGGTTTTGTTTCTTGTCATGGAATTTAGACAAGCCTGGAAATCAATGTTTTTCTTCTTGTTGTTTAAAAAAACAGAGCCCACAGTCAAAATAATTCTTATATGCGAGAAGGGAAAGGAGAGAAAAAAAATACTCTCCTGTTCTACAGCTATTAGCTCTGGAGAAGCTATTTTGCTCCAGTTCTCTTTGGTACATATGAAAGATTGCAAGGTACCAATTGCTCTCACTTTATAACATGTGTTGCATTTTAATTTTTAGGAAGTGGTACTCAAGCAACCTGAGAGCTCAGCAATTCCAGCAGGGTTAGCGTGAGTTCTCTCCTGGCTTGCTGTGTTACCCAAATCTGATCAAAGGACAAGGACTCCAGAAGCTTGTCCAGCTGTGGTTTTATAATGACACCATTAGGTTTTGCTCTATAATCAAGGTCCCTAAAAGTCTGTGTAGCTTCAGGCTTAATATCTGCGACAAGGTTAACTGAAATCTGCAGCAAGGATAACTACTTTAGCAGATTGTATCAGCAGGAAATATTTAAACACTATTTAAAAGGATTTTAAATAAGCAGATTTTATTTAACACTGCACTAATGCACTGCAATAGAAAATGATACAACAGAGCTGCTACAAATAAACATAATGCTTTTACCCTTACACTGGCCCCCTCCCTTCTAAATTCCCTAGATCTGTATTATTAAGCCCAATGAGTGCACCAGATCTTTCTGTCTGAAGCTGAAATACAGGAACACCAGGCTCAGACAGCCCATTTGCCCTTTGGTTTTGTGCCTGCTGAATCTGCATTCTGGATCTTTGGAATTAATTATGACAGTACCAGTCACTGGCAATGTCGGGGTTGCCAGCTCAGGTGTATCAAATGTGCTTTCTTACATGCCTAGAACTTTTAGAGGGCAGCTTCTCCTGTAAGACTGGTGTACCCTGCCCTCTAGTGCCAGGTGCACCAATAGATGTTCACTTAAATGCACACTCAGGCCAGAATAAAGCCTGAAGCAGCAGGCATTCTTCATATGACATCCTAGAAAACATGGTACTTCCTGTATGACTTATCAGCTGGAGATGTTGCTAAACCAGATATAAGGGGTTGGTCTAACACTGTTGCACACTACTGCAAGTCCCTAAAATAAGAGTGAGACACTGGGGCATGTCTTATTGGGTCACAGGCAAGACATTTCATATAGATTCCAATAACTTCTCTGGGAAGAGGTGAAGACTAGTGTTTATTGCTCATCATGGTGCTAAAGAAGTCTCTGCTTCACAAAAAAATGAGCAATTGTGACATTCAAGGTTATAATATACACAAATCTAGCACTAACATTTTATTGAATAGCAAACAACTCTTTCCAAAACACTCTAGTGAAAGAACAGACTGGGTACATTTGTTATTGATATGTATTTCACTGCAACCTGGAAGATGGGAAATAAACTCATACCAGAGGACTACAGAATTTTTCTATTGTTTGTCCTTTAAGGCAAAAGCTGCCTGTCATCTTTGAGTAGGACTAAAAACAAAGGAATGCAAATCCTTAAGGATGGAAATTGTCGGTTTTAAACATTGCTATAGCTGAAAACTGTATGAAAAGTAACCACAAGAACTACATCTTAAACCTAACATAATAAGGATTTTCTTCTCAGTGGTTCAGCTTCTAGCAGTAATACATCTTATTGAAATTATCTTCTATGTACAATTTCGTGGATTTTCTTGCTCAAATTGTTTCACTTGGCAATTAGTACAATACTGATATTATGATGGATTTTGCTTTTATTGCCATCATCTATCATTTAAAACAAGCAGTACTATTCATAGGGATAAAAAGGACAAAAAAACGCTAATTTTTCAGTAAAATGTAGTAATTGCACATGGCTGTGCATAGTGTGTACTACAATCACTTCTGGGTTAGTGCATCATAAAAAAATACAGGTACTAAATTGGGATTCTCCCATTTTTTTAAGTTCAGATATGTTAAGCCCTGATTGAACAGATGTCAAACATCTGTCTCTTCCTCACGCTAAAACAAGGCTCCCGTTCTAACCTGGTTTTGTAGGATCAGCCTTTCCACACTCAGGTCAAATAACAATTTGAATAAGCCAAAGGTTAGTTCATGCTCTCAGAAAAAACTTGTGAGACAGCTCTTCCTCACATTTACCAAGGCTCTACTTAATATTTTATCCAGAAACCTGGTACAAAGTACTCTGTCACATTTTTTTTATAAACTCTTGGGCATGTAATTTAGGATAACTCTATTCTTGTTTAACTCAGCTGAGGATCTGTCCTTGTAATATAGTTGACAGGATCTCTTTCCTGAAAAACTGGAAACACTTCTTTCAGGTTGGCAGAGAAAAATAAGTTTCATATAGCCGAGTCTTAATAAGAACATCTTCCTTTTAAAGATTCATGATGAGAACCATTAGATTCTGCTAGGAAAATTATATGAACACAATTTGTTAACATTGTCAAGTACCAACTGCTGCAGCAAATGCAGACGTACATCCTTAATGCCAAGCTCAGTGCAAGGATAGATTCATACTTCTTGGTTTTTTTGTTTTCTAAAGTGTCTTATCTAGTCATTTCCCTTTGTAAACATGTTAAGCAATTAACAGCTTTTCTTAGCCCATCAAATCCTCAGCATTTAAGAAGAAGGGAGTATTTTGTTTTACTCTTTTGTTCTGAAGTTTCTTCACAACAATAAGGTTTCCACCAAAATAAAACTTGGCACTTGGGTCACATCTAAGCATCACTGTCTCTGCTTATGCCATAACATTCTGCATTTATTAGACCACTTTTCTGCTGGTGGTATTGGCACCATCAGCTCAGGCCACTGTAGTTGAATACTTCTTAGGATAAAACCCACTCCATTGGCTCTTTTGTCTGAGGCAGGTAAGAAATTTTTGAGACTAATTTAAGAAAAAACAAGAAGGAATGCCTTGCATAAAATTAAAAATACTGTTTAAATAATTACATGAAGAAAGCTCCACATTTCAAAGTAGAAGGTTCAGTTTTGTCTGTGAGTGTTTGGTTCAATGAGAAGAATATTTTCCTCTCCACAGGAAAAATCAACTCAAATTTTCCTAAAATCAAAAGCCTTTTTAAGATCATTATGTTTAAGCTCAGAGCTCTTAAGATAACTGTACAAGCTCCTCTATCTCCTCACAGCTGCTGGTCATCTACAGAAGAGCAAGGTATGCAGGTTTGGGGAGCAGAACCCTATTGCAACTACTCTCCTGAGCTGTAGATGTTGGTTTTGCTTATAGGAGCTTCTGCACTCACACACAGAGGAAATGAAAGCATGAATACAGGGGCATGGATTCACACAGCTTAAGTTTCACCTAGGATCCCGGACTATTTCCTCTTCGCTTGTCCCTTGGAGATATTAGGCTTTCAGTGGAACATAGGATGTGAAATACAACCCAGATTGCATGAGGAAGTAGAACATATACCACATAAAGCAAATGCATAAAGGTGGGAAGCAGAAAAATCAGAGACAGACAGTTAACACAGGTTTTGTGGTAGAGGGGCTGGCTTCATTTCAGTGGTTTATTACTCACAACACAGAAACTGAATTTGTTAATATGGAGAAAATATTTAAAGGCACTAATGGATGATGGATGCCTAATGGGTCTCCCTTTTCAATGTGGTAAAGTGTACATTTGCCATATGTGCTTTTAAAGGGTTTCCTTTTTAATTACAGCTCAGCCCCTAGAGGAAACAAACCCTCGAATTTCCATGAAAATCAATGAGTATTTCAAGCCCTCAACAACTGCCAAGATCAGAAATTAAGCTAACAATATATGTGCAATTATGGTATTGAGAAAACATATCCCTCCTCAAGTTATGGATTAATTAGTACGGGCCTAAACTGATTGCACTTTCCATGGTCTGAAATGAAAGTCAGCAAAGTACAAATTTTTAGCTGTCTTCTTAAAAACAAAAGTTTAAAGACCCATCACGTTTCAACAGATACAGTACTTCAAAACACAGAGAGAATCTATGACTTTCTGGTATAAACTACTGGTCAGGAACTAAGTCATATAGTCAGTAAATTAGGAAAATAATTTTAGTTAATAAATAGGAAACAGATGTCAGAGACAATGAACTTTGTTTCTCTGTTTAGGGTCAGTAACATATTATGTCGAGGCAATAAGTCACCAACAACACTAGCATAAGTGCTGAAAAGAAAAGGATAATTATATGGAAAAGGTCAAGACCTGTATAACACTTGAAAGCCAAAAGCTGCAACTTTTCACTGTAAGACTCTAATGAGGGGGAGGGGGAGAAAATATTATGTTGTAACTCTTTTAAATCTAGCCCAAAAAACAGAAAATATTGGGCTCTGCAAGGAAGCAAAAATAAAGTAAAATTAAAGATATATACAGATCTAAGCAAGATCTTGAATAAACCTGATTCAAAAGGACTGGGATTTCTAGTGACCCAAATCCCAGCCTGCTGGCTTACATTGCCACTTCTCCCTGAAGCGGAGTGAGAAACTGGCAGCTAAATAAAATGGTTCCAAAGTAAACAGACTGATCTCCACACCATGTTCATAAGGATGGGCAAGAGCGCCTCCTGTGTTGTACTGCATACAGTAACACAATCTGATTCATCTGCCTTCTCTCTTGAATACGTAAGATTTTCTCTTCTCCTGACATCTATGTCTGCCTAAAAATTAATTGAAATCAAAGTCATGAAATGCTCAATATAAAAATAGAAAAAATTCTAGAATAAATAAATAAATAAATAAATAATTTCTAAATGGAAAGAAAAGAGCTTCTCTAGAAAGCTTACGAACCAGATGAGACTTCCTTTGACTACTTCAGCTGAATGTATTCTGACATATCACTCACGATTTAGAGGTGGAACATGATGAATCAAGTCCTGACCCTTAAAGTTACTATCAATAAGCATCATTTTGGCTATAATTCAGACTACAATCAGACATGAACCTAAAACCAACCAACCAAAATACATTATGGTGAACACTTCCTCAAATATTTTACATTGCTTGCCCGTTTACAACCAGGTTGCAGATGAATATACTGGTAAAACTACCTGTGACGAGCTTTCAGTAATGATTTTAATAAGATCGGAAGCACAACTACTTTCACTTCAAAATTTTTAAGAATGGTGCTATGATATCGCAATGAGGGATTCATGGAAATCTTGCAAAAAAAAAGATAAATGGCACTGTGAGAATACCAGAAAACTGGGGAGATGGGGGAGAAATTAATTGAACCTGCACTTTTGATAAATATTTATTTTTTTGCAGAAGAAAAATGCACACTTGTTTGAGCTGTCATTATGCTAACCTATATCCTATTTTTCATATTATTAGTAATACATAATGTGGTAGTTTATATTCAAAAATAAAACCAGAATGTATATACCTCATGTATTTATCCAGAAATACACTAAGGTTACTATGGTTACGAAAAATCCATTACCTTTGAATACAGAATGAAAAAGTTTGACTTAAAGTGTGCACTATTTATTATAGCGATCATCAACAGCCTTCAGGAGGTTCTCTAACTGGATTCATTTTTCAGTGTCAAAACTGACCCACCACACCAGTAGCTTATGGCCTGTGCAAAGCAAAGAAATTTGAACTATATGAATTTTTAAATATGTTTTATACTAACTCAAGATGCAGAAATGGCTTTGAATTTTAAGGCCTTACATTACAAAGAAAGTAGGGTCTTGGTACCCTTTCCCCCTGAGTTGTCCAATATTAAATGTGTTATTTTTACTTGTACCTATTAACATATACAAATTCTGATGGGTCCAGAATAGTGCTTATGCTGTACTATGATACTTCTAGCTCCATATCTTGAGCTTTTTATTAATTTTGTTTGTTGTTTGGATAATGTCTGAACAAATAATTTGGATACTTCATTAAACTACACCAATTACATTAAAATAGGAAGACAGATTACCACGCTTCACTGTACTGCCAAACAACAGGCATTTAGCTTCTATGTAATAGTTTAAGAATCCTGATATAACCTGGCTATTGGCACACAGCATAATTAATATTAGAAGAAAACAGATTATTAGTTTATATGTTCAATAAATTAATTAAACATGGACTATTCAGGTAAGCAATGCAGTGTCCCTCTCATTAAGAATTCTAAGAAAGACAGGAAGAAAAACTATTAAACCTGTACATAATAACTTGTCTTCAACAGCTTGCAGTTTACTTGCTTAGAGAGCTAGGTGGTATGAGATCAAAATGTTATAAAACCATTAAATATATTACTCGAATCCTGTGAAAGAGGACAATACAGCACAAGGTTTAGCTATACCATCCATGGTGGTGTTAATTTCTGTGAGTCCCAACAAGGAGTTCTATGAAAGATTCTTTAAAAAAATAAAACCATCAGGGTTTAAAGTGCATCCAGTCAATTTTAGAATTATTTTTCTTTTCCTCTGAAATAAGAAGAGGTTAATCATACAATTATTCATAGCAACTATGAGGTACACATTATACATGCAAACTAGTAGAGAACTCACCTTTTACAACATATTTAGTTCCATTTCCAGAGTAAACTGGTATTCCATTCATATATAAAGTATACTGTGTAATAATACCGTTTGGTGTTTTGGGTGGATTCCAACTCATCAGCAGGAATGTGGGAAAGGATATTGCTGTAGGTGATTGTACATCTTCAGGGGCTGGTGAAAAAAATGTATAACGTTATATTATATTGTCTTTCCACAGATAATAAAGAATTTAGGTGAGAAGCTACTACCAGAATGGTTTTTGGTAAAGCTGAAATTTCAGAAGAGATTTTATGTCTGCAACATACCAGCATTTTGAGAAGCCTTCTATTTTATGTGAAGATTCCTAGCCAAACAGAAACTTCTATGAAAGATGATGGTATACTCCTTGGGTTTAGGAGAATAATAATGCTTCTATAATTTTATCTTTCCAGCTTGATAACACTGAGCAAGGTGAGAGGTACATGATTTTAGTGCAGTCCTTTTTTTAATACAAATTATTTTCTATTCCTTCATGCTTTTTATTCCTAATTACAAAGGGATCATTCCAATCACAGATGCAGGCAATGTGTTCTTAGGCACTACCCCTTATTTCAAACTTTTCATAATTCAATACACTTAGTAATGTTTGTTTAATGTAGATTTTATACATATAATATACTGGAAGTTGGCAATGCATAATAATTTAAAAGTCGAGTTCTTTCACTGTTCCAATGAGTTATATATTAGAAGCACAAGGAATCCCACTGAATATCGTAAGGAGAGCAGAGCTCGGGCCATAGTCTGGGAGAAATATCTTGTAATTTACAAGCTCTGTGCTAGCAATTTAAAACAATAACTAGCAGTGGCTGGCAATGTGAAAACAATATAAAGTAATGAATGTTTCAACAGGGAAACAGGGATAGCTGGAGGGCGTGATATGGTGTCGGTCTTCTGTATCGCCAATTTATTGTTACTAAGAGCATGCAACAAGAGCATCCAAAAATAGAAATTCCACACATTGACTTTTTGTTCAATTCTTCTGAGAGATAAAACACATGTTCCCCATGGCTTTATTTGATCTCTGGGGGGGTGGGGGCAGGGGAAAGAAAAAGAAAAAAATCTACTCTTGCCTAAACCTTTCCAATAGGACACATAAGGATTCCTGCTTTATTCACTAAGCTGATAAAATAAGACATAAACAATTTATTTTTAATTACTATGTCACAGCAGAAAGAAATATGTAAATACTGTATTTCATGTTTACATCACAGGGTTCAATAACTATTTGGTTGTCAGAGGCTGCACCTTTTCATGGAGAATGCCACCAGACAATCTCAGTTTATTTTGAACATCCAAGAGGCAATAATTGGATTCTGATTTGATTGGTGCTGCTGGCAGTTGTTAACATGGTCACAACAGAACTCTGTTCTAGCAATGTTAGACTGCAATCTTCAGTACTGCCCTCGTCAAGACAATACCTTGCATGGCTACCTGCTTTGGCAGCAATTCAACACGCCAGCATTCTTTTAATTATTACGGCTATAATTCACATGACTTCATGCCAAAATTTTATTTGCTTTACTGGTACTGTATTATTACCTAGTTTACATGAGAAGATAAAACAAAGAACTGTGGGAGGGAGGGAATTTTGAAAACTATTCTGCATCATGGAAGATTAACTACTGTCCAATAAATACGTGTCAAAGTCTTCATTATTCTACTGGTGTAGATTTGGAGTAACTGATTATTTTAACTGGATTAACATGGCTTTAGGATAGAAACAGGAGATGTGGACTTCATGTTTAATTGAGAATGAAGTTAGATATGTCACTGATATTTTCGGAGCATCCGTAATTGATGTGTATTACTTATCAGCTTAGTCTCTAAAGTCAGAACTGAATGTATTTTTTCTTTCTTCCTGGTTTGTTCCTAATGTAAGCATAGGAAGCATTAATTTATACTCATAACCTTTTAGTTTGAGCACAACAACCTGTGAAAGTGTTTAGAAAAAAAAAGGGAAAATCTGAACAACAATTAATAAATAACTCAATCGGCATTTGGTGGTTTCATCACACTGAAATAATTGTTGCCTATTGATGGTGTTTAGCGGTTAAAAGAAACCATGGAAATCAACCATTTGATTCTCAATTTCATACTGTGCCATACAATCAATTCTTTTTAGTCAGACTGTCTCTAGATTTACTTCTGAGCCATAGTAAAATGAGGAAGCTTTCATTAATCTTTCAGATGCTTCATATTAATGACAAGGCTCTTGCATGAACAATGTAACAGCAATTAAAAAGCCCATTAATCTGCATTACAGCTATTAAAGATGCATGTCATTAAAGGGTATGGAGTTTGATTCATTTTCGCACCCCCCCAAAAAATGGAGCAATTACGGTCTGGCAATGCACTTTGTCATCAAATTAGGTTGGGGTTTTCCAGCAAATGGCTTTGCAGCGTTTAGCTCTTCTCCTGTTTTATTATTCATGACTGAAATGTGGAAGTCAAGACCTTTGAAATTACTTTACCTTCTTGTGGAGTGGAGATGTTCAATGCATGCAAGCTCTCAGTACAGCCAGCCAAAGTGCAAGCAGTTAGGGTTACAGCATAGTTTGTGAAGGGATCCAAGCCTGTCAATATGCCTGCAACACAAGAAAGCAAGGTGTTGTGCATGTACATTGTACAGACTGATTATATGCATGCATGGACAGAAGTAACATAAAGTCTTCTGTTACAGGCTTCCACTGTCACAGGTGGAAAAGGAAAATTATTTCAAGGTTTCATTCCTATCATCCATGACTTAAATTTTGCAAAATAAATTAGGAGTATATGGTATTTTATTCCATTTTAAATACTAAAGATGCAGCTAAGTTTCTTAAATTATGCTACTGTAACAGACACTGCTTCAAAACTGAGGTGTATATTTTAATGTAACAATGATAATAAAGTAGTTCTTTTCTTAGTCCCTGTCACACAAAGTTTTTTCAGTTATTCATTTTGTTTTTCCAAGGAATTTTCAATGTCTCCCAGAACAAATTTTTTTCAATACTTCCTCTCCAACGTTGCCCCTATTCATCCATAAATTGAAATCTTTTTTGTATGAAACATTCCACTTATCTTCCACTACTTCAGACCATACATTTGCTATACTACTACAGTAACATAATTCAGGTGACACTGTACCCAAGGGTTTACAAGAAAAAAAGATCGGCAACCTTCTGCTATTTTAGGTCCTGCTTATACTAGTGAAGAAAAGTTACTAGATTCCCACATATCAATCAGCTCCTTGTCATAGCAAATACAATAAACCACTGCTTACCACTTCAGGAACTTAAACAATATTTTGAACATCAATATACAGAAGAATTATGAGGGGAAAAAATTGGTTTACCATCATTTTCAGAAACATCAGCAGCTCTCATTTCAAACAGGTCCAACAATAGGTCCAACAATAAAGTAATAAGAAATATAAATGCAGTAGTAATTAAAAGAAGGCCAATTCGTGTCAAGTTTTATTTCAAACCATGTTCTCACCTCAACTCTCACAGCTCTCTAGTAAAATCAATGTGGATTTTCATTAAAAAAAATAAAATTTCAGCAAAATGTGTCCTTTCAAAACTGTCCAACACTGCATTTTGAAAGCAGCTTAAAAAACCCCAGTACCTCAAAGAACTCCCAGCATAATATGTACATGAACAAGTAGACAAAATTAGTCCTTATTACTACTTGTCATTGGGTTACTACACAGAATGCAACATAACTTTGCATATCATTAAAAAAAAAATCTTTTTTCCCCACATAAGCCCTTTATAATCATAAAAAGGGCCTGGAGAATTTGATGTTGGAAGTTAACAGTTACAGAATAAATACATTTTTTTCTGAGTAGAACAAAGACTGTAAAGGTTTATATTCTGTTTACTAATAGGTGTGTTCACATGGAAAATATGAGACTAGCTTTCACTGAATTAGTAATGTTTGTGCTTTTTCTTGCAATCAATCAAAAAACTTCAAAGGCTGGCATTGTAATTATCTTTCTATTTGAATTTTCTGAGGTGCAGTTCCACTCATACACATGAAGAAATATTCAGAAGTAATCACTTATACTTCAGAGTAATGTTAAACTAAAACTAGCTGATCAGCATCTGCTTGCTCTGGTTATAGCTTTGATTTTGCAAATCCCCAGTTAACAGCAGAAAGCTGTACTGACATCTTACTATCCAAAGTAAATGTGACAGGAAAGGAAAAGAACACTGTGTCAGCCACCACCTAAGCAAATGTCCCTGTAGTCTTCCTGTGATGGAAGGTAGATATTTTTAAGAGCCATCAAAAAGCCGAAAATAGGAAATAACAATGTTTTCATAGAATGGTTTGGGGTGGAAGGGACCTTAAAGATCATCTAGTTCCAACCCCCCTCCATAGGCAGGGACACTTTCCACTAGACCAGGTTTCTCAGAGCCCCATCCAACCTGGCCTTGAACACTTCCAGAGACGGAGCATCCACAACTTCTCTGGACAATCTGTTCCACTGCCTCACCAAACCCACAGTAAAGAACTTCTTCCCAATAGCTAATCTAAACCTGCCCTTTTTTAGTTTAAAGCCATTACCCCTTGTCTTTTCACTACACACCTTTGCAAGAAGTCCCTTTCCAGCTTTCTTATATGCCCCCTTTAGGCATTACTATCCCTGTAAAATATTGGAAGTACTGGAATCTACACTAATTCTTCATCACAGAAATTCCATTAGTTAAAAAAATATCTTTTTTTACATAAGACTTATTTCCAGATCATAGAGGGTTAAACACAGGAAACTATAAAAGGCACAACTGGAATTACCTCCTGCAAATAAACAGAAGCAGAAACCAAATACTCTAACTGTGACATTTGCAAGTTCTCAGTCAAGAGGAGCATAGTACAGTGTATATGCCACCTCTCTACTCACTCTGCTGTGCTTTAGGAAGCAATTTAGTTTTATTTGTACATTTAGCACTTGTAGCATTCTTTTCTTATAAAGCAGTGAATTAATGCCCCTTGCATTTTCTGATAGAAGACATTCTGTAGGGTCACCAATGGCTTCAGGCACTGAGAGTTGCAGTAGGACATATCCAGAAAGATGCCCATATCTGTAGAAGGTTGGGATTGGGTTGTTTTGTTTACTTTTGACAAAATAGAAAGGTTTCATATAAAGCACCTGCAGCAGAAGAGAGTGCACAGGCAGGTTTGCAAAAGGCAGTGACAATTTGCAAAAAGAAAAAAAATAAAACCCACAAAACCCCCAAACAAGTAAAGAAACCCTTTTGCAAAAGGAGTTTCATGTTTAAAAATTCATTCAGCAGAGGCAGCAAATTAAAAAATTATTTGTTTGTTTCCTAATCAATGTTTTTCCTTCACATGTACTCTTGCCCTATTTTCTTTCAACAAAGAAACAGATGTGCTGCATAGGTAGGCAATAGAAAGTGCACAGATTTTATTTACATACTTCAGCAAACTACTTTTTTCTCAGCTGCCATCCTATCTGTTTGGCCAGCATCCACTGTAATCTGTTCTCCTTCATTATGTTAATCTGTGGGCGGAAAGATTTCTGTCATCTTCAAATCGCTTGTACAGCAATGGTAAACACCTTGGCCTGTCTGTAATTGGACAGGTGTCTGCATTGGTGTCACCCGGCTTTTAATTCAATTAAAGAACTGGCTGCTCTGCTCTCATTACCCACTCATTTCCTCTGCACTTTCAGTCAGTCAGTGAAATTTACACTCAGCGCCTGACTACGTTAAAATACGAAGTCAGCAGTCCCACAGCAAAGATCATCACTGATACACGTGAATTAATTTATAGCACAGCAAAATAAATTTTGCAGTAAAAAATAGCCTATGATCCAATGAAGTCAGCTGACAGCTTTAAAAAACTTACCCCAACTTCTCAATTATCACGCTCCCTGACTGGCACCTCTTGTCTATACCCAATAATTGTTGATCTGATAAGAATCCATCGGGCTTTCCAAGATGGGATGCTAACAAAGCAAAATTTGGCCACAATTGCATGTCTTCTATTCAAGTTAACAGGAGAGAGGCAGATAAATTGTCACTTTGGTCAGGAGATAGAATTAGAGACATCATCAATATTTAAGATGAGGGTCAACCTCACACATTTGGGATATGAGTCCCATTCATTCAGTCTGCCACCACAGAGCAGCTGAATCCACCTAGTCTCAAAATTTACATCATAGGCTACGTTCAAAGCCTTAAAATCCACATGGGAAAGTGGAGACACTAAATCATTCTAACACACCATCCTATCTGCCCAAAGAACCTTTGGAAATAAATTAAAGTTCTAACACAGACATTTTGACACAGTGACCCCATGAAACTGAATAATGTCATTTGTTAAATATGAATGTAAAGTTAACAGTCTAAAAGAGTGATCTGGAATCACACCTAGAACATTAAGCCCACTTTATATGCAAAACTAGTATTTAATTCTCTATACTTTTATTTAAATGGTCTTTAATTATTTGCAATATTGAAAGTTGAGGTTTAGAGTTGTGTCAGAGAGAAAACGCTAGGTTCATTCTAGCAGATAAGAGACAAGAACATTGCTATGGACAGTAGAAAAGGGGTCAAAAATGGGTGCATGGACTAGTCAGAGTGAGTTGCATCTTTATATCCACTCCATTCATCATCCTAATGCATACAGCATATAAGAAGATTAAATATCCAGCTTCTTTCCTTCACTTCTCCATAAAATAGACATTTCTTTTGTTCAGAACCTCTAAAAGGGAAGTCTCATATATTTAGGCAACACAGCCATATTCCACAGCATCCTGGCAGATTTTGAGTGGAAAAGTAGTGCTTCTCATCAACAAAAAAAATAAACTGTTCACCACTCAAGTATGAGGGCTAATATTCTGTTCAGAAAAACTGAAAAATAGAATCAAAGGCAATTACAGTATTATAGCAATTTCTTCATCCAGTTTTATGAAAGCAGCTGCTTCACTGTTCCAATCTGTCACCCTACTGTTTCATGAAGTTGCTTCAAAACTCCACCAGGTCTTCAGAGATAAAAAGACACACTTGCTTATTGCAACTTATAGAGCTTTTACTCTGCATAATGGATTAGTTATAAAAAAATATAAATTGAGGTGAGGTTTTCAAAATATATTTCCTGATGAAGTCTTCCCATAAAAACAAAACCACTCACCTACACAGACAACTCACACAAAAAAAGCTATTTAATCTTACAGATGTAACACAAATACTAAAGTTTGCTTCCTCACTTCCATAAAAATTTTGCTCAGCTAACATGGTTGAAGAGGACTATTTTGCAAGGCTAGTTCTAATTTTTTTTAGAGGTAAATTTAGCTAATTATAATCATAACCAGGCATTACTTTCATATGCAGCCTGAAAACTCAGCTTTGCTACTGAATATTAAGATTCCAAACAAAGCTTATCACACATTTGTTTCACAAGTTGAGTGCATTTTGTTGCCAAAAGGACTTTTCTTTGCCAGATTTTTTCATTGTTGACTCCCTAACACTCTATTTCATAAGGAACTATTTTGAAATACACCTATTACAATTGAAACAACACTTGACCCTTAGATTCACCTTAATTTTTGTTTAAGCTTTAGAAACAAAAATTACCAAATCTCCCCTCCCCATACCTCGAGACTATTTAGCTAACTTGAATGCCTGAGGTCATACAGCATCTGTCTAACACAGTCACTTGTGTGTCGAGATGCATCATTGCCACAGTACACTTAATCACAGTCCACTGATCAGAAAAGGAAGTCCTCAACTGACTTTGTTTTTGACAGATTGTAGCAAAAACTGTTTAAGTACATGTGTCTTCTACATACGCATTTCTGAACTGAAAGCCTGTGCACATCAATCTGTCGCATACATCTGCATTTTTAAAGCATCTTCTAACTAAGTATAGTATGAGTCATAAAACGTTGAAGGACTATTGAACATGAGGACACCTATTCCTACTCTTTGGCTTATAAGAACAAAAAAAAAAGTTTACTTTAGTTATTGGATTTAGGTGGCTTGAAAGACCCTTCTTTTCCCCAACAGAAATATTTCATAACAAACCATGTACAAGCTCCACTGGTTTTGAAGATGCAATTCAGGTTGCAGTGGTTGAAAGAAACCTGTTACATTCCCAATAACACAGAGCAACTCTCTAGCTGCTTCAATTTGCAAAAAACCTAGGCTCAACAGAGTATTGATTCTGTAATATCTACCACTATGTTACCCTTGATCATTTCAAACAACTGGTAATGCTCATTTTCTGTAATTTGTTTAATTTTAAAAGTTTGCAGAGAGAGAAAGAAATACTGTCCACCTTTTTGCAAACTTTTTTGAGTATGTCTATAAAAACATATTAATTATCCCTTCTCTCCTGACAAACATTAAAACATTGACTTCTTTTTATTAATAAAAGTATTGGTATGTAGCTAAGAGTTGATGTGATTTTGATAAAATGTTCAGGTTTATTTAATCAGACAATTTACATTTTGTATGAATAAATTTATAAAACAGCATTGGACTGTAAACAAGATTCATTTAGGTCTAAACTCAATCAAGTTTGAATCTTAATATTGTAGAATACTAATATAATTTATGTTTTAAAATTCATATATTGAAAAATATGCCACTAGTCTGCTAAAGCCAGCTAAATGAAAGGAGATGGGAACCTACATTCTGCCACTCCGACTTAGAGTCATTAGGAGCTCAAGCACCACCTGACAACTCACAGAAACCTAATGGGCAAAGACAGGTCTATCGGCTATCCGATGTTGCATTAGCTGCCGCACTCAAACAGGGATCTGAGCAGGGGCTGGGCTGCAGCTTCTGGTATGCTCCTTCAGCTCCTCCCACCAAGACAGATGTGCCTACAGATGGGTGAGAGAGACAGAGAGACCAAATCTCCTTATGACACCCACAGGGACAAAACAGGCCAACAATGAGCATCACAGCCCTCATCATTAAATGGATCTCAATGCATGACACCCCTTTGTGTGGGCACAATGAGTACAGCCCTCCAGATCTCACATGCTGTGGTATGGCATTGTAAAGCACATACTGTCATTCTGGGAAATATTTAGACATCTTCTGTCATCTATCTGTGCTTCTGACCAAAGGTTACTTCAGCAAAATGATGATAATGAGAAATAATCCACCTCAAAATACCAGCCATTCTTGTATTTAACTTGACTCAAGCTGCCAAGCACCTAATGAAGCAGCTTTCAAAAACCATATTTTCATTACAAAGTTCTAGCTTTTATTACTTTAAACATTAGTTGTAAGTAAATATAAACTAAATACACCAAACCTGTTTAGTGCATTATGCCTCTTTGTATCTACATAAAAAGTTTTAGAACATTAGAAATTTGTCTCAGTTTGGAGCAGGGATTTGGGAGTCCTCCTAGTGCTCTAACCCTACATACGTTTACGTTAGTTGGTTTGCAATCCTTTCCTATAAATTTATAAATTCCTATAAATTTACAAAAATCTCATTAACTGTATCATTAGGAATGTTTTCGGTGTAAAACATTTGTGCAAACCAAGAGCTTTCAAGTAATTTCAAATGCGTGAAAGTTATTCCAGCAATTCACTAACAGTTTCACGTGGTACACTCCCCATCGGTGGTAAATTGCTCACAGGCCCCATATAGACCAGAAAAGCCCAAAGGAAACAGCATTTCCTAAGAACTACCTCAGACAGTGACCCCCGAATGCCATCAGAGGCAGTGGTCAGGGCGCAGAGGTTGGTTGCAAAGCCACAGGCTGCTTCAGCAGTGCCGGCTGAGGCCTGGCAGAGCTCTCCCTGAGAGGGAGAATCTCTCAGCCAGCAGCATTTCCCAGAGCATGGGCATTTGCCAGCCTGGCAGCAAGCTTTCCCCAGTCCTATGGCCCCGCTGTCCAGCCCCAGCCAATCTGTCACTGGCAGGTGGCCCTGTCTCCTCTTCTGAGAGATTCTCTAGCTAGAGCACTTTCAAAACCAAGGTGCAGCCCAGACACTTTGATTAACCATATTAAATCATTAAATTAACTTTTCCTGAGATATTCATCTGTCAAGCATAAAAGACTAAAAGTTGAAAAGTAATTACAAACACGTGCCACGGGAAGGAGGGAACGGCTGCCATGGGCTTTCAGAGGGGAACCTGTTGACAACAATTTTCTCGTTACCATGTGTGCAGTCACAACATCAGCCCTGGGCTATTGCAGCAATGACACAGGCAGGATGAACAGCAAAACCACACACACTTGAAAGAGAAATCTATAAGAGGAACACCAATTGTTTGTGAATTCTTTTGAAGCATATTTTATTTCAATATTATTTTCAGGTATCATTAGCATTCTTCACTGCCCATATTTGGGATCCTGTCATTTACAGGCTTGTCAATCTCCTGAATTCTAAAATGAGAGAAATCGGAATTATGGTGGATAAAAAAACCCACCATAGTCCTCCTAGTGCTTGTGCTTGACAAGAGAAGCATCAGAGGATTGTGATCAGTAACACAAAACCTGTTTAGAGGCAAGACAGCTGGGGTGTGTCCCAGGGGTTGATATCGTGGCAAATACTGTTCGACATCTTCATTAACAACCTTGATGATGGGGGAAGTGTGACCCTCAGCAAGTTTGTGGATGATACAAAAGGGCCACTAAGATGAAAAATGGACTGGAGCATGTCTTTTACTAGGACAGGCTGAGAGAGCTGGGACTGAACTCAGGAAAGAGAAGGCTTGGGGTGATCTATCAGTGTTTCTAAATACCAGATGGGAGGGAACAAAGAAGCAGCCAGACTGTTCTAAGTAGTGCCCAGTGATATGACAAGAGTCAATGGACACAAATTGAAATACATGAATCATAGTATCATAGAATATCCTGAGTTGGAAGGGACACACAAGGATCATGGGTCATGATGATTTCAGAGGTCTTTTCCAACCTAAACGATTCTTTGATCATCAAGTCCAACTCCTGGCTCTGCACAGGACAACCTCAAGAATCACACCATCTGTCTGAGAGCCCAAACTCTTCTTGAATTCTGGCAGGCTGGGTGCTGTGACCACTTTCCTGGGGGAGAAGAGGAAATTCCAGCTGAACACAAGAAACCACACTTTTTTACTGTGAGGGTGGACAAACACTGGAACTGGCTTCCCACAGTGGAATATCTCCATATGTGGAGATATTCAAAACTTGACTGGATGTGGTCCTGGGAAACCTGCTCCAGCTAACCTTGCCTGAGCTAGGGGAGTTGACTAGACAATCCTTCCAACCCCAATGATCCTTTGATATTCTGGATTCCAAAGGAAATTAGAAGCAAAAGCTTCTCACGGACCACACTGAAACAGTGTATCTTCTAAAGCCTCTTTCATTTGTTTAAATACTGATACTAATTTATATTCCAAATTTTCACGTCAGCATGTGGAATGCACTGGAATGCACAGGAAAGCAACCCAGCCTCTAGGAAAAAACTTCTTTGATGTGATGACCCTGTACTTCCTTTATCACTCTGTGTGACCAGCTATATCCAAAGTGTATCAATGTTATTACATGCGTCTTTGAAGGCAAGTAGGCTTGCACAGTGCTCCTTGAATCCCAAAAATTTACACTCTAACTTTATACTCTCAGCCTAGAATACAGATACTGAACACCATGTGGAAATATATCAAATAATATATCCAATACACTCCTGGTTCAACAGTCAGAACCTCATTTTAAGCATTACAAGATTACATTTTAAGATTACAAGGGTCAGATTTGGAAGGATTTTGGTTTCTGATGAGTCAGAAATAGGCATTTGAGACTGTGGTATTACAGTCATTTAAAGACTTGTTTTAATATTTAGCTCAGCTTTTCTTCTTCTTGACAAGGGTACAACAGGTTCTTCTGAATTTGACACACACAGGACAGCCTTCTCAGAAATGGGTAGTGCTCTTAACTTTTTGTCACTGTGCAACAGTTATGACTCAGGACCCTACTGAAATGGTTCAAAAGAATTTACAGTTTAAGTATAAACCAAAACACAACAGATGGGCACAAAAAGCTTCCAGGGAAAAAATAAGACAAAGAAGGTTGTCAGTGCCCTCAGATACATTTGCAAGCAGCAGATTAAGTGGTGCCTAGGTTTGACAAGGAATGAAAATTTGAAGGAGGGTGTGGAAAAATGCCAGAGTTTCTTTATCAGTGATCCCACTGAGAGGTGTGGTGCTTTCTTCTCTGCTGTTGCATTAACAAGCCCGGCTGTTTGAGTTACTGTGGCATTTCCTCATGGAACACAACAAAAGAATTTCTAAAGAAATTTACCTGAAATTAGGGAGAAAACAAGTAACATTTTCCTTCTCAGCAAATTCAAAGTAAGCAAAGAGCATCTTCTGTGGGGTTCTGTGTTTATGATAACTTTTGATTAACTAGGAAAGATAATTCAACAGCGAAAGACACCTTTTCCTGGGAGCCTCACATTTGTGGATAACCAGTTCTCAATGTCCACAGACTTGCCCATCTGTGTAGGTTTCCTGAAATCAATGAACTAAGATAAAATAGCTTCAAGAATGGTGATTTAATTTCCGCTTGTCTCAGCTCTGACCTCACCATGAGGACATCAATTATATATTTCATACAATGCCAAAATTGGGAAATACGTAACTAAACTATTGGGTAGCAGTTATAAATAATAAGAGGAAGCAGTCCTTAAACACACAAAACTGAATTGGAAAACTTACTGCCACAGCAAGTTACAGAAGCTAGAAGTATAAATGTATAAAAAAATAAAGACAATTTTACCATAGTACATTAAGTATGATGGTCCAGATGCAGCTTTCAGCCAAACAGCTGAATTTGTATTAACAGGAACACTCACTCTATCCTTAGCACATTTCTTACGTTTTCTTCCTAAGCATCTATAATCTGACATTGTCAGAGAGACCGATATTTGAATACAGACATTCTTAAGTTCTTTGGGTCATATGAGTGGACAGTGTGCTACTGTGGCAAACAAAGCCAGCAGGATGTTGCCTCAAGAAAGGCATCACCAGGAGAGATAAAGAAGTCATTATTCCACTCTACTCAGTGTTTGTCAGGCCACATCTGGAACACTATGCATAGTTTTGGTTCCCACTGTGTAAAAAATATGTGGACAGGCTGGAGAGGGGCCAGAAAAGGGCCAAAAAGATGACAAAAGGACTGGGAAACCTGCCATGTGAAGAAAGGATGAGAGAACTGGGTTTGTTCAGCCTTGAGAAAAGAAGGTTCAGGGGCGACCTTATCACCATGTTCCAGTATTCAAAAAGTGGCTACTCCCTTTTTACAAGGAGTGACATGGAGAAGACAAGGGGTAACACGTACAAGTTACTCCTTGAGAGATTCCACTTGGACACAAGAGGAAAAATTTTCACAATGAGAACAATCAGCCATTGGAATAATGTCCCCAGGAAGTGGTGGATTCCCCAGCACTGGACGCTTTTAAGGTTCAGCTGGACGGGGCACTGGGTCATCTTGTCTAGACCATGGTTTTGCCAAGAAAGTTTGTACAAAATGATTCTTGAGCTCCCTTCCAACATGGTGTTCTATGATTCCATTCTTTTATTTTCCATTATTCAACAGCTATCTGCTGTAATAAAGAACCAAGATCCACTTACTGTCTCCATTTGATACAAAGGTATGTTTTCTTCTTCTACCTTCTGTAAGCTGCGTGCAGATAACCTGTCTAGGCTGGTACAGACTTTTTCATAACCCTGACACATAATCATGGCACAGCACCAACAAATTTAAACAACATTTTTGTTCTGACCATCAGCTGTGAATAAGCTATCTAATACATATGTTTCTACTAGGGTCTTTAAATTCTGCTAATACAATTTGTATTGCCTTATAGCATAAATAAAGAATATTGAAATCAACAAGGTCATCAAAAAAATCGCAGTAAGGATGGAAAGCCCATGCAGTATGTAAGTTCATCACTCACAAATAGTCAAGATATTTCAAACTGAAGAAAGTAAAATACATGCAAGTTTTCCCTTGAAAATGTATGCTTATGGCAGAGAAACAACACAAACCATATATACTTATGTAAAAACTATTACCTGGGCTTCAGGAAAGCAGCAATAATATACTGCCTGAGTTAACAGTTTTTCCAAGACTACTGTACTGCCCAAAACCTGAGTCAAACCAAAGCAACAGCTTTGAGCATTACATCGTTACCACTTTTGTAATTGTTATGAATTAAATAATTGATGTTAGAGATTATAAAAACAAATGTATTGGTCACAATTTGTTATAATGAAAGTAAGATTTTGTACCATTGCCCCATTTAGTCACCATATAACATAATCCAGATTCTTGTCTGTAAAGTACTTCCTCCTCTTGTAGCAGCAAGCAAAGGCAATTTTTTAATAGAGAGCAGAAAGCCAGATCCATGTTATCTTGACAGGAAGAAATGTCCCAAAATGTTCTCTATGTAGCAGAAAGAGTCCACCATTTCTTCCTAAAAAAATCTGCCTCCTATGGGTAAAAAGACCTAGACTCCAGGAAACGTCTCATGTAATGGTTCCTTATAGCTTCTGCCCACAACCCACAGCAAACAAACCCCATAAACTCAAAACCCTGAATACCTTCATTCCATAATAACCTACCTCTACATCCCAGTGGTATCAACCACACCATCTGATTAATGCATATGCGTGCTAGTTCCCACTGAAATCAGTTAGGTTTATATGATCAAAATTAGGCAGGTAGATCAAGTGCTTTCATACCTCAGGTCAGATAGTACCCTATGGGACCCACATTCAGAGTTAATTTAGGTGAACTGGAATGGAACAACAGTGAAGGAGGAAAAAAAAATCACATGTACTAAGCAAAAACAAGCAAACCAAAAAAGCATTCCTCCCACCCAGATCATAAATAGTTTGGGAATTGCTTTTTAGTATTTGTGTTGTATCTTAATTTCTATTGTTCTTTGAAATAAGTACATCATTATGAGGACGCTGACACAAATAATTATCCTTCCAAATGTTATCTATGCTGTGTATACACAAAAATAGACAAGTAATTTTTTACAGATCAACAAAAGAAGGTATAAGCATCCTGTGTTATTAGATATGCCTAAAAAATGGTACTTAACAGCATTTACCTGTGAGCATACCAGCGTCAGCAAGCTCAGCACTAGCGATGGGTACATTGGGACCATCCGCTTCATATGCTTTCAAAATGTACTTCTCAATTACACCTATGACCCCAGCTGGTTTGTCCCAGGTGACCTCAATGCTGTAACCATTTATACTGTGAACTCTTGAGGGAGTTGGCACATTTTGTGGAACTGTAGAAGGATAAAATAGAAAATAGAGAAAATGGCAGTTCTAAGGAGACTATTGCCCCTATTCTTCACTTTTAATGGCTGCAGTAAATCAGACTCAACCATTAGCATAAATACAATTTATTAGAGTTGTAACTTTTCAGCATTGATTTAATATGACTGCACATCTTGAGCTATTCAGTTTAAGCTATATTTCAAAACCATCAAAACTCCATCTACATAACATTCCTTCTTGTCTTGTTGCAATTTTCCAAAAACATTTCATGTATCAAACATATTTAAGCATCACTCACAAAGAGAGGAGGTGGATTGCATGTAGCTAACAAGCTCAGGCATTAAAATAATACAACTGAATGAAGCAAGACAGTACTGCAACAGAGAAGAGTTTTGATATTTATCAGCTGGGTATCTAAGCCACATAATGTCACAATTATGAGACATTTCTAAATATTTGCATTCTCATTTACAGAAGTCCTTCAAAAAATTGAAGGTCCTTGATTTATTTTCCTATTTCCACAATGCCATGCACTTGTCCTGGGGCAAAGCAGTGATTTTTAAGGCCTTTTTGCAAAATCCTTTGCTTCTGATCATAACATAATATAAAAAGAAAAAAAAGAAAAAAAAAATGGAAAAAGGAAAATGAAAATGTTTTAAGGAACAGAAAACCAAGATCATATATGCATACAGTTGCTAATAAAAAGAAATCATCCCATTTCCTATAACCTTTAACTATTTCTTAGATATTACTATACCAAGTAAAGGTCTGGCCAGTAACAGCTTCATCACAGATGACTGCACAAGGGATGCAAAGGAAAGACCCAAGGAACACTATGGCAGGATGATGGATGATGAGTTTGCCGTAAACGCATGTGGACTCCCTAGCCCTGCTGATGATCATTCGCTTTTCTCACCATTAAATAACCTATTTTTTGGTAATTTTATTGTTTAGTTTCATTAAATATGAATGCAGCCTTGTTTTTTATAAGAAGGGTATCAGCATAGAAAGTACAAAAATATCTGGAAGTTGTGATTCTTGTGTAAAGTAAGAATGTGATACTCTGAGAAAGTTTCCATTACTACAGTAATATATTGATTTTATTAGATATGAAGGTAAGGTAAGGTACAGTACAGCAGATGGTCTTCTCATAAGGGATATAACAAAACCAACTCAAAAATAATTAAATAGTGCAATTATTCTCCAACCCCAGGGAACATAGACTGCTCAATACTGTGGTCAGCTTGCAAACATAAATTCGTGGCAAACTTTACAGTTGTCAGACAGTTTTTAATATGAAAATATGCATATAAATTGTGCCTTCTGGGTGGCACACAAAATAATGAGAGTAAGTTGTATAAGAATGCATTTTCAAGTCCAATATTTATGCAAGTATCACATAATGTTTTAAGATCATACACTGAATAACTTCCATCAAAAGAATTCTCTGCCTTGTTGGAATGCAATTAGGCGTCAATTTACAGAAGAGGGAAAGTTTGTTAGATAAAATTTACAGAACTATAAATCTTCAAAAACTTGTTCAATGAAGTTTGCAAAAACACTGAGCAGAAGAGGAAAAGTTTTTTTAAATTTTCTTCATAAGACATATGAAAAATTTGATCTTTAATGCTCAGCAGATATGTTCCTACTTTGAAACCTTCTCCACAAGCCACATGCTGCTTTTGTCGTATATACTGCCACATTTTCACACACAATCTATGGACTACTTGTTAAAAGAATCCTCATTCAGCCACACTGAGCAGCATACTCAAGCACGGGTCATTTAAAAAACAAACTTTCACAAGACCTTCTTGTCCCTAGCAACTACATGGCCTCTTATTTCCATGGCTTGTGCCTGCTATCCCAGTATCACCTTTCTCTATACCTGATTTTGTATCATTAGGTGATACACAGGAAAATGCAGATTTACTTACTCCAACCTACTCATGTAACACGAGGTCAGACGTGCACATAAGAGCACAACTACATGGATGGTTGCTCTTACTCAGTTAATGCAGTTGAATAACATCCTTTCCTCTCACATAATGACATTATCCAATACATGTTTGGAAAATACCTTGAATTATGATAAGAAAATACTTTCCTTAACACTTTAGCTGATGACTGTAGCTTGGTATCTGTTCAAAGCATTAAGCAGTTTTGCTCCTTCAGAAATACCATGCAACGTGCACTACTCAAAATCATTGTAGTGGGATTGTCTCCACAAAATCACAGAATGGGTAAGGTTGGAAGAGACCACAGTGGGTCATGTGGTCCAACCTCCCCGCTCAAGCAGGGTCATCCTAGAGCACATTGCACAGAATTGTGTCTAGACCATTCTTGAACACCTTCAACCTGGCATTAAATAGCCTATGAAAAATGAGAGTAAGTAAAACTTAAAATTATATTTACCTGATTCTCTTGTACGAACGTGGGTCCATACACTAGATACTGATCCTCCTTCATTTGAGGCAACCACCCTATAGAGGTATTCTTCAAAGGACATGGGGAAGTATAGAGGAGGTAAAGGATTAAAAATACTAAAAAACCACTGAACACAGTAATACATTGACAAAAAATGAACTGAAAATTATGTAATTTTTTTAAAGAACCAATGTGCTACCTGTAAATGGTTGTAGACCACGCTCATAAACACTCTGCTCTTTTCCTCGGTACACTAGGATGGAGTCATTTCCCCTGCAGTTAACAGCACTGTCAGTTGATAGGCATCCGTCCAGATTGACTCTGACAGCACTGCTGGACACAGATGCCAAGTTAACGACAGCACCTCGTGTAAATTTAACATCCTTCATGCAACCACCGAAACCTAGCAAACAGTAAGGGATTAGTACCACATAAAGAGCTTCAGTCATTAAGAAACACTTTTGTTCCTTTCAATTCTATATTTTCAGCATTAAAGACTATAATGTGAATAGGTTGACTTCCAACATGACATTCTGCCTACACTTTCACGATACTAAGTTGGTAAGTTCCTGCCTTACTGGTCTACACTTTCACTGTTAGCAATTCCATCCTACAAGGAAATAGCTTTCTGTTTTCTCTCCTGCCACTTCTCACTTTAAAATTATTACCATAAAAGTGATCCTGACTTTTAAAATCAGCTTTCTGCTGCCTTCTAATATTTTGTTAATACACATGCTTTCTCAAACTAAGAAAAATATCTAAATTAAAAATACAATTAACTTCAGGAGATCAGATGGAGTTATTTCAGTTTTTTATGATGGGGATATAACTGGTATGCTGTTTACAAACATCCTCTAGAAACATAACCCTAAACTATTTGTTTATGATAAAAAATTTAAGAAGCTTCATTTTATATTTATTTCTATACATACATATATTTGTGTGTCCATCTGTGTAACATTCCTATCAACATTACAAATATGTTAAATTAGTAATTTGCAGTTAAAACACCACTATAAAACTCAGAATGCAGTTGTTAAAATCTCTATATTTACTAAAAATTAATAAATTGACACAAAATAGTTCTCAAATCTGAGTAGCGACTGGTGTTTAACACAAACACAAAGTAAACAGTAACCAAACCAAAGACTTCAGTTCATTTAAGAATTAACTTTGTAAATTAAAAATCCGCCTCTCACTGATCAGTGCTACTCTTTAGCTTTGTGAAAGCACTGTATTTATATATTATGTACTTTTATTGCCTTTATCACTGCAAGATGACAGATCAGAGTAGTATTTGTGCTTAGCCACCTGAACTGAGAATCTAATGTCCTTACGTAGTTCATGGAAAAAGGGGTACTGAAGGTGGAAACCCATTTTGAGTCAGCCTCTAAAACACTTTCTCTTTCCACAATGTTAGGAATTTAGCCAAACTGCTCCTCGGCATGAATATATCCTAATTTAAGCTCAACTGCTACTCCACAGTGACCTGCTCAGTTTCTTAGTCTGCGGCAGAGGAAAGAATTAGTCCCAGTCTGCACAGGCATCCTAATCATAAGACAAAATGAACAGCTGTTTAATTTTCAGTGAGATGCACACTGTATAAGCTATTTTAATACATTATTTTTAGTATCTTTTTGGCTACATTTATCACTATTTGAAGATTTCTGACTAATGCCAGCCAAGTAATCTTGTTTATTCTCAAGTAGCTGCAGAATAAGTAAAGACAGCACAAATTCTCACAAACATTCCTGCAAGGTACCTTCCTTCTAAACCTCTAAGAGGGCATATGATGGGTCATGCAAAAGCCCACAGACTCTAGTTGAAATTTCTTAAATTAAAGTTGTAACTGACATAGAGGAGAGGTGGGTGGAGAAGGATATTTATCCCTTATTTGCTGTGAGCAAAAAAGCATTCCTTTACTAATAATTAACTACCAAGCAGCCATTGATTGAGAAAATCTTATCTAAATAACTATTAAATCAGAAGGTCTCCATATTCTATTATCTTACCATCACATCACTGTAGTCCTAAATTAAACTATGCTTTAAGCTGTAATGTCTAATCTTGTTTACCTAAAACCACATTTAGGAACACATACGAATGTTTTTCTCTTTGGACACTCTAAACACAAATTCCCAGCCGCCATCTTATTTTGCAGCATGCTGAGGAGGCTTGGTGGAAAAGTAATGTTTATTGATGTGCCTCGGTATGCACTTCAGACATTCACTTTAGATGCTATGTTGCCCTAGATTCTTTGTTCACAGATCTCTTTGCTGCAGGAGTTGTGAATGCATCCACTCACGAGGCTATACCATCTGCTACAAGGCAACACTGACAGGGTATGACTGGCTAGCTCTTTCGGGCCATAAATATTATGCACACAGAACCTGAAGGAAGATTATATTATATGTGATACTTAGAGCTGGAAGAACACTATATTCTTGAAATATCTGTGAATGCCAGTGCATGGATTTGATTCAAACTACTCTGTAGCTGTGAAACCAAGAGGCTTCCATACAGCTCTGCAGAGCTTACTTGATGCACATATTCAGTGTGAGTTCATGCATTCAAAGCCACTTACTAGATTCCCCACTAATCACTTCCTGATTGCTACGAATTTGTTCAGAGTATCTGAAAAATACACCATGACTGATGAATAGTTTCACAACTAATGAAAAAACACACCCAAACAGAGCCAGTTTAGTAGACACTTTCGGCTACATTTCCTACAGATCTTTTGTGGAGGCCTTAGTAGCAGGCTGTAAGTAATGCTTCTCTCTTTTCCCTACAAATGTGATCTGTTCCCAAACAGAAGGGTCGCAGTGATGGCTAAAAATATGTCTCCTTTCTGATAACAAGGAAAACGTCACAGAAATTGTAGCCAAAATCCAAATTCAGGGGGTTATATTCACTTAATTTTTTGGGTTAGAATCAGTATTGCCTAAAAATGGCCTAAAACCCTCTCAAGTATTCTTCCGTGTGGCAGCATCCATCCTCATTACAGTGATTTAAGCTATGTTTACTGTTTTCCACTCGTTTTGTATTCCAGATCTGCAAGTGACACAAGTGGATCAAGTGAAACAAGTTTATCTGAACTGGCTCTCTCTGATGAAGATTTGAGATCATCTGGTTGGGCATCTCAGTTTACCATTTGCTACTCTCCAGTTCCCCTCCTAGCAGTTAGATTGCTTCAGATATCACTGGGTGGGAAGAATTTTTATAGCTTTATATAAGCTATAAAAATATAGCTTATATAGGTAGAGATGACTGGTAGTTAAAGCAACAATGGGTGGAAAGAAAAATTCCTGTTACATATTCATGAATTTACACTGTCAGCAGCAGAATGTCCACCTTGTGCATGACACCAGTTTTTGAAAACACATGTTCTTGGTGTCATCTTACCTTGTTCTAACCCCAGCTCTTTATAAAAATTCTGAATGTCAGGTGGGATTCCTCCTATGTAGACAGGTGAGTTTACTTTCAGCTGCTGAACACGGGGTTCAAGCGCCTGCTCTCTCAGTTCATTCATACTTGTTGAAATCACAGAGCCCTCCTTGTTCACAGTGACTTCATTCCACTTTCCATCACAATAAGACAGTCCCAACCAGAGATCCACTTGTGTGAAGACAACGCCAGTTTTTAAAAAGATGTTTAATATTCCACTTTTCAGTTCAACCTATATATTTTCAAAGAGAAAAAATATTTTGAAAGAGACATCAAATACACAATGACAGAAATTTATTTTAAAAACCATAATCAAAGGAGTTATGCACAAGATCAATGAATAAGAAATTTTTATCTTCAGGATAATACTGTTTACACAAAGCATGCTAAATACAGTGAGTGAAACAGTTAATTCAGAATGTAGGAAAATATATTTTGAATTTTTGACAACAGACTTTGGCATTAATGCAACTAAAAAGAAAGGACAATGAATCAGGACTGTTTTGCTTTTTTGAGAATGAGAAAACAGTATTTTATCTATTGATTCATTTTTTAGAAAAATGTAACAAGATAATAAGGAAATGAAATGTCAGACCTGATTAAGGTCTTTTTAATTGGCTGGTGAACTCAATTTCAAATTTTTGCAGTATACATTGATTCTTACATTCATACATTTCATCCTTATTCTTCTACATCTTGTAAGAAAATAATTGGTTTTGTATGTACTTTTTGAGATTAATGTGCCAATTCTCTAATAGAAATACATTTTACTTAAATGTTTCACTGCAGAAGTCTCCAAATGCTTTACTGCAAGACTCTTTATCCTAACTGAATGGAACACAAGTGGGCTGAGACTGTAAATTGGCACATATAAAGCACTAGACACTTAGAGGATGAACTGGTGCTTGAAAAATATGAATACATCCACAAAAAGGCATTACTGTTTCTATGACAAAACCTTATTAAGTGAAATAAAAACTACAGATTTAATATAAATTCTTATCACCATTATTGACAAACTGACATATTTAGTTTACTGATAATATTAGCATTGCAGTGTTCATAATTAGATAGTATTTCCTTAGCAGGGACTCCAACTGATGAAAGAACTCTGTACTTGCAGTGACACAGGCAATGCAGGTCCTATCCCAAGTGCACACTGACTTCTTGCTCATAAAACAGAGGGATTTTGTTTATTTCTTTCTTTGAGACTGCAACTTTTCCTATTTCCATGAGTTTAGAGCCACTTAGAGCTAAGGACTCTACTACAATACAGGTAAAGGACTGATCATGGCATCAGTATTGATGAGTATAGCTTGAAAAATGTGTCTATTGGACAAGTCACTGCTTTTCTTCACTGATAAGAATTAATATGGAGCACATTGTGCTGGTGTGAAGAAAACATTCCAGATGCATTAGTACAGTGGTATGCCAGCAAGCCTGCCAGACCTGGAAGCCAGAGAGAGGGCACAGTGTTTGACACAGGGTCACTACTAAGCACAACCCTTTTCCAATTTACTCATCTTGGCATAGTTTTAAAGCAGGCAGTGAATAATGCTTGTGCTTTTTTTGTTGACCTGGACTGACATTTAGAATGCCCAAGTGAAGACAAAGATAGGGGACCACTGCTCAGTTTCAACTGTTCTGCATGGTGAAGATAAAAAAAACCTAAGTCCTGCATAGATCTGAGCATAGGTACTGATCATAAGTTTAGAAAAACAACAGACTAATTGTTTGCTTTAGATAAGTCTGGGACCACTTTAAAAAAATGCTTGATTTCTAATCTGTCCTCGGAAACTATATTATTACTTTAAATCAAAAACGCATGAAGATCATCTTACAGACATCTCAGCTGCCATCCCTAAACAGAACAAGAGTGTTATATCACAGCTCTAAACATAAGCAGTTTCCAGTTTAATTCTTCAAAGCATGCTTGCTTTTCAGAATTTGAGGTACAAAATTTCATTAATGCTTTTCTCCATGTACACAATTCTTATTTTGATATACCTTAACATTTAAGTTTGGAATTAGGAAAATCAAAGCTTAGCCTGAAACTGGAAGATACGAGGGACAAGAAGAGCTTCCATAGTCCCACTAGCAGGTTGTGGTATCTCTCTGAGACCGATACAGGGACCAACTCTGATAAAAAATTTTATTAATGACCTGGGCAATAGGATGGGGTATACTCTCATCAAGGTTGCAGGTGATAGCTAAGAGGGTTGTCACTGATGTTCTAGGCATATAAAGAAAATACTGAGTCAAGATGGATTACAAACTGAACACTGGCCAACAATGTAACCTCAAAATGATGAAGACCAACATGCACTGGGCTACATTAGAAATGAGATAGGCACCAGTTCCAAGGAGATGATTCTTCTCCTTTATCTATCATGTATAAGACCTGGACTACTGTATCCAGTTGTGGAGTCTCTGGTGTATGAAAGATATTGCAGCACACCAGAGTGAATCTAGTGGAGGGGCACCAAGTTGATCAGTGGTTGGAGTACCTAGAGTATGAGTTGAAGCTGAAAGAACAGGGTTTGTTCAGTCTTAACAGTAAAAGGGAAGAGAACTTTACTGTTCAACTGCCTTATGGGAAGATACAGAAAAGACAGACTCAGTCTCTTCTCAGAGGCTCATTATGAAAGGATGAGAGGCAAAAAACAAGTTGTAATGAGAGAAACAGTAAGAGATCAGGGCTGGTTTCTTTGTTGTTTGGGGGTTTTTTTCCCTATAATGCAGATGGCCAAAGAAATGAACTGACTGCAGAATTTGTAAAGCTGTGGACCATCCATCTGTAGAGAGATGCACAATACTCAAACAGAAAATGCATGGAGCAACCTATTCAAACATAAATTGGTCCCGCTTTTAGCAAAGACTGAGAATAAATTACTCCAAAGGTCCCTTCAACTTAAATGATTTTTTGGTTCTGTATTGTACTTCTCTGCAGGAGCCAGTCGTTGCCTCACTCAATCTGCTTATAAACATATGAGTTTGAAGATGAAAGGAATATGCAGATATAGCTCTGGGAAACCAAACTCACATACGATAGGGGCTGCAGTAGAGCCTGAATGACACTTCGTTAAACCTGCCATCCAAAATGATCTCAACCAATGTAGAACTAGAAGAGTGATTATGGTTTTATCTCCCTTGAATTGGGAAGTCTTCCTGAGTCTCAGGAATACCAGCAGAGAAAAGCAATGGACTTCAAAAAACTTGTCAAGGACAGGCAGTCTATGAGTCCTTTGAAAGTGAAAGTACATGTTACTCATATGGGGTTCATGTCAGTTCAAAACCTAGCCCGGTTCAGACCTGCCAGCCAGAGAGCAGAGGCCCAAACAAAGACCCTCAACAGTCCCCTCAGAATCAGTCACTCTTTAATGATTTGCATTTTGAATTCTCAAAATGCTAATTTCACACCCCTTCTTATTTCCATCACAGTAATGCTTTCATCTTGGCCTCTGGTTATTTTACTTCATGCAGCTATTCAAATGTGCAATTCTTTGGGAAAAGTTCTTTCAAGACTTTTTTCTTACTTTGCAGCTTTGCAGAAGCAAATCAGCAGCTACAATTTCTTGGGAGCCAGTGCCACTGTTGCACACTGGCAGTGCTTAGGCTTTTGCTGCAGTTGAAGTGGTCAGCATCAAAATCAGTAATGCAAACTTTATCAGCCGTCACGGATTCTTTTAATCACATAAACTCATGAGGAAACACATGCCAGAGTGAGAGCTAGTAATTCATACTAGTGTATCTGATCTCAGTTTGCCTGTAATTATTATGTCTGGATCCAAAGATAATCAGATTGACCTATCTGGCTTGAGTTAATTCTCAGGGCATGGAAGAAGTGACCTTTATGCACAGCACCTTTCTAGGACATCATTTTGTCTTGGGCAGAAGACAAGACAGAGTCTTTGGCTGTTTGGTATCAGATCAGCCATGTGTTTAGCTACAGTTATTCCCAAACTATAATGCTAATAAGAGAGCTGTGACCTATGCAAAGGGAAGGGTCAGGGAATACCGTCTTACAACAGCACTTGGGATAAGTGGTATAGCTTATAATCTGTTTTGCTGTGCAAGTGTTTCCTGACCAAAGCTCCTAACAAAGACATTGTGGCTCATGTGCAACATGCTACACACCTCATTTTCACTTTCTATTAACCTTTTTTTGTGAGCTCAACTGTACAGAAAAACCTTCTGTCATCATTATGTATGTGCAGAACACAAAGCTGCAAGAGTTGGAAAAGCATGCATACATATATTCATCCTCTCTAAAATTCCTCATTTTGAGGCTATGGAGACGTTGAGGTCAGGATTAAAGTGACATAAAAAAAAAATTACTTGATTTAGGACAAATTCTAAGAAAATTATCCAATCACAATTCTCGGAGCTGAAAATAGTATAAATATAAAACTGCCAAAATTCTGGATGATTTTTGTATGAGTAGAAAAGGAAATTATTTTTTCTAACTGCTTTGTGCTTTTGACTCCAAATTTAGTAAGTCCCCTTTCTTACTTTATAGTCAGAATCTATTTTCTTGTGTTTCTGGTAGTCTTACGCAGAGTAAGACAGAGGAAACAAGGATCACATACTACTAGAATCTCCTGAAGAACCTTGTAAATACTGTTCATGTAAATAGTGCCCCTGTGCTGTGAATTACACACATACAATGCTTTTTTTGGGTGGAACAGTAGTGTACCTATAATATCTTATGCTATTAGCTTGTGATCTTGGTCATTACTTGAGGGCAAAATTAAAGTAATAACTGTAATTAGTAAGACTTGTTATTGGAACTCACTGTAATTTTTTAACTAAGGCTGCTTCAAAAAGAGGAAGCAAATCGGTAGCAGAATTCAAAACCCAGGAAAAAATGATCTGCTGGAAAAGCCAGTAGTATAAAAAGAAAATATAGAGTAAGTTATAGTTGACCTGAAAAGGAGAAAAATACATTTATATGTTTTAGGTCACAAGTTTAAAAGAAAAGGCCCATTAGATATAATGCCGTGCAATAAAACAGGCTGTGACATGACAGCCATTAGCAAAACAGCTGCATAATAAGAAATAAATAAATAAATTAAATTCAATAATAGAGCAGAAAGGGCAGATTGGGTCATAAAGAATAAAAATACTTTCAAAAATCTCTAAAAATAAATTATTGCTTCCTGGATAAGCTGTAAAAGTATTTTTTTCCATCCTCTGTAATACCTACTAGTTGGTCCAAGTACTAACTATAGTTGACCTCTAAGCAATGGTGACCACAGTCTAATTACACTCAGAATCCTTGAGGAAAGAAAAATATCAAAATCCTGAGCCATGCAGCTAATAAAAGAATTTGAAAAACGAAAACAAACATATTAAAATTTAAACAAAATACTGGAAATGATGGAAGCACAAGTAATTCTGAGTATAAACAGTCTTATTTAACAGACACCAAAAAGAAACTTCATAAGCACTATCTCACAAATTTGCCTAATACAGGATTTGTATTTTGCAGTGTTGGGAAAACCGTGACAGGGATGAGATGGGATTAAGCTGGACCACTAATTTCTGTCTATATGTTTCAAATACAAATGAAAAAAATTATGGATTATAAAAAAATACATATATCTTAAAGAGAAAGCTTTATTAGGAGACTGGACAATTTCCATCATGAACTTTTTGATTTACAATTTAATTGATCTTGTTATACTATGAGAACTGGGAAAATGGTAACTCTATACTTGCCTAGGAATGATATGGACACTTTTAATATGTCTTTTATTCTCCTTTCTAATTCAGTAAAGACAATAATTCTATGTTTCATATATTGATATCTTTCTTATTTATGATATAAATAACACAGGTAACTTAATTGAGCATCTCTTGGAGTATTTTGCTCCCCTTACACTTTGCTGTGCAAAGCATTTCAAAACTAGTAAAACACGAAAATAACTTATGGTATGAAATTTCTTTAAGTGCTAGTTTGGCTTTAGTAGACAAAACTCATGTCTGAATATAGTTATTTCTATTTTTGAACTTACTGCAAGATAATCTGGGCCATCTTTATTGTAAACAAACAGAAGCAATCCATTCAGTTGATCTGTTCTGAATTTGAATGAGATCTCAAATTCCATTCCACCACTGAAAACACCTGAATGTAATTCCAGAAACCCTGGAAAAAGAGTGAGTGCATACATAAGCTAATCAAATCCGTAAATAAATAGTTTCAGGAAACCAAAAGTAAAAATTTAGATGCTACTTTCTACTTTGACGCAAAGAACTTGGGCATCAAGATTATAGTTCTCACAATTTTATCACTCAGCCTTGTAAAGGACAGTTATCGACAACATACTGCAAGAAACCAAACCAGTACAATATCCTCATTTTTTTACCTGGCATTTCTTTTGGTACCTTATAGGCATCTTTTATGTCTCTACAAAAGTGAACCTTCACCTTTTACAGGCACATCAAATCTGCATACACTTACAGCAGCACTACCTGTCTGTGAATGCAATTCCTCTTTCATGCAGCAACCTTCTGTAAACCCAGAGACCAAATTTTACAGCATTCAAAAATAAACCTCTCTAACTAAAAATGCTTTGAAAAGCAGATCACTGCAATACTTTTAATATGATCACCTTTTATATCTCAAGAACATAATTGGATAGTGCAATAGAACAGGAAACTACCTCTGCCAAGAAAATGTGCTCCTTCTGAGAGGACAATGGGGCATCCTTCCCAAATATGATAGACATTGTTCTGCTCTTCAGCATATTCCCAGTTCAAAGATTCCCAGTTTTCATAAGGAGTATGCACTTTCTTCAAAAATACATCACTAAGACACCCCACAAATCCTTTCTGTACTATCCTCTTCATCCCTACAAAAAAAGGAAAATATTTTTTAAGCCGATTAATCACATGCAACTAAACTCAGGAATTAATTTATATGTTTTATACATGTTCTCTCTATCATATATGTCTATGTATGCATTGAAAACCAGCTATCAATCACTTCATAAAGATGGTCTCAAAGCCAAATCCAGATTTTTGAATGGGTCTAGTTCCTAAAGACAGCAGTGTCTGCTACATAGCTGAAAAATACTAAACTTTTTGAGATTTTGTATATAGGTACTTTCAAATCAACAGCAGAAATCTGCTCTATGGAGATCCAAGGAAAGTTTTCTTTAAACAAAACAGTAATGCTGAAGAAAGGCATGCTTCTGCTGAATAGGAAGAAATAGTGTTGCAAAAGCTAAGACAGATGAATACATGTTTAGAAGCTTCATCAGGAAATTTTTCCTTCCTTGTTTGAATAAAAAACCCCCAATGATTCCTGGCTGCTATACTCTTTTTTCACTAGGGACAAAAACATAAAGCAGATTTATAGGTGGCCTTCTCTTGAATGGTACTTATAGTCACTCTCATTTTAATTATTTACCTGTGTCTTTTGAGGGAGGCATCCTGGATTACTTTGTGAACCAACGTTTTAGAAGAACGCATGCACATATTTCTGGTTTTAGTAAAGTGACAAATAAGGAAAGAGGGAGTTGGACTTCAGTGTACTCACTAGTTTTTATGTCAGGGGTGAGAATATAAACTTAGTAAACAATTTGGCTTCCAGGTTAATATGATAGAAACAAAATTCTGGAAATGAATTCACTGAGAACAGCTGACTGTATACTGGCTTTGTAGGCAGTCACTTCTCTGTTATAGGATGGCAGATTATATACTTGAAATATATACCAAATTTATATATGAAAACTTATGTTTATTGATTTTTCTGGAAGCCAAGTATGATCCAATTCTACATAAATTCTATATCTGTAAATTACAGGTATATTCATACATCACCAAATTCAATGCAACAACCTCTGGAGGATACAAATTGACATCAAAAAAGGCCAGCATGTTGTATCCCTATACCCAAGTGGGATGCATAACCCTGTGTTTAAGCTAATAAAAAGAAATTTCATGTGTATTTTGGCAAAGAATTTGAGAATCTGTATGTAAAACACATCCTTAAGTTTCACAGTTGTATCAGTTCTGTGTATAAAATTCATTAAAGTGCACACAGAGCTCATACGCTGCTTTAATGCTGATGAAATCAGCTATATAGACATTTCAATCTATCTCAAAAGGTAAAATTTGAGATACTGTAAAGACTTATTTATCATACTCACCTACATCCTTTCTCTCAATAGTATAACCCTGTGGAAGTCCTCCAACAAAAACTCCTGTGTTCTCTCCAATAATGGTACTGCCACTAGTTGCTAAGGAAGAACCTGAAAGAAATATATTCAATGCTTTCAACAGATTTTCAACTCAATAAAAAATTATCGATATTTTATAAAAAAGGCTACTGTGACACAATATCCTAATACTTTCCCATACATATCCAGGAAATATTTACATCCCTATTTTACAACAGAGTATTAAAACAATTATAGATTCACAAGCACAAAAAGACACTTAGTATTAAATCATCAAAGATTCACATTGGACAGATACCTCAGATGAACAGATAAAACCGTAGTGATCTTTTGAGAAAATTGAGTTGAATTCTTTTTTGTACGGGTAAACACAGGTAGTGGAAAAGTAAGCAAGTGAGCAATACCAAATTTATTTAGATGAATTGATTACCTGTGTACTGCCCATCCACTGTGATGTTTCCCAGTGCTTGAATTCTTGTAGCAATTATTTGGTGCCAGCTGTTATCATTGTACACTTTTCCACCATCATTAGTTGGACTGACTGCTACCGCAGATCCCTTTTTAATAAAGAGAAGAATCCAATTTAGAATATTACAAAGGTAACATTTAGAATTATACCTTACTGTTTTACAGCAATCTGTAGCATGTAACATCTAAAAATAAAGACAGAAGTCCTCTGCTTAACTTCTTTTGGACTACTGAATGATGTTTAGGACTGATTTCCCCACTAAATTAACCTTTTCAAATACTAAATGAAAGATCAAGGATCCAGTTTGGTTTCTATTAAAAACAGAAAAGTCTGTGTAGTTCCCCTGATAAAGACAACGATGAGGCACAAATCACTGAGGGTCATGTCACTCAGATTTTTTATTTTTTATTCATTTTTTAATTATGTCTCTATTTAACTATTTTACGGATTACTGTGGCTGTGTAGTTGGATGGTCATGATTCAATGTGCCATCCACAGAGAGAAGCAGCATATCAAGATTGTTAATTGCAGCACCTGTCTAAAGGAAGGAACCCAAAAAAGAGGTGTATTTGTAGCACAGTAGATCCATGTTCTGTCCATGTTAACCTGGTATCAAAAGGACTTTCTAGATGAAAGAGTACAATAAATTTAGGGAGAGAAAAAATGGTCATTCCAAGAGATTCAGGAAGACACACCAAAACAAAGAAAGGGGAAAAAAACCCAACAAAACAACAACAAAAAACCCAAAACCAAAACCAACCAACCAAACAAACAACCACCCCCAAAAGATAGTTATTGAAGTTGCTTTATGGTATAAGGGATGGTTGTAAAAATGCATTTAAATTTAACTAGAATTTTTATGTGGTTTTATTGAAACAAACAAAAAATATGACAAAGGGGGGTGAATTTAGGGACATCTATGACAAATACAGAGAAATCTTTTCCAAATTGCTGAGTAAGAGGAATATAAGAGATGAAGTTGCCAAACTAAATCTCATGATTGTAAAGAACCAAACAAAATACCACATAAATTAACATAATGATGTAACAAAAATAAAATCAATACATTTCCAGAATTTTCTTGAGATTTATATCCAAATAATCTTCTAATTTGCTAATAATTCCCATAATATTTTCTCAGGACTTTATACCCTACTTGAACTATCTGAGAACTCAAAGTTATTCTGCTGGATTCACAAATACAATTGTCCTATGCAGCAGGCAACTACTGAATGGAAAAACATTTCCTTGTATAGGCACTGTGCTATACTAAAGAATCTCAACCTCTGTAGTTACTTTATGGCTTCAAAAAACAACTTCAAAAAAATATGTTAAAGAAAAATTTGGTTCCTTATCATTTGGGGGCCTAGCTTGTAACTTTGCAAGAGCAAACTAGACCATTCAGCAATTTTTTTGTTCTCAAATCATCTATGACTTTTTCTGGCCAAAGGACCTTAGAGTTATGCACACAGAGAAAACCTGTTGATATAAACAACCACTTATTTTAATTAATACTAAAAACTTCTTGTTAAAATTTAGTCTTCTGCCTCTAATGGTATTCATCTATTAGAAATTGCATTTTGGCACAAGATTTATGAACACAGAATACATTTTACAGTACCTTTTGAATTGGGGACTGTCACTGTGTATCTTATGTATCAAAATATATATGATGTGCACATATGTACATGATTACAGAAAAAATTATTTCCTGTGGATATTTACAGCATGCTTCCTACTCCATTCAGCCAACATCCTGGTACTGAGGAGTTTTGTACAGCAGCCCTCTGCCCCATTAAAACAATACAAAGCTATATATCCTTACATATTAATTCCCACTTTTTCATATACTATTTTTTATTGTCTTCTCTCCTATTTCAACATTTTAATATTTTACAAACACACACATTTCATTATCGTAGTTTAATAATTAAAACCAGAACTGGTGTCATGCCCAATTAATGTGCCCTGGTAGCATGCCCATTAGTTTTTCCATTAGTGAATTCAACAATACTAATGGGATTACTAGCATGGGATGCTAATTGGGCGTGACATAAGAAACTGGCTTACTTCTTAGCATACCCTTGCTAATGATGAAATTAATGAGCATTTTATTAAATGCTGTCTCATCAAAGTGTACTTAGTTAGCGTTAAAATTGTTACAAACGATGCTGCATTCTAAAGATCAGGTGCCTGAATAAGTGGTTCTTCATATTATGTTTGGCAACAGTCTAGAGCATTAACAGTTTTATACATCAGAAACCACATTTATTTGTAACCAATTCAATCTGGGACCACACAAGCATATGTGCAAACCTGTGCTTAATTTTGGGGGAAGACAAAAAAAGATGGTTTTCAGGATTCAGCATGCACTGAGTTGGAGGTCCCTTTAAAAAATTTTATCCAGAACTACCTGAGTCACTCTGTGATCACATCCAAATAGCCTATTGTGAGATGGCTTGTCATGCATTTTGGAAATCAAGATTTTGAAATCTGGGTTATTTAGCTAAACCATACAACGTCTTAATATTTGGTAGTTCTCAGTAATAACTAAGTAAGTACAAATCACTGTGGCTCTCTCGTGACGATGTTTACATTGAAAACACATAGAAACATTACAAATAAGAATCTTCAAAGATACTGTCTTAGGTGCCAAAGTGAGTGTAACTATACTTTTCCCAGTCAAGTTCTTTCAATTGCCAAACTCCTGCCACTGAGAAGGTAAACAAAGACTGACGTTTTGCCAGTGCCAAGGAGGAAGGTCTAGCTGAGACTCACAGCTGGGTAGGTAGTCTCCATCTTCCTTTTTTTGTGGAGTTACAGCTTACCCTCAGACTGTGCCTACTACTTCAGCTTCTTCATGACAAATCACAGGCAACAAGAAAAGTATCTCATGTTCCTCCTTTTTGCTCTAAAGTTTAGTAAATGGATCGCCTTCTAAAATGGAAGAGCTGGATTCAATTCCCTCCATCCTGTGAGAACAATCTCAATACACTATCCCCAGACTGTACTAATCACTAAGGAAAAAGGTACTCCACACTGGATTTATATTTTCACTTTTAATGATTTCACTTGGTGCAAAAAATTCAGTGCTTCCCTGAGAAGAAGAACAAATGACCTGCAGCCACTGAAAGATAACCAGAAATTTAGCTGGAGTTGATTATGTAATTTAGGGGTGGAGGTAAAGACATTATGATAAGAAGAAAATACACAGAAGGTTTACAGATATTCTGAGTTTGGAGGAAGATCTATGGAACAATTTGATTGTTCAGACAAGACCAAGGAAGACATCTGTTAGCAAAACCCCTCATGCTTCCTGGAGCATGAGTAGAAACTGCAAAGAATGACAGTAAAACAATTAGGAAGGAAAAAAAGAGCAGTTACGCAACACAAAAGGGAAACAAAAGGGATAGTCAGACAATAGTTGGATGAATGGTGGTGTACATGAGGCTCAGAGAAGTATGAATGGACAGGAAGAAAAGGATTTGAAATTAATACTTAGCGAAGGATGAAGCTAGGCTGGTGAAGGCTCCCCACTAGGAAGACTTGGCAGGACTATTCCCAGAGCAGACACAACAAAGAGAAAACGCATTGCTGATCCTGAGCAAAGATACATACCAGCATCCTGAAAGGGACTAAGGGTAAAAATAATTAACCTGTGACAGGACACAGCTGGAAGGGAGCACAGAATATTATGGCACACTGCTACAGATAAAAAGCAGCAGCGACAAAGTTGTCATCAAAAAGAATTTTGGCAATTTTTAAGGGAAGAGCACAAAGGCAAGGCCACAAATGCTTATTGTATATGCCATGACCATAACTAGAGAAAACAATGCATATAACCTGGTTAAGACACCACATGATGTCAATAAGATGAAATTAAAGCATTTGCACACTAATGCAAACTGTGACGCACAAATGAAAGATTAAGAAATGCTGCTACAGAACATGATCCCTGACATTGTAAGATAGGAATAGCAAATCATGGAAAAAAGAAAAAAGAAACAAACTATGAAGAAAACATAGAAACAAAGGTAAAGACAGTAAGGTAGCACAGGACAGTAAGGATACAGAAGACTGAAAATTTTTGATAACTGTATATTCATAGGTAAAAGATTTTGAAAAAGATGCTACAAAAATACATTGATGTAGGCCACTGTACCGTACTTCTGAATCTGAGAATGTACAGGAATCTCTTCCACATTATTAATGAGAAATTAGAAAGCATTAGCTTTCAAGATTGTAAATCATCTGTTAAGACCTACACTGTTCCTGAATACCTTGAATGACAGACTTTTTTTTCTCTGAACAGCCACTGAAGCAGCATCATAGGCAATTTTTGACTTTATAAGAAGAGGCAACAATATGGAAGTGAGGATCCTAAAAATCAGCATGGGACAGAGTTGTCTGATTCAAATGAAACAGAAATATAAACAAAGATGCATTCATAAACAATCTGTTAAAAATCAAAATAGTAACTATTGAAAATATTAACTGAACTGAGAAGCTCTGACTAAATATGAGACCTGCACTTTTTTACAGTTAAAAGACAGGATAAAAAGGGGGGGGGGAAATTAAAGCCCCAAAGCAGCCACCCTTCCATGAGTCCCCCCTCACTTCCCATTCTCCAAATTTTGCGGATCCAAACAAATACAACATCTTTCAGGAAATGAGTCCAAATAAGTTGACATAAATCTGCAAGGAGGGCTAGGAATACTATCTGAAGCACTAAAATGTTAGTTGAAAGACATCCACTCTCATTAAATAACAAACAGCAACAACAACAAAATCTAATCATTACACCTAGAAAGACTGAGAAGGAAATAAAAATTCCTTTTCAGTTAAGTAAAGTGCAAAAGGGATAGATTTAGTCCCTATTAAAATGTGGATGAGGGCAATATTAACAACATCAAGCATGGTCCCAAACTTTGACATATGCAGTTTGCAACAAGGAAAAATAAAGTAAAGCCTGAGTGTAAATGCAGTGGAAACAGTAGAAATTTATATGGTGGGGTCAGAAGCAGATTTCTAGCATGGGGATCACATACAAGCATGAGGATCACATACAAGCCAGCCTCTGTGCAGCACCATGCCTCCTCCGCAGATGTTCCAGAGCTTAAGAGGACCTTCACTGCTACACACCTCCACACGGTCATGGAGCATCAGTGCCTACACTATGGCAGAGCTCAGGAGGCAAAGGTTAACAGTGGCTTGGCACATCTCTAAATCCCCACTATTTTATGCCATTAAGCATTTCTGTGCTATGTGTTCAACCCCCTGGAGCATCAGATACAATGCCAAATGCAGAATTAGACAATAAGGTGTGACAGAAGATATGGCTGATAGAGCAACCAGATCAGACCTTCTGGCAACACCGAGGCAGCAGTAACCGTACCAAAAGGATGCATATATATGATACGTATGATACGATATTCTCGTAATATAATAAGAAAATCTGATAATTACTATCAATTTCTTGCATATTTATGAAATATAAGTGAGCCTGTAATGTTTTTTAATTCCATGAGGAGATCCAGATTCAGGGTGCAAAGAAACACAAAATACCCAAACAGAAATGCAAGGAATGTGACCTTATTTTTCATTTTGTTGATATTTCCCTTATTATTTATGTCTTTGCATAATGGCAACATGCTAATTTCAGTAGGAAAAAGGCTCAATATGGGATTCTTAAAAATTATTTACTAAAATTACATAATCTTTATCTACTAATTCAAAACCTTGTTCTGCCCACCTTTGAAATCTTGCTGCTTTAATCTGTAGTGGTGTTTGGTGGTACTGACAAAAAAACCCCAACTCATAAAAATGCAAAAACAAAGTCTTAAATTGTGGCACACTTAACAATAAAAGAGCAAAGCTTAAGTGTTTCAGTTTTCCTCTCCCAAAATGTCTAGTTCACTGAGGGTTCCAAGAAGCAAATGAACTTGTATCAATTAAATTAAAAAAAAAATTAAAAACAAACCAACAAACAAAAAACAAGGATAAGCATGTTAAAAGTGCTGAAATAAATGATATAAGCAATTTTTATAGGATCCTGTCTTTTGTTGTACCTGTGGATCAAAAAGAAAGTAAGGACGTCCACTCCTCAGCTGCAATGCAATGTATTCCTCCTGATTGCCAGGTGATGCAGAGAAAAAAATCAAACCATCGGGCTCCTGTGTTCTAAATTTCACTTTAATACCTGTTTAGAAACAGCAAGTAGATGGTTAATACCAAAAGCATTCTAACAAAAATTGCCAACAAAATACTGTTTTAGAAACAGCAGTAACATTGCAAACTAAATTCATGGAAGTTCTGTTCACCTAAAGCCCTTGTTAGTCGTTGCAGAGAAATTTTACTAATCCTGAGTCAGCTCTTGACAGAAATTTCTGAGTCCTTACTCATCTGTAAAAAGAAACATGCAGTTGTTGACCTATGTTGCTTAGTCACTTCTTGCTTAAGAAAATATAATTGAGATATTAGCCTACTATTCTAATAGTTGATGTTTTAAATGTGTATAGTTGACAGGTGTTGATGTTGTACATGTAAAGACACTCGTCACTTAATGTTTCTGTCAGTAAAGTAGTAATGAGGTTTCTGCTTGCAAGGATTTCTATGAATAGTAGTAGGATTTCAGTTCCAAAATATACATATGTATGTGTTCACATGTATATTTATATATGTTCTTTTATAAGTACATATATCTAAGTGCACAAAGAACAGGAAAATAAGTAGTTTCAACAAAAGTTGGAAAAACCCCAAGAAATAATGAATGAACTAATCTTAATTAACAACTTTCCAGATCATTATCAATAGTCCTCCATTTTTTCTGATAAAATCTCAACTCATGAAATGTCTTTTAAATGACATACAAGGAAAACAACACAGGGGTTTTTTTACAACAGCTTATTGTTGTCCAGTGTATAAACTTACTCAGGAACTATCTAAGGACACATTAACAAAACAATTCATAAATTATGTAACCAATTTTGAGAAGTATAATTATGAATTAACAAGTTTTGGAAAACCATAGTGTTTTATTACTATCTTTTTTGACTATTTTTAAGCTATCTCCTGGAATATGATTTTAAAGTAACAAATTAGAAAATTAAAAAAACATATGCCAAATTTGGCCCAGCTTTTCTAACATGCAAATCCAGATACCTCAGGCTGAGTGTATGGTGGAGCCATGCTTTTACTGCATCAAGTTTTTGCAAAGGGGAATGAAAAGGCAGCAATAGCAACATCCACCTGTCCCACACTTTCACAACATTTCTACATAAGATGCTTTTACAAAACAGGGTAAGTTATTGGGTTTTACCGATCTCTATCAAACTATTCAGTATTTTCACTATCTTAAGTCAGGCAGAAAACAGTAAGTGACTAAAGTTTTTATTGCAGACAGCACCTATATTTAAAAAAATTAAATAATCATAATTCTGATGCACATTCTTACTAGATCACACTTGTTAATTACCTTAAGAAATATCTTTTGACCCCATTACTTAATTGCATAAATTTTTCCATGCAAATCACATAATGCAGTCACAGTATGAAACATTCTCTACACAATGAAAATAAGCCATGCTATTAAAACACCTGCAAAAAGCAGTTGCACAGAAGTAACCCGCTGCAAGTAAAAAACTCGGTGTCCATACTTCAGGAAAAGCATCGCTTTGCCTGGCTCAGAAATAAACACTTGCTGTACTTTGAGGTTCCAGTTATTTCCAGCAGCAGTATCTGCTGGAGAGGCTGAGACTGACGGCCTCCAATCTCAGCAGTGGGAAGTATAGTTAATTTAACAAGCTGACAGTATTTTTATCAAGCTGCCAAAAGACATTTCTGAAGACCAGAGGATCCCTCCTCACACCTAATTCAGAAGGACAAACCTAAACAAAATAATTGAGTTTCTGAAAAAACACCATTCTTGTATAATAATTGTGTTAGAAAATATAAATTAAATGGTTCATAACAGTGATATTGGAGTAATTCTAAGAGTTTTTAAATGTTATGCAGGAGCTTACTTTTTTCTTTGGACATTGAAGAGTCCTACCTGTAGAGCTGCCACAGCTTTGTATAAATTATTAATGACTCAGGAACCATTATTTTCTTCTAAATACATTTGTCACCTATTACGTAACTGAGAGAATGACTCTGCTCCTTCAAGTTCAGGTATCTTCGGAATTGCTCGTGAGATAGGAAAGTTCATATAAGCCAGCTCTAAATAAACACTTTTATACCTCAATATTAATATTTGCTTGCATTTCTAGAAGTGAGCACAATAGAGAAACCAAATATTGAGGAAACTTCTGCCCCATAGATAATATTTTCACTGCAAGACAAAAACTTGTGAAATTAATATTTTTCACAGGAACATACTAATTAATGTTGGACCTCATGGTCAAAACAAAGCATAACCAGAAACCCATTCAGATTTGTAACAACTACATGCATGCCATTTTTGTCTTATTGACACTGAACACTGGAAATGGATCTTACTTGAGCTGAACACAGATAGCTTTCCCTTGAAAATCTGAAGTTTCACTGAACTTGAAGACCACACTGGGCTACTAAAAAAACTTTTCCTTTTTGTACTGGGGGAGGGGAGAGTGAGAGATTTTGCAAAGAAGTTTCTCGAAGAATTGTGTCTATTACTTCAGTATGCACATCTGAAACCTTAATTTCAATGTTAAATATAACAGATAAATAGAAACATAAACAAAATAGTGACATTATAATTACTTCTGTAATTTGTCATATGTAGAAACTGCATCTCAGCCACACTACAGACCCTACTAAATCTTGGATGGAAAACATGACCATCTGTGGGGCATAGTAGGAATGTACTTTTAATCAACTGAATCTTGAATTGCAACTCAAGAATTCACCTAACAGACCTGTTTGTGTGACAAAAATGATTGTTCCACAAGAAGTTGTTATCATTTCTGGGGTAAAAGCCAACAGGAAATTCTAGTACAAATTAAACATTAAAGTATGTCATTCAAATAAAATCTTTAATTCCATTTCAAATTATAGTTGCCATTGGAGAAGCTGTCAGAATTCCTTAAATTGAAAATAATTTATTTATTTCTGTAATTGAGTTTCTTTAATTATAATAGCATTGTACAAAAAAATAATACAAGCATTATATATAGCGGACATAAAAGACAAAAAGAAGAATACACAGCCATAAAAAGGACAAGTAAAATAAATTACTAGTATTAGCATTAATACTATGTTGGATATTTTCAAACTGTGTTAGGGCAGACTAACCTTCCGTCAGGATCTACACAGTTTCAATTTATACAATAGCAGATTGTGATTAGATTTCTGTCCTAGTTTCAAAGATGGCACAGCCAGGTTAGTAGAGGAACGAGGATATGAAGAATTTCCAATGCAGGCATTTTTAAAGGCATTCAACTGAGACACAATATCAGCAAGTTACCCTGAGAGTGACACAGTTTTGAGAGTCCCTTTTAGTAACAGGCTGGTAAAACAAGTAAAATGATATACTATTACTCTAATATTAGGTGCATTTGAAAACATTTTCAAATTTCATCATCACAAACATCAGAACACAGTTTTTTGTCTAATAAAATGCATATGGGGTGATTTTTATACCCACTCTTCGCCTCCCTCATGTAAGTTTCACAAGTCTCAGAACTTCAGCAACATTTCAGATTCAGACTATCTGGATCCAGAGTTTCCTACCACAATTCAGTATGACTTGCAAGACCTGCACAAAATTATTTAACAGGCAGAAATGCTCTCTTGAGAAGCTGACTGTGTTTCTGGCGAGTTTACAGAGCACACAGGATTATTCTGAGTTTAGAAGAAGCAGTTGGCAGTCAGTGGGAAAATATTAATAAATTAGAGCAGCTGCTAGATTAGCATAACATATACTAATAATTTATAATTATTTCAGCAATAAAATCCACTTCTAACTAATGCTAAAAAAAAAGAAGTTTAAAAAAATCAACATTTCAAAATACAAAAACTTCCACATTACTCAAAAATTTTGACTTTTTGAAATTTAAGGGAAGAAGAGTTGAGGGGAGAACGTAGGCAGAGGGTCAAGGCAATTGAAAACATCTTTTACAATAACAGCTAAGAGATTTCAGCAAAGTGACCTACTTAAAAATTAATTTTGTCCATCGATCCATCCAGCAAAAACACCTGTAAAGTACCTTTCTCTATAACTAGATGTTCAGGGTCCAGTTCAAAATAGCCAACAAATAGAAGACTCAATAAATACACAGAAGTTGCTACAAGTCTCAAAAGTCTCATGACCCTTCACCAAAACTTATATATAACCAGAGGAACAACTCTACCCAAAAGTGCTAAGAGCAGTCAAAAAAATGTATTTCCAACCTTGTCAGTGGTCAACAAGACTAGTGTTAATTTCATAAATAAAAAAAGAAACTTATCCAGTACCTGGAAAATCACAAAGCATTTTTAGAGATGAATTTTGCATAATCTGTGAAGCACATCCATGTTCAGTGAAATTTTTCCCAGAATTGTACAATTGTAGAAACATAATTTGAATTTCCATTCTACTTACATTGTTACATGAAATGGTGTAAATAATTGTATAATTGTACATTCCAATAAAAAGAACAGAAAATATACTGTTGGCTAAGAAAGCAGTCACTTTATCCTTACTGAAACCCTTATTTGTGCATAACACCCGCTAAAATGAATAGAAATTGTATATAAAATTTTGACTACATCATTAGGCTCTCGGCAGTCCTTTCAGCATGATAAACGTTAAGCATTTATTTAACATTAAGACTGTGTATAAATGCTTTTGCCGAATCAAAGTACATTTTCCCACAGAAATTATAAAACAAAATTTGTTTCTAACTGGGAGGGGATAGATGGAGAGTAAAACTCTGAGTTGCTATACACCTCCACTGAATTAACATTTTGTTGTTATTCTCTCTGTGAGAGCGATTCTGCATGCCTCACATCATCACAATAGCTAAAAGAGATTTAAATGTTTTTTTACATAAGAAAATGCACCTGTAGAAAAAACAAGAAGGAAGGCTTCACAAAAATGTATCAATATTCAAAGCAGTTTCACGTAATGGATAATGCAATTAGAAGAAAAGAAGGAATTCAGAGGACACTTCCCTGGACATAGTCATGAATACAAGGAGTTCTTCACACTTTGTGGTGGTCTATAGGTTCCTGCATTTTGTTGAGAGAAGGTGACAAGTCTTCTTCCCAAATCTCTACAAAATCTTTTGCTGTCTTTGGTACAGGCTCTCTCTTTTACTGTTACCTTAATGTGTTTGAAAATATTTTCAAAGTTCATCATCACAAACGTTAAGTTAGTAATTCCATCAATGAAGTAAATGCTACTAATTTTTAAGTTGCCTTAATTTTTTTAGTAGAAATTATTTAAAATATATACTTAAAAGTCACATACATACGTACATACATATGTGTGTGTATGTACACATTCATACATATTTGTACACACACAAAAAAATTTCCAGACTTTTCCCCAAACTGTAACTGGAGAGGAGCCCCTTTTCTTTTGTGATCATAGTAAAAGCAGGAGAAGCTAAAAATCCATTGTTTCTAAATTAGACTATACAAAAGCCCTGTATTTTGAAAAAGTCTAACTTTATTTAGAATGACACAACTCAAAGAATTTTTTAATGTACTCTTAATATCTCAAACTGCTAAAAATCCAAGTCAAACTAAAATGCTGAGTAAGCAGAAACACGGAGTATGATGAGTGAATGGAAAGGGGAAATATGCAACACTTCTTGTGGAAACCAACTATCAGGCAAAACTCCAAATCCTCTTGATGAGAACTGACTGTTTCTTTTACACTAAAATGACAAATTTGATACCTGTTTTTTCTTATTTTCCTTGCTACCCCATTATACCCACTACTGGTAAAACAAACAGGACATTTTAGCTTTAATCTTCTTACTACATAACCCAAATAACTTCAGTCATGTTTGCATTAATGCTGCATTAATCATGTTGTTGCGTATTAATGAGTTTTCAGGCTATGCTAATTACTGTCATAGATTCTGCAGCAGCCCATTAAATATACAAATTACAGAATTAAAGAGCCAGAGCTCTTCATGATTAATCTTTAAATGGAGAAAAACTAATGATGTCTGTACAAAGTTTCTCTCCACTTTTGGCTGACTGAGCCCAATGAACAATCAATTAGAGCATCTGAAGAATAAGAATATTGCTCATACTGAAAGATTTGTTATGCTGTTATTCTATGGAGAAGACACATATTTATAAGTTTCTATCAAATGGACTTCTCTAACATATTCCAGGCTTTAAGGTCTTCTGAAGTGTTGCACAGGGGTAAAAGCTAAAGGATATTCCAATCCATTACTGCATACTCATAGGTATCTGCTGGTTCTATATGAATATAGTAAATCAATCTTCCCCTTTTAGCAAGGACACAAGTCCTGCTACTCCCCAGTAGGAAAGATTTACAGCAAACCTTAGTGAAAAGAAAGCTAAGATAAGTTTAAAGTCATTTGATAAGATTTGATGTATTAGTAGCACTTTATCCCCTCACTTACAGAGTGATGCTTTGTCAGGAATAGTGCAATACCTAGTGGTTAAATCAAGAGATTCAAAATTAGGAGACCTTGAGTCTGCACTCAGCCAATGACTGAGAGATGTCATCTGAGAGCCATCACTTAAACCATCCTGCCTCCATATTCCGCCTTCTTGAAGAATGGTGGCCAATATAATTCGTGTAAGGTTCTGTAATGTTTAAAAAATTCTTTACTGTTTTGTCCTCCACAGCCTTAAAATACATATAAAATCAGCAAAATACTCACATGTATTCAGAAAAAATCACCCAGAGACTAGGTATTTACTGACATCTGAGAAACATTAATATATCCAAAAGAGCTGATTAGTTTGGCCTTCTCCAAACACTGCATATTATGCAGAACATCACAAGACTTTATAAAGAGTGAAATTCTCAGTCTGTATTAATATTACGCTGCACATCAATAGTTGTGGTTTAGAATTAACTAGCCATTCCAGATCTATTCTATCATTTCTTTACATCATGAAAAAATAAATAAACTATACTTTATACATTAAAGAACTTATATTTATACAAAATAGCTTTTTAAGAAAAACAAACATGCTCAGAGCAAGATTGATCATGGCATGAGAATACTTTCATATGAAGATAAAGTGAAAAAGACTGGCTTGCTGCAGTCAGTGCATAACAAAGAGGACATAATACAAACATAAGAAATTGTCTAGGAAAGGCAGTTAAGGAGCAGAGAAGCTTTCCAACACGTGCTCAACACACAAACAAGAGCATTTAAGGAAAGTAAACCAGTAGAAGTTCAACGTGAAAATGTAGCTTTTCACAGGTACTTTACAACTTCTCAGTGAAAACAGAAACGTCATTAGGACAATATTCAAAATATTGACACAAATTATCTGAGAGTTTAGCAAGACCCAAAAGGAACTGGTCAGTCTTCCTACCTATATTTATCTAACCAAATAAATGAAGGCCTCACAAAAACACATATAAGAGATCAGTGTGAAACCATATACGAAGATGCAGGTGATGACATTATCTGTTAGCATCCTCTGTCACTAGAATCAACAGCCAGTTCTTTACACAGACTTTTAAGCAATATTATCATTAAAGAAACTAGTATTCTGCCTCAAATTCATTTATTAGGCAAGTCCATGAACAGAGTTCATAACTGCCTTCCACTCATGTACAGTGGGGAAGTATACAACGAGCATAACATTCAACTAGCATTACTTTCTCAAAGCATAGCTACCAGAGAAGAAACAATACCTGTAATCTTGAAACTCATTGAGTCAAATGCTGCTTGGAGTAAGGAGGTTTGCTTCTGTATTGCTAAATATTGAGTGGAAGTATGAACGAAGAAGAAACATCACCCCAATATTCAGCTAATGCTTTCCTTGATGTTGGTGTCCAACTTGAGCAAAATCTGAGAAAACTTCATGCAAATATGGGGTCTCTCAAACAATTTTATTTATTTATCTTTATTTATTCCTTTTTTCATAGCCTAGAATAGTTCCACAGACTCCGATTTTAGAAATGGAAAAAAATAGTTTCTAGGGCTAAGAATCCTTTATGAGCAATTTCATTAATTCAAAGGTTGATATTTAAAGAATGGAAACAGAAGCAAGCATTCATCTTCATTTCAGAATAAGTTCTTTAGAGAAAGAACTGTATTCTGTTACCCGTATGTGAATTAGTGCATAAAAAAGGTCATCTTATGCAACAAGGGTAAGGTGGGAGAGGCTTCTAGGTGTTAATGCAATGCAAATCATAATTACTAGAAATATGATGACAAGAAGAATCACTTCAAAGATTTACAACAGTGCAATCTATAAAAGGTCAACATCACAGTGAAATCAGAAATGAGCTGGAGGTCAGCAGTTGTAAATAGCACTTCAATTATAAGCCTTTACTTAGTATTTCCAGCAGTAGCACAAATGTAACACTGCACAGATAGTAATTTAACTGATCAAGGGAAAAGAGTAAGACTAGAACTGAGTAAAATGCAAATATATCAAAATTAAAGTCAGTGTAATGATCTGAAACACAGCAGATTTAGACAACTGTGCATTAGCCAAGGCAGAATCCCATAACACAGGATCTCAGAAGCTGAAAGCACAATAAGGTGGAAATCCTGCAGCCAGTGAAGAGGGTTATTGATCAGGCAGTGTACATATGGAAAAGAAGAATAACTAAAATAAACTAATAAGTGTCTTGAGGAATACTACAGGACAAAAATGGAAATGTAACAAGGAGGAAAAAAAACCCCAAAACCTTGCAGACAGAAATACAACACCACAGAGCAAACACTCAGCAAAAAGCATAGTTTAAAGTTACAAACTCAGCAACAAATGCTACTCATGGTATAACTGGAAAAAAAAAAAAAGCTAACAATATATTCAAGTTAATGCAGAGATTTAAGGTAGACTGCAAAAAACCTGCCAAATTAAGAATTAACTGAAAGGAATATGTAATATTTTCATCTAGTAGTTTTTGTGGCAATATTTCCCTTGACTATTCTTGACATAATAACATTTTCCAAAGGAAGCCCAAAATTGGTTTTATTTGTAGGAACTAAGTTCACAAAAGGGTTTCAATGGAATGATCAGGTGCAAACTTTATGCATAGATAAATAAGTGACTGTGAAGGTTCATTCATTGCCTTCGAAGTTATTTGACACCTAAGGGAACTACATCTTGAAAGTGCTGCAGGTCCTGCTTTGAAAGAGTTAATAATATTCAATCACATTTTGTTCTGTTATCCCTATTCCTCTGTACCTAGGAACTTCACACTCTGTGAATTAAGTGCTTTATGGGGTTTGGCATGAAATGTTTACTGAAAATATATCCAGACACTCCGTAGCAATTGCACAAAACATTTTACTTTAAATATGATCCAGAGCTACCAAAACACCATCTTCAAAACCACAATTTCAGTTTCAGTGAAAGCACAGGACTTATAGATCAGGATAGAAAAGAAATGGAAGTTCAGCCCAACCTCTCTTGCACTGGACATGCAGATGATGGCATTTTTCACTCTGGGATTCAGATACTAAGTGAAATCAGTTTATTCAAAACGTAGTCCTGGAACATGATAACAAGGTACATCTGTTCTTTTTTACTGTAAACTCCTTTTCATTTTACTGTTAGGTCCTTGCCTAGATTACTATTCTCTATCAGCAGTTAATTATGTCTCAATATGAACTTCAGAATAGATCAGAGTCTGTATCTACTTAGCTTAATCAGGAAAAAGACCTAGTGACTTCAATGAGTAACCTACCTGACGTAGAGTTTATTTTACACTTATTTCGAATTGTTTGAATTCATGAGACAAATGCAAAACAAATTCTAAAACAGAAGACTCCTAAAAGTGATCTACACAAAAAATAAGGGAGACAGGTTGGAAAACTGTTATCAAATTCAAGTATCAAACGCAGGAAATTCTACTGAAGAAGGATATGCAAGGGAAGCTGCAACTGAAAAAAGTGAGAAAAAGCCAAAGGTATGCAATTTATCTTTCCAATCCTTTGTTTATCACAGTTTATCACTGTGGACCATTGCAGTTGGTGCTACTTCATGAAGTGCCACTGAATCGTTGATTTGGTACTATTTGTAGTTGTTAGAACTGTACTTTGAACTGGTTTTAGGTTATGATTTTTATTTTTGCCTTGATTGGTTTATATCTATGTCATTGACTGGTGAGACTTGCATTTTGTACTAATACAGTTCTGCTCACTTACAGTGCAATTCTACCCTCAACTTGGTCCAAATATTTGTGCAATTTTTTGCCCTTCTTCACCCATCTTCTCTGCTGTTCTCTGCCCCTATCTATCCTTCTCTTTGCCCTTCTTCTACCTTCTCTGACCTTCTCTTTTGCCATGCTCCTTTTTCCTTCTTCCTCATTCATCTCCACCCATCTTCTTCACTGTTCTGTCCCCTGTCTGCCCAGATCTGTCTGCCTGTCTTTGACCTTCTTCGATCTTCTCCAACCTTCTCCATTAGCTGTAATCCCAAAAGACGGCCTCGGCCCTGCTGTCTTTAAATGACCGTGTCAAGGCATGAAAGTCAACAGGATAAAGCCAACATTCTGAGTCTGCTACTGTAGAGGTTAACTACTATGCACTATCTAGAATTGAAACAGAGGTAAGTGCTGCATGAGAAGCTAAGAAATCCAGCAACTTTGTCTTAGAAATTACTTTAGCATATGTGTGATCCCTGCTTATTCTCCCTAATGTTTCCAAGAGCACAGAAGGAAACAGTTGTCACAGTTCCTGGACTGATTTTGAAAATAGAACTGGGGAGAGAGGGGAGAACCACCTGTAGTAGTTGTAGTAGCAGCATCAGTTGCTGTTATCATTTCCTTTTCTTTGTCAGAAGGCCATGGCCCAATATATGGCCCAATAATCGAACAGAGGATTTCATGTTATTTATCATATGTTAATGCCATATTCACCAAATTCACCAACGTTGTATAGAAGCTGCTCTGCCAAGCTTCTATACAAAGTGTGCCACAGAAAACACGACCCAGTGCAGTAAGCCAGCTGTGGAGGTTGTGTTATCAATTTGTAGTCTGGCTTATTCCCAAGAATCTGCACTCACTGCAAGCATTAAACACACACAGAAGCATAAAACAAAAGTAGCATGGCAATGAAATCACATTTATCTATAGCAGAATATTCTCACAGTATGAAATACTTTTGGAGTGATAAATACAACTTAAACTCTCCCTCTTCTCTGGTTTTTAAGAAAGCAGTACTGTGGTATGTGGTGGACAGGGAAAAACTCCTATACCACACCCAGCAATACAGCTAATGTGACCAAGACACCTCGCAGGGGACAGATAGGACCAGGTATTACGTCCTGTGTGCAGTCACCTACCTGGACAACCAGGATGTTACATGGTAATGCTGGTAGAAATGGAACACAAAGGTAATACCTTCCTCCTACCCAGGTGGGCTAGCTGCTCCACAGCCGAGCATTTGAGCTGAGATTTTCACTGCATGCCCAGATGCAAATAAAAGAGTGATAAGCCAAGAGATACACACAACAGCACCCACAGCGGTGTCTGTTGGTGTTTCACTGCTTTTCCATGTACAGTAAGGAGTTCATAATTTTCCCATGACTCTAATCAGAACTCAAAGGAAACTAAGTATACCTCTAAATTCTGAATTACATCTACTGGTACAAGCAGTAGAAAAGGCGATCCAGAAACAAGCATGAACAAAGACATTGCAATGGTATGAACAGCCATGTAACTTAATCTGTAGGGACTTAATATAGGGCACAATTTACAAAAAATTTCAACTTGAGGTAAGCAAGAAATTAAGGAATATAGAAAATTACAATGAAATTAATTGATATAGCATATAACATTTACTAATTTTGTTTGTCCAACGTAAGTTAAATTGCAACACTAAACAAGGAATGAATTAAACTGCCCAAACACAAGGATTAAAAATATAACTAATTTCGATAAAATTTCCCTTCTCTGTCTTCTGTGTATGTGTAGTTGATCCTGTTTTATGCTTGGACTGTAAACTCCTTAGGGCAGACATTGTCAACTTTTTGTTCCAAATACAAAACAGACGTGTAAAGATTTAACATTCAAGTTATTTTATTAATCTTAATAAAAAGAGATAAGGCCAATACTGAAAAGACTTTCTTTTCATTTCTTTCACATAGCATGATGTCACTTAACCTCCATATATTGTGATATTTTCAGGCAGTTATTGATTGAGCCTATGTCATCTTTTCAGAATTTTAATTCCTTACGGGATTCTTGAATTAAAGAACACTTTGCTATAGACTGCCTTTGTGTTGATTTTTACATTATTGCTTAAAACTTGAATGATTACAGAATACGTGACTAATTCAGAGTTACAGCAATAAGGAAATTCTCCTCTTTTGCAAAATTCACTTGATAATTTTTTTCTTTCTTCTTCCTCTCTCTTTCAAATTATGAGACTTTCTGCAACAGAGAAAATCATGATTTATTACAACATTGTAATAGATTAAATCAAAAAGTGGGTGATTGGACATACAATACTACTAAGAAGCATGAGACTTTATATTCTTTTGTTTCCAGTGTGATCAATTTTGTATCTTTACCACTTGCAGTGCCTCACAGAAAGACATTGATATTAAAAAAAAATAGGAGCAACAATCCTTGCCCATGTGCAGTAACAATGGCTCCAAATCACTTTTTTTCCTGTTTGAGGATTCAGATGACAGCCAGCTTGTTTAACTCCCACTGATTATTTTAAAGTTTTGCTTGCAGTGCTGGAGCACTATAAGGGAAATGGCAAAAAATTACCTCATCCTTAACAATGCAAAAAAAACATATTTATAGATGCACTTAAAAACTCTAAATTAAAAAAAAAAAAATTTAAACTAAACAGTCTCTAAAAAGGTGAACTGTGTCAACTGTAGTAGCAAGGCATGCCTAGCATACAATGGCATATGTATGTTACTCTCCTCCATAGAGGAGAGCTTGGGGACCCCTGGTGGCCTAGTGGATAGCATGCAGGACTCTCACCTCTGCGACCCAGGTTCGAATCCCAGCCAGTCCCCCGGGCAGATGGACCCCGTTAGCCCTGTAAGGCCATCCATCTATGAGAAGGTCACTCTAAAAACAAACCTACGTCCTGAGGACCTCACTGTCATTGTCCAAGCGTGCTTGGCCCCGGCAGATGAACCTTAGGATTAAAGGGTGGGCTCAGTTCAGCGCATGCTGTGTCTCACCTAAAAAATCCATTGCGCAGGCTGGAAAGGTAAAAAGACCTTTCCCCAAATCTTCGTTCGCGAAGACTGGCCATTAGAGGAAAGCTGGGCAAAGGATCTTGAACAGCATGCGGCCCTCGGCTGTGTCAGAGCAGGAACACTGCCACCGCATCAGGCAGGTGACAGCAGGGCTTCCAGGCACAGGGACTGGCAGGTAATCCGGATCCCAAACTGCTGTAGAAAGGGTGTATTGCACTATCAAGGCTGAAGCCTTACACCCAGCTCAGCTCTGCTCCACAGTAAGAGCTCTGGGCAGAGACTGGCTGTGAGCTATCACCGTATTTCCTCCCGTAATGTGCAGTAGCAATCCTGAGGCTCTTGAGCGTAGAAAGATTTCAGTCGGTGTTTTATAAAGTCAGAAGAACCAGGCATTTCTGTCTTAAAGCAGGTTGAGCACTGGCTATTTCTCAGGCTGGCTACAGTTGGTGGTCACTTTGCAATTCTGCAGAAGTACTGTGTTGCCCTGATTTCCACCTCTGACATTTCCCTGGCCCTTTCCTGCCTATGTGAAAAGCAGAAGGTCTGGCATAAAAACAATTATGCAGTCTTTGCTTCACCCAGGATTCCCATTCAGCTCGTTTTTCCCCCTTAGTGCATGCAGTTCAGTAGCATAACCAAGTTTACATAGATATATCCTAATTTTTTGAAAATTAATGATGCTAACGTGACAATTTAACATGAGTTTAGAATAAGCAGCTGAAACTGGCATATTTCAATCACTGAACTGAAACAATTTGGGAGAGAAAAAATATAAAACAGATGAAAGAAATATTAAAGAATACTAAAGGAGGAAATTAAATGGGAGAAACACCTAAATATGAAAGCTGGAGTACAGAGGCAGTGTTTTTATAACAAACTTCATCTTCTAAAAATAATGAACAAAACCTCTGAAACATAATAAATAAATGTGCAAATTTTTTGTAAAGGAACTCACTCTGAATAGTGCCAAAACTTCTGCAGAACAGATGACTCTCATCCCAAGATAAAACCTTCTTTTCCTTCTACAAGTCTTCCCAATAGTAGACATTCTCAAAAACACATTCCCGACACTCCCTTGAATCTTCCCAACAAGGTTTCACCCTGGTACTGCTATTCACTTCATAATTTTTTTCTGGCTCAAAAGATATGACCTGGGATAGTTGTACCTGCCAGTCCAGCCTTCGTTTTGTTCATCCAATTATGAATGTTGATGGGAACAAAGACTGTAATTCGTGTAAATAGATTCCCCCTCCTCCCTCCCTGTCTCTGCAGCAAGATACTGAGCAACTTGAAAATGTATAAAATAAAATCCCCCAAGGACTAAAACTCCACTACACCAAAATTCCCACTGTTTACTACAATACTAATGCATTCTGCTAGTGATGACCACTCTACTGGTAAACTTTCATTTCTAGTAAATCAAGAAACTTTTAAAGTAAACCAGAATAAAAGAGCACTATTAATTAAAAAGCTGGGGGGGGAGAAAAAAGTCTATATAAAAATGTGATACTACTTATTATTGAAACATTTTTTTTTTACTTGGGAGAAAACCTGAGGACACACTCCATTCCAAGAATCAGTTGTTACAACTCTAATCACCTTATAATAACACTAATCCAAATTTAAGCATGTAAGCATGGGTTGGATGGGACCTTTTAAGGCCACAAAGTCAAACCCCTCCTGCAATGAGAAGAGACATCTTCAACTGGATCAGGTTGCTTAGAGCTACGTCCAAACCAATTCCGAATATTTCCAGGGATGGGACATACACAACTCTGAGCAACCTGTTCCAGTGTTTCACCACCCTCATAGTAAAAAACTTTCTTATAACTAGCCTAAATCTCCCCTTTTTTAGTTAAAAAACATTACCTCTTGTCCTGTATATAGACCACTAAAGGAAAAGTGAAGCTGCATAGCAGAAAATTTAGAAATCTTGAGTTATTGCACCCAACATATTTTTCAGGAAATAGCCTTGTTTTATAAAGTAAATCATAATCATAGAGAGAAAATAATCACTTCTTAACAAGATAAAGATAGGACTTTAACAGCAGCACAGGTAACAGGTTAGTTTAATAAATAGGATGGTGCAAAACCATAGAGTGCTATATAAGTAATGATCAATGTTTAAAATCAATGCTCTTGCAAACTGAAGCCAATGCAAAGGGGCTAGCACCAGGGTAAGGTGATCTGGTTGATGTATTTTGGATCTACTGAAATAAATCCATTTATAGGAGCATTTGCAGGATGACTAAGTTAAAAGAGCACTGCAACAGTCAGGCCTGACTAAGGGAACGCCTCCTCCTACCGTCAATATTTCAAACTGATAAAGAGCTGACCGAGTGCAATCAGTGCTGTGATGAATAAAAGAAAGCTTGGGACCATTAACATTAACGGGACTTGTGTGACTAAATGCTCATATATTGTTCTGAAAATTCACCCGATGGACCAAGAGATTTTTTTTGCTTATGCTTCCCCTTTTTCCTGCAGACTGCATATGATCAGTTTAAAAATATATTGCAACATAGTAAAAACATCTAAAATAACTTCATATTATTAATATCCCATGAGTCAAACAAAAAGAAATGAAAGAATGACAGAGCTCACTCTGGCTACCTGGAAAACTTGAGAAAATAGAAATGCCATCTTGATAAACACAGATAAAATTGGCTGATCTAATATCTTCAGGCAGAGTGCCTTAGCCTTGGGGCACAACGACAAAGACTCTAGCACCTGCCATCTACAACGCATACTAGGGAATGGTTAATACACTGGCAGTCTCTGAAAGTTGGTTGAACTCTTGTGGGAAGACAGAAATTCAGATCAGCAAGTATAGTCCTAAGATCATATATATCCAGGATATGACCTGATTCAATAGTTTTCATTCGAAATGTAGTAATTTGTGTTTCTTATCATCATTATTAAATACCTATCGTATAACAGTGCTGCATCACAGGCAGATGATATCTTTTATCTCAATCCCCTCCTGAAATCTAAAAAACATCATGTCGTACAACGGGAGTCCGAGGGAACACATTTAGAGTTAGGGTTGTTCAGGAGAATGTTTCATATTAGTATATATATATAGCATAACTGGGTAACATTTTGTTCATTATTAGTATTTTGTCCATATAGCTATTTAATACAAAAAGCTTCAAAAAAGAATCTGATACAAGATTTACAGTTGAGTTAAACACCAGTCTGAAGTCACTGCTATAAGAGAAATATTTAAAGCTTTTATATTGTGTTTTAGATTTGGCAGAGTACTCCAAACTAAGGTGCAATAGCATAGAGAGAAGATGTTAGGCAGGACAAAAAATTCTCCTGATAGGGAAAGAGACCTCTGTCTGGCATGTTCCCCAGTCACAGAGGGAGAAAAAAAAAAGAACAGACAAAAGACAAGTAAATGTCATTTATGACTTCAAGGCTTATCACAGTTCCAAGGAATTTAACTTTTTTTTTCCACAGAGGAGAAAAAATCCCCATAATTTTATCCAACATAAAATTAGCTGTCCCAGCATTGAGTCATTTTTATTTTTAGTTCTTAGCCATGCCAGGGATTATATTTATTTTAGTACCTACATTATTTTAAAAGCAAATGCTATATTGGAATATGGTCCTACAATTTAGAGATATCTTCCATCATTTAGAAATAAAATTCACATGTGTATATCTGCTCCTTCACTCTGAACACCTCAGTCCTAAAATGGGATCAGGACAAGGCTTAAGGTAAAATTTTCAAGCCTCCTGATCAGTCCCAATCTTTACTCACCATCTCATTTATTCTTTGACCAAAAGACTGAAAAAAATAGTGTATGTGACAAAACAACAATGCTGGGATTAAGCCAACCATAGTACTGACTACTTGCATAATTAAATCCATTAGTAATATGAAACAAGAAAAAATATAGAATGCTGACAGAAGAATTTTGAAATTACAAACAAAGAATGGTTCTTAAAACCAAAACAGAGTAAATATGAAAAAATAAAATGCCTTTTCAGTAGACAAAGAAAGAAAAAACAAATTATTTCAAAATAACAATTTACAGGCCTTTACAAATAATGAAATCACAAAATGTGGTGACTGGAAAGAACGTTGCTGTGTTTAATTATCAGTTCAACTGTATCATCAACTTCTTCATGAACACAGTTAAAAACACCAAGTTCCAGCCATTTTAGCACTGGATGGCAGAGGCAGCAGCCTACAAAAACCTGCCACCTTCCACCTGTGACTAGCAAGGAGATTATGACACTGCTTGTCAGGAATGCACCTGGTCACAACAACTCTCACCTTCATGATCTTAAGCAAGAACAAGTTGCAATATTTTAGCTTACATACCAAAAACAAAAATGGGGAAAAAAAGGGAAAAAATTGAGAATGCAGCAGCTTTATTTACACTCTGCCACAAGCACATTATCCCACTTGGTCTGCTCACTACACGGGCTCTCTATAGAATATTAGGTCAAATGTAAGGTCCCAATATTAATCTTCATGGCCATCCATGGAGGTGGTTCAAGATATCTCAAGAGTGCCCTTTTCATTATGTTGGTGACCTCTCTCAACAACTGCTCTTAGTTTCAAGGCTCACCAGAGCAAGACCGAACTGCCTTTGCAAGAAGGATAGAGGCCCTGAAACTCATTAGAGGAGCAGATCAAAAATGACCACAAATTTCACATCTTTCTAAAGACAGTTTAAACCCGTATCTAGTCAGGCTTTCCAAAGTCATACATTAAAACAAAAGAGAGGAGGCAAAAAAAAAGAGAATGTTAAGCCAGAGGTAAAAAAGAAGTAGGTAAATGAGGAGTGAGAAAAAACCAATGAGAACAACTTAGCTGAGTATGTTTTGGAAGATATTTAAGGTACCACCGGCAAATTATGATTAAGGTTCAATATTTCAATTATCATTCTTACCTAACACATTGATATGAATATTGGTTAAAGAAATTGCACTAAATGCACACATTGGTTAAAAAAAAGAATAAGAATTTCAGATTTTTTTCCATCCACAAATGGAAGAACAGAAGTTTGCAGCTCTGAATTCACAGTATAAGACAGAATGAAGCAAACAACCCATGAACTAAACCTTCCTCCCAAAAATGTCCAATATTAGTAGCAAATTAAAAAAAAATTAAAATGCCAGACTTTTCCCACTAAGTAAAACTGATCCCAAAAGGACCATCTGCTAGATATTAAAGAAAGTAAAATCAGGTTGCTGATCTAAAATTAGTTAAAATCAAAAAAACTGCATGGGTTTTAAAAGATTTCTGTTTCCAATTTCTAAGGAAGATTTTGAAGTCAAATCTTTTGGATTTCCAATTTTTTTTTTTACTTTGCTTGCGAGATCTTAATACAATTCTAAATTCTGCATATTTTAAAACCAAATAAACTGTAGTAAAATCCAATATAGTTAAGGCCAGTCTAGACAGCAATAGTTGGTGATTACCAGATCAAAGGCCTTACTTAAATCAATAAAGATAGCTCCTGTACATTGATTACCATCCAATACCATAAAAATATAATTGCTTACCTTGAGAAGAGCAGTACAAATGAAACAAAAAGTTCATAATAGGTCAATAATTATTTAAATTAAACTTACATCTTCCTTCATCCAATGGACCAACCCTAGCACACATCGAAATGGTAGTGATTTACCAGTTTAAACAGACATATTAAGATGTCAGCAAAGGGCTTAGCAGTAATTGGGTCAGCAATTTTAAGCAGTCAAGGTTCCAGGTTGTCAGCTTCTCCATTTATGCTCCCAATTAATCTTAAGGTATTATGGATCTTAAGTCAGTAAGCACAGATCTAACTACTTTCAGTCAAATCTCATTTGGGGTATATACAGAGACATAGTTACTTTTTGAGATCTTTCTACAGTACAGTATATAATTCTCTAGAATAGCTTTTAATTAAAAAAAAAAAGTCATGCAACAATTTGCTATCAAGATCAATAAATTCTCCACTAATTTAGGATATAACATTTCTGTCACTGTATTAAATAGTCCTTACACCAGAGCAATACTACTTGGTAGGTTTGTGTTTTCATTCTAATCGTCATGCTAACAGTTGCTTTCTGAATTCTCAGTTCCTATACTGCACGATAACTTTGCAGTTATTTGAAGTTAAAATTCTGTCCATCTACATTTTTCACTTTCTACTAGGGATAGTCTATCAAGTCCAGTACATTTCATGGAAAGTATAAACCTATTGAGGAAAAGACAGAGATCCCATAAGTGCATTCCCATGTAATTCTGTAGAAGGATCTTAAAAAAAAAAATTAATTTTAGAATTATTTGTGTTCATAGTTGAAAAATATAGCAATGTATAGCCTCAAAAACCAAGGAAGTGGATTACACTTTACAAGTCAAAATAACAAGCTACATAGAAGCAATATTTAATCAAATGTATGTTTTACTCTTAAGTTCAATCTTTTTTTAATAATATACACTTACTGAAGAAAGATACTAGCACGTAATGTGTGAGAAAGCATGTCATTCTAGTGTCAAAAATATTATGTGGTGTTTCCTATGACAAAGTTCACTATAATCTCTGGAAACTCTGTACATATATAAAATAACTAACAAGGATTTAGCCAAATTAAAATATTTCAACTTCAACATGGTGCATAATTTGTTTCTAAAACATACTTTCGTAAGTAAAAGAAAATCTTTTCTAACCATATTTTCTTCTTGCCAAATACTTTTTCATTAATAATTTGGGCAATTAATTTACATCACTCTTGTAATCCTCAATAACAAAAGGATTTAAGGCTTTTTCTATGTGTCAGAGATGTGAATTTGTTAGAGTGTGATTATCCTAAGGTAAAAAAAAAAGTAGAAGTCTAAATTTATCAATGTCATGAAGTAGCTCTTTGCAGGATGGTTAGGTAGAGGATGGCAGTGAAATTCTCAAAGAAAAATCACATTTGCATGGAGACCTTGCATCTTCGAAATGTAGGGGCTAAGAAGGCTTTTGTGTGAAATTGGTCCTGGACACCAAATTTTGATGGTTTGCTAAACACTAGAAAGGCCTCTTTAACTTTCTACCACTTTGTGACAGGCAATATGAAAAAAAAGAAGACAACACCATGAAGAACACAGAAGGAAGACAAACAAAGGCATTACAATGGTAAAACCATGAAAGAAAAAGAAGGGGAAAAAGCAAGAAACAATTCATGGATAGTGCCAAAACTGGGGAAAAAAAATGAAAAAGCAAAAGAAATTAAAAAAAAACCAAACCAAACCAACCAACCAAACAAAAAACAACCAAAAAAACCCACAAAAAAACCAGGGTGGGGAAGGGTAAATAGAAAATCAGGAGAACCTATAACCGCTACTAAGAACTCTCCTTACAAATTCAACTGAAAACACATGTTGCTGTAAACACACAGTATAACAGAACAGCATTCACTCCACCCTTCACATACAGACGTTCATCTAATGCAGCAGTCAATGTCTCTTATAGTTCAGATCAGAAAGAGATTTCATGAATATTAAAGATTTCTATCCATTGACATCTGTATTCATCAGCAATGTTCCAAATGATGGATATATCTGGGATTCTCCTATGACACTGGAATTTTTCTTTTAATTACTATTCAGAATAACTATTTAGGCCACACTAAATCTATAAAAGTAAACACATAAAATTTAGGAAATGCAAAACCAAAATTGTCCACAAAAAATTAATGCATACCCAAATAGAGAATGAATAATGATATAGTCTACAATTATACAAACACACATTTCCCATAAGATATCTGCCTCAAGGATTTTATGATGTTCAGCAAGTAAAACAGAATTCATGTAGCAAATAAGGATTTTGTGCACAGAAGCCTGTCTTTTTTGATGTAGTGCTCTGTGGATGTTTAATGAAAGAGGAAGGGGGGTATGAAAAGTGAACGATTAGTACAGTTCAATGTCATTCTGGAGAAATCTGTCCTGACCTCTGCCACAAAATTCTTATGCAATATGAGGTAAATCACTTAAGTCAAACTTTTCAGAGTTATCCACTCTTTATTCTCTTTAGTGCTTGCATTTACACACTCTACAGAGATCTGTGAAAGTGTTAAGTGGTCCTAATTGAAAAGGGGTTGGTGGCATGAACTACTCTGAAAACCCAGGTCCCACCTATGTAAAACCAAGCACTCAAAATTAGCATTCACTCCTCTTTTTTCTTTACCCAAGGTCCCTGTTCATAAAATGAAACTAGTAATGTAAATGTTGTAATAGTGAATATCAATGATTACTAAGTACTCAGGTACTTCAGTGAGAACAGAACAGGAAAAAAGAAAATCTGCATATTCTGTGATATACTTAAGAATAGATAAGTACAGTCAGACAGACATAAAGCCATATACACAACATAAAGAATTTTTAAAAGGCAACAGCTGGTCCATACCATACACAGAACCTGTGGAAAGACAGTTTTAATCAACTGGTTACATGTCATCATAACACATAAATACAACACAGTTGAATTAAGTTCATGCTGCTTATTTTAACTCCATTTCCAAAGCTTTAGGTGCTTAATCTTGCAAACTTAATTTTTTCTATATGTACTAGTGCAGACAGTTGGGTTTTTTTCCCTCTAAATTACCAGAGTCTAATCCTGAATGATAGTTTTTCCATAATGGAATTATTCAGTCTATGATCTGATTGATTTTAGACCTTAAATACTGAATCTTAACACACGTAAATTTTTAATCCTTTAATTTCTCTATTCTGCCAGTAATTGATAAGGACAGTCGTACTTAGACAAGGTCTTAATTTAATCACCCTGAAAATCAATTAGAAGGTGAAAAGCTTCCTTATGTTATTATTATGAAAATTTCTTGATCAAATTCACAATGCAATCATAATCAATGCATGACACCTCACACACTTTAGTCAATACATAATTCAGTATTTACATCTTCACCCTTTAAACACAACGTGGGAAGGAATTTGTATCTTAAAAGCAGAAATAATTTAAAGGCTCAGTATTAGTCAAATGTCTGAAGCCATTGGACTAAATAACCCATTGTAAAAATGATGTAAATAAAGGCCAAACATGTACCAGAAAGCATTAATTTCACTTCAAGTATCTCTCCAGTACAGTTGTAAATGTCTCCTTGCTGCAACCTTGTTGAAAACTCTTCACAGAATCAGAAGGAAAATTTTGGCCCACTATTAAGCAGGAGAGGTGAATTAGTCACCAATAATAGTGAAAAGGCAGAAGTTCTCAACACTTTCTTCTTCCTCTCTTTACCAGCACTGTTGGATCCTAGGCCTTGAGAACAAAAATCAAAGTTGATGCAAACACAGACCCACTGTCAGTAAAGGAAGAATTTGTATGTGAACAGGAGCTTGGCCTCTACAAATCAATGGACTTGATAATATCCACTTGAGGGTGTTAAGAGAGCTTGTTGACATTGCTGCGAGGCCAGTCTCCATAATCTTTGAGAAGTCGTGGAGATCAGGGGACATCCCAGAAGACTGGAAAAAGGCTAATGTCACTCTCATCTACGAGAAGGGTTTAAAGGATGATCCAGGAAATTATGGACCATCACTCTTACTTTATTCCCTGGGAAAGTTACAGAGTGAATCTTCCTGTGGGCTGCCACAACTCAGATGAAGCACATGACTGGGGAAAGCCAGCATGGATTCACCAAAGGCAAATTGTGTGTGACAAACCTGACTGCATTCTACAACAAAGGAACCTCCTTGGTGGATATGGGGCAAGCAGTGGACATTGCCTACCTCAATTTCACCAAGGCTTTCCATACAGTTTGCCACTGCCTCAGAGAGAACCTGATGTACCATGGCCTATGTGGCTGGTGTGGGGAACTGGTTGCCAGGCAGCACCCAGAGGGGGGTGGTAACCAGCAACCTGTTACAGTGGGGTCACCCAGAGACCAATATTGAGCCTAAAGCTGTTTGGTATCTTCATAAGTGATCTAGATGATGGGATCAAGTGTGCCCTGATGAGATGTGATGACACCAAACTGAGCAAAGTGGACACTTTGGAAGGGAGAGCCACCTTGCAGGAAGACATGGATAGACTGGAAGGATGGGCTAACAAGAACCTTATGAAGTTGAACAAAGGCAAATATAAGGTCTTGCACTTGGGAAAATGTAAAACAGGAGTGCAGCACAGGCTGGAATCTACCCTGTTGGGGAAAAGGACCTGGGGATCTTGTGGACAAGCAGCTCAATATGAATGGGGAGTATGAAGCAAGCAGGATGTGGCAAACGAAGCAAGCGGGATGCTGCATCACCAAAGACATCACCAGGAGAGATAAAGAAGTCACTATCCCACTCTGCTCAGTGCTTGTCAGGCCGCACCTGGAACACTATGTTCAGACTTGGTTCCCACTGTGCAAAAAAGATGTGGACAGGTTGGAGAGGGGACAGAGAAGGGCCATAAAGATAATAAAAGTACTGGGAAGCCTGCCATGTGTGGAAAGGCTGAGAGCAAAAGGTTTGTTCAGCCTTGAGGAAAGAAGGCTCAAGGGAGACCTTATCACCACGTCCCAGTATTTAAAGAGTGGCTACAATGAAGACAGAGACTCCCTTTCTACAGAGTCACATAGAAAAGATGAGTTTTAATGGGTTCAAGTTACTCCTGGGAAGATTCCAGTTGGATGCAAGATGAAAAATTTTTACAATGAGAACAATCAGCCATTGGAATAATGTCCCCAGGAAATTGTGGATTCCCCAGCTCTGGACACTTTTAGAATTCAGCTGGACAGGGTGCTGGGTCATCTTGTCTAGACAATGCTTTTGGCAAGAAAGGTTGCACCAGATGATCCTTGAGGGCTCTTTCAAACCTGGTATTCTCACCTCCAAAAGGTGAACATCCATTGAACTACTCTTTTCTATGTTCAAACCTGTTTCAAATGCTTTCTTTGATCAAATTCTGTCTTTGATTCTTTAGGGGCTATTTCAGCCCTTACTTTAACTGAAGTGAAATAAGCCTCCATTTAAACAGAGTACGTGGATGTCTGGCATGCTAAATTTTCAAGAGATGCTTGGTACCTTCCACTGCCTCCTTTTTTTTTTAATTAAATAAACATCATGTATTTGTGTAGCTTCTACTTCCAACTTTTTCTTTATGTTTGTAATTTTCAGCAACTTTTATTTCCCTAAATCTCCCTTGTAACATGTCTCTCCATCCTGCACCTTTTCTTAGAGGTAGACAAGCACAGAGAAAATCCCAGAAGATGTCATGCCCGAAGCAAAACACAGCACTTCCATAACTGTTTCTTCTGCTAATTCTTAGGCTGTCACCCACTGAGAGAATGCCCACTACATTCCAAAATACTGAATCATGTTTACATAAAATTAATGAAAGTCCAACTAGAGTTGTGACAAAAGGGGAAAAACTGCTGTTCTTCAGTACAGAGTACAGGTCATGTGGTGTGTTTGTGATAATCAACAGACGCAGTTCTGTAACTAGTTTTGAACAGACAGTTGAAACTATGCTCTAGCCTAGGAAAAGGCCTTTCCACTGGTAGCTTGATATAACAATGGGAAAGCTACTGCTCTTACAACTTCCACAGTTGGGACTACTATGTGCTCCGAAAGTTTCCATGCACAAGCAGAAAAAAACTGTTTTTAACTGTTTTTAACCATGCAGTGCAGAATGTCACACAACACTGGCAAAAATCTACTCTGGCACTAATGCTAAGAAGATTTTTTTTAAAAATTGCAATTGTGTGTCAAACCTTATGCTGCATAGTTGATCTATTAAAGGCAAGATATAAATATGAAAAATGATACACAAGGTGAGATTCTTTTTTTTTTCTCCTCTGTAGTGGCTACACTAAAAAAAGAAAAAGCAGCTACGCGTACTGATAGAAAGTATGTCAGTGCCTAAAAAAATCAGCTCATCTTGGTGAAAATATTACCCCTGTAACACTGGCAAGGTCAGCATCAGCTTGGCTTATTTGTTGCCTAAGTCCCTGTTGAGCATGTTCAAAAATGTTTTAAGTTGTTTTGTTCATAAAGCAGCAGAGTTCACTTTGTTGTGCTGGATCACTACTTTTTCTCTATATGCAGCTCCTCTCTCTCTATCTATCTTTAGGCTTCTTGGGATTCAAAAGGAAGAAAGGAAGGAATGTGTTTTTCAAGATGAAACTGTGAATTCATTTTTAAGTACTAAGATAAAATTCTACCTAAAATCTCTGTGCAAACAGTTCTCAGGCAGAAAAAAGGATGGTTCTCCTTCTTACTGAAGCCAGCCACTTGACGTTGATATAGGAGATTTTTATCTTCCTTTCACAGAAGATGAAGATATGGGTTCAAATCATTCTTTTGTGAAGACAAGAAGAGAAAATGTAATAAGTTGGCATAAAAATTAAAAGAATTTCTAAGGACAAGTCTTGTGGCAACTACCTAGCCAGAAAGGACACAACAAAATGCAACTATTTCAAGAGCTTTTTAGTGTATGATTTAATATAAAAGTCTGAAAAATGACTGGCATTATTAAAAATTCCCTAACACAAAAAGTGTGTTATTCAAGACCGCAAAACAAATGTGCTCTCTTTCTTTCTCTCTCAGTATTCAAAAGCTTGGTGTAAGAATTTCTTTTGTAATAGTTTTTCCCTCAGAAAATCTTGTTTACTTTCTTCAGTTCAATGTAATGAAATAAAAAACGCTGATTCTTAAAAAGCTATGAATGGAAAAAATGCCAGCAGGGAGACAAAGAATACATAAAGCCAAACTAAGCAAAAAGGTCAGATTTCTGTCCTCCTTTTCCAGTTCTCTCCATCTTTTTAGTGTAAGGCTGAAGCAAACAAATTCAACAGCATTTGCTTTAAAGTTGTGTCTATAGATTAGGCAATTCTTATCATCAGGTTGGAGAAATAGGTGGAACACAGGTGGACTATAAAAATGAGTAAAAAAGTGGCTTAACAGCAGGACCCATAGGCTTGTGATAAGTGGCACAAAGCCCATTGGGCAGCATTTACAACAAACTTCTACTGGGACCAATTCTGTTTAACAGTTTTATTCATTAAAATGGATCCTGGGCAATGGGATGGAGCGTGCTATCAAAAAGTTTGGAGGTAATAAAAAAAAAAATGAAGGCTGCAGTGGATACACTGCAACAGAGAGGTCTTGACAGGCTGGAGAAATGGGCTGACAGAAACCTTGTGAAATCCAGCAAATGCAATGCAAGTCCTACAGTGCAGTTTTGGGTATTCTGGCATTAAAAAAAAACAAAAAAAACAAAAAAACAAAACACAACCCCCCCCCAAAAAAACAAAAAAAATAAAACAAATGAAAGCAAAATCCCCAAAATAAAATAGAACAAAACCAAAACAAACAAACAAAACACCAAAACCCATGAAAACCAAAACCCCCAAACAAACAAAAACCAAACCAAACAAAAACTCCAAACAAACAAACAAACAAACAAACCAAAAAACCAAAACCAACAAAAAATGTACTTGTAGACCGGAATGAATCCAGTGGAGGGGCACCAAGATAGTCAGAGGGCCAAAGTACACAACATATGAGAAGAGGCTGAGACAACAAGATTTGTTCAGTCTTAAGCATGGAAGGATGGAGGAAATTATTGTCTTCTTCAATTACCACAGAGAAGGATATAATGAAGATGGAGCCACAGTTTCTTACAGCTCTATTGTGAAAAAGAACAAGAGGCAATGGACATAGGTTCAAATGCAGAAAATTTTGTAAAGATATAAGGGGGGAAAGTTAACCAAAAGCCTGGTCAGACTGGAAACTGGAACAGTTCTTGGAAATATACTTGACTACATATGGAGAGAAAACTCAAGCAAAGGTCTAAACAGGTCTAGCAAGAGGTTGGACTAGATGATTTCTCTTCAATCCTAAATTATTACATTATTCTGATTATTGATTAAAAATAATTTCTTACCATCTCAAATCATTAGTCATAAAAAGAAATGCTGAAAAATATCTAGAGGAGAAAAAATAAAATAGAAGCAAAACTTGTTCAACTCATATAACCTTCCCTCTTCATAGAAAATTGTCAATCAGAAAAAAAAAAAAAAAGGCAGCTCTTTCTTCCTAGAAGTTATTTGGTGAAACGAACATCTTTCCTAGTTTCATTGGGTTAGTCTGAGTTTATAATAGGATATATGTTTGGAAAACATTCTTAGAGGTCACAGAATCAATCCACTTACTCCAAAGGAGAATCAATTTTACCCAGGTTATTCCTGACAAATGCTCATCCAACTATTCTTTAAAATCTGCATTGTCAGAGCTTTCTTTTTTTTTCTCACAAAATGAATTCTTTTGCTCAATTAGCCTGAATCTTTTAGAAAAAACTCTTCTGGGAATACAATTTACAATCTATTTTGCTATATTTTCAGCTTATTATGACTGCATTGCTGCTTTACAGTAGACATGAAAAGTTGATTCCCTTCATTTAAACTACACATTTTTATATATTTTAACACCATCATCGTGTTTCATTTTAGTCTTTGTTTTTCTAAACTACTCCATTTTTTTGGCTTTTCCTCTTACACTGTTTTAAGACCTTTAATCGTGTTAATTTTCTTGGTATTCAGTCATAATGCATTCCATAAATTTCTGTTAGGATGCTAGAAAAGGTGTGTTTTTTTGGCTCCATACACTAATAAAAATATCTGCACCTTCAACTATCAAATGTTTGCTCAAGATTACATGGAGTGGAATTCGTTTTACATTACTGCAAAGAGAGTTCACTGGGATGAAGAGCTATGGGGAGATGCAACACTGAATGACCACAGTCATTCTCAGCACTTCTGCTCAGAACAAATGTAAACGACGCTTGTGCAGTGTTCCATGACAAACTCATTAAGAAACATCGTTACTGGAAAGATTCCCCACTCTGAGAAATGTCTGTGTATCTGAGCCAGAAGCTGGCAGTAAAAACACTAGCAGAAATATATATTTTTTTTAAATACACATTTTTAAGACCACTTTATGACACTAAAAATGTCATCGTAAAAAAGTCCTGCTTGTAATGTTTAATATATTAACATCTTACCTCATACAGTTATTTTCTAATTATTACAGAGCTGATACACATCATGCGGAGGTTAGCAAAGATTACGTAGTCCAGGCAAGACCTACTCCTTTTTAAGTGCAGTGTCCTATTTCAGAAAACTTGGATTCAAAGCAAGGCTGAGAACAAAAAGTTTCTCCAGAGTGGACTGCATTTGGATCAATATTACATGAATAATTTTCTTTTTAAACAAGTGGCATCCAAGAGGAATGACATTAAAATATTAATAGCTAATTCAACCATTTTTAAAATATCACGAAGAATTTTTTTATCCACCTGACAAAATGAATTATTTTATCACTAAATAAGTAAAGGCCACCCTTCTCACATGGATGTTTAACTAGAACTCCTGACATCAAGCTCAAATTGCATTTGAAAGAATGAATAAAGCATGCTTGGAGAATTTGTTTTGCTCCATTTCATAGAAAGAATATGCATATTGTTTACAAAATCCTCTACAATGAATTGTCAACTTATGTTCAACGTTATATTTAAAAAGAAATCTTATTTTGAGAGGCTGGGAGGAATGTCCCCTTCTACACAACCATCTTGCTACTCTGTCGTTTCTTTCTTTTGTAGCGAGTCACTCTTTGTGCAGTGAGCAGTTCATGCAGTCCCCTCCAGATGCATCAAGTTTCTCCTCATGGAGCCCAGCTCTATCTCCATAGCATGGAGTCAAGGAGCTTTCTCATTCATCCATGTGTCCAACTGATTGCAATTTCTATCCTTTCTAACTATAACATGCCCTATCTCATCAGCTCTGCCACAGACTTTCCGCCTGGCAATGGGCAACAGGAAAGATTCCAATAAGTGATTTGTGTAATGTGTGACCATACTTTAGACAACTATATCCTGAAACCCCCAGCTCCGATGTCATTGATCGTCAAGGAAATTCAAGGTTCAATTTTCAATCGGTTGCTCTTTGGGCCCACAGGTTCCTTTCTAAAACAATCAGTAGCTTGGCATCTATTTCCTTAATAAAACCTCAAAACTAAATTTCCCTTTATCCATGCTTAGGAGCTTTATCCAGTATACTTGCTCTCGAAAATACTATTGACAGGATTTTCTACAAAGTTTAAACAGTGACACTCCTATTTGAAGGCACAGTATCCACCACTATACTCAGTAGGGTGCTTATGTGCTTTCTCAGGGAGTCTTCCTTGCAAAGAAAAATGTCATCCTGACTCTCTGTAAAACAAAAAATTAAAGATGCCTAATCCTCAGGAGATATTTCTAAACTACAAATCCAGAACAGACAGTAGTGCCTCAAATTAGAACCAAACTTGATCCTAAGCAGGGCTTGTTTACACAGATCAAAATTCTTAAATCAGTTTTTATTTCATCCATTCAGGCACCTCAAGTCCTAACCCAAGGGGAAAAAAGTTCTCATAAATATATCTCTGGCCTGTTATTGATATTGACACACACACACATTTCAGCAGTTCAGCATGCTATTTCCCATGGATTCTACTCAACCACCTTGAAGGATCTCACTTATAAGCCTTGGTACTCCTCTCCTATAAAGTACACGAAGACATTTTGTTCTGCTTTCCTGCAGAACGAAATATTGTCACCCATTTGTTAGTGGTGAAAGCCAAGTTAACATGACATCACGCTCATTACCTTCATCATTACCTTCATCTTTAGGCTTTTTTTGGACCTAGCCATTAGAGTCAGTCATTAAAGAGATAATACAAGTACAATTTGAATTTAAAAGATATTCAGACACTCAACTGTTTACAGTTCTTTGAACTCCAAGCTTGCCTGTTTACACCCTGTATAAAATAGATAGTAGCTCTCTTGACGACTAGAGAACCAGAAAGACAAACACAACAGTGTTGCTGGAGCATTCTGACTCCAGATTGACATGCACATCACACAAGCTGTACCAACAAAAGCAAACCACAAAAAAAAAATAATTTGTAAAATCCTCTAGCCATTTCTAGAGGGCCATTTAAGTATTAAGTCCTGCATTAAGTAAAATCTGAACTTCAGCTCCCCCTATGTTAAATCAGAATCATGCACTTTGCTATGTCATGGGGAAGATATGAAGATAAACACCTGAACACCCCAATCTTCATAGTGATGGGAGATGGATAAGTTCCTTAGCTAAAACAAGAACATTAACACTTCCTTGCCTTGGAGTATTTTGATAGATACAATGAATGCTGTTGGATCTAAGAACGCCAAGGGATATGACTAAGTATTAAAAATCAAGTCTGCATCATTTGGGAAATGATATTACAGATGCCTAAAACACTTCTTCACAGTTTGAAGAGCTGAGAAGTTGCATGAGGACAGTTCTAGCAGAAAAAATCCTCTTTTTTACCTGATTTTCTCTCATCTAATGTGTACTCAGAGCACATCTTCCTGTGCAGCTGGAGGCTTTGTTACAGACAGAAGGACACTGCTTAGTGTAGCCGTGTTTAATTGACTAACTTTTTTTTCTAAAGATGAATTTGGAAAATTTCCCAGATAATACATCTGCCCCTATTACTTGCACCTTGGAGTGTAAGACCAGCTAGGGAGGTAGTGAGGACAACTGCATTTATTAGCAATGAATAAACTGATCAATCTTTTTCTGGATTAACAGTGGGAGTTCCCAGACACACCGAGAAGTATCTGTCTGCTGACTGACATATACAAGCTGGCACACTTTTGTGTCAAAAATGTACACAGCTGCACGCACACTAAAGCCGTTCCATCCATAAAGCACAATTGCCAACTGCTTGTCTTCAGAGATTGGTTATAAGAGAGGGTCTCAACAACAAAACAACTAAAGAGTGCAGTTACAAAATATTTTTCATTCCCTTAAGTGTCTGTCTTTCTAAACTCTTTTAGACTTGCCATCATTTTTTGTAAGAAGGACAAATGATCTACTAATAAAAATCCAGATTAATACTTCTCAAAAACTTTATTGAGTTGCCAAACCAGAATTACAGATTTTTATGTACCAAACGCAGACTGATTAAACCTGATTCTCAGTCATTACTAGCAGATGTCTGGACAAATTTTCTAATGTGTTTTAGTTCTAGGTTGTCTCCAAATACTCTGACTAATAGCTGGTAGAAAAGAAAGAACACAATCCAAAGCTATGATAAATTATATTTATCCATACAGTCATCAGCCAGCAGGTGCTAGCATGGAGGGAGCTTTATTTTAACATCTTTTCCCAACCTGTCTGTCCAAACTCTCTCAGATCACCTCAGTCATCACAATAAACTTTATTCAAGGCATCAGTCTCAGTTTACGAAGTACAACCAAACCTCAGACTGAATCAATGCCTGAGTAGATTGGTGTTGGGCTTGCTTGGTTACAAATAGACGGGCACGTTAACAATCCCAATTGTGACACTGTCTTCCCCCACACTCTGATGAGAAGTATGAAATTCAGTGATACTCATCATTCTTTACCTGTCTGATTAAACTATTTAACTATACCGCAGTGATTGGGTTGACTGGAGCTCCAGTGAGAAAAACTGCAGCTCACAATTCCTTTGGTGTTTAGATCATCACAACAGAAGAAACATATTAGAGGTTTTTTTGCTAAATATACAATAAAGGATGCAAACTGATGTCAGAAAAACCATCAAGCAAATTGGATGAGGAAAGGAGCCCAACAGCTGTTCCTACAGATTCCCACACAGAGACAGGTTTTGCCAGTCAACACGGCGTCAATATTTAACTAACACATTATCACTTGTTATTATTATTTGACAAGTAAGCACCTAGCCAGAAAAAAAAAATTGAAGTAATCTTCAACTTTGTTTTTTTAAGTCAGATCCACTGAGTGATCATAGAGAGGCAAGCAGCTGATTTCTATGTTAAACAAAACCTGAACTTGCACACACACACTTGCAAGTATCAAGATATCTGTGCACAAATATTCCTGCCAGAATTACCTGTGGTGACCCCGAAGACAAAGGCATGTCAGCTAAGTGCTCTTCAAATCTTCCATGTTCTTTTGTGTGTCAACAATGCTGCATGGTTTTTGCAGTCCTTATTTCTCTTAACAAACAAGTACCAGGTTAAGTTGTGTCACTGTGTGGTGTGGCCTTAGCACCAAGCTAATGCTTGCTCTTATGGTTGCCTAGATTCATTTTGGATTTCCCCCTGTTGTTGTCAGTCTCGTGACTTGAGATACACACAAACACACACAGACCTTTCATACACTTGTTTTTTTTTAATACCTTCAGCTTTGACATTTCTTCTTTTAAACACTCACACTTCATGAATGCCCATGCATTACTTCACTTACAGACGTCTACAACATCTCAAACATTCAACCAAGTTAATTTTTTTCAAAAAACATACAGTCTATGTCTTTGCTTTATCCCAGAAGAAAAGACATCAGCAAATGATGAGAATTACAGAACACAGATGTGACGACCCATTGTGGGCCATCACAACAGGACATAAATCTGCTTCAATATGAAAAACTCCCAGTTCCAAAATAAGTAACTAAAAAAAAAAAATTAAAAAAAAAATACCCAAAGGCCCAGAAACAGCAGAATTCTGTCAGATCGGTAGGATGTTTTCTTTCTTTGACAAAAACAAACAAACAAACAAAAAAACAAACAAGATCACAACACAAATGTTCTGCATATGAAAGACAGACCTTTTTTAGTGCTTATGTAACCTCAGGAATCCTCAAAAAGATACCAAATAAAACACACCTTAGCATTCACAGCAAACTAATTAAAAAGTTTTTATCCCAGAAGAATAAATAAAATCTATCTTACGTTTACAACTCAGAAATGAGTCAAATATGCAGCTAGAGTCACTGTCATGTATATCTCTCTGTCCAAACAGAAAGAAATACAAATCTCACACATCCAATGTTTTCAACAGTCTTTTTAACTGAGAATTGAAATAGCCCATATATCACTAACCGTCACATTAAATTAATAAATTAAAACCTATATATTTTAAAATAAAAATTATATAGGACATGATAATAAATGGTAAAACAAATGCAGAGTACAATTAGTACATTTTGTAAGAAAATTCATTTACCTGTAAAGTAAGTATTGGTGGGGAGAGTGGAACTAGCAAATCTGTAATACCCATTTCCGGGGAAACGGATCCCTTTCATTACTTCTGTGCTAAATGTAGCTAAAGATGAATCCATCCTTTCCACTTGGTAGATGGGAGAAGGCCCATTAAGCTCCTCAGGTTCATTCCAATATATCTTTACCGTTGTGCTGTTTATTCCTTCAACACGAGGGGCATTAAGTTTTCTTGGAGCTGTGGATAAATAAAAATTGTCTAGGTATTTTTATCCATAATACTTGAGAAATTAATTATTGCACATGACATAATTTTTGCAAAACGTCCTGCTTCAGTTTCTGCTCATCTTAAGAATAAACACAAATATCCACAAAAGCTTAATTAGAGGAGAAAAAAAAACAAGGAACATTTTTAATCTTCATAAAAACTTAGTTTCAACTGCACAAGAAATACACTTTGTTTATTCAAGCTTTGGATAAATGTTTCTACTATTATATCCAAAATATTTTTTTCCTGATCTTTAAGAATATGAATCAGCATCTTCATAAAAAGTATACTTGCATTCCTTCCTTGATCATACTCTCATTCCATACTCACTGTAAGTACATATCTGTATGAACTTCACAATGGATGTGAGGGAAAAACCAAAGAAGTATCTGAATAGTTAATTAACTCTTGTTACATCTCAGCATGGCACGTGACAACATGAGTCTTTTGTCACTGAACTTATCCTCACAAAAAGGAGCAGAACAGCTATCTGTCCACAATACTGAAGGTTCATCATGTTGTTCTCCTCATTATATGCACACCAGACATTAGCATGTATTCAGATAATAATTATTCAGTTCAAGAAAATGATCCTCTCTAACTTTTCTTCACCAATACTGGTGCAAAATAAGATGCCATACAAGATTGTTTCCATGAAGGTATTAACATAAGATAGTTTTATGTTATTAGGATGATCCTCCTACCATTAAATTCAATACTTTGATAGTCTTTCGAACATTCTGATAGCATAAGTAACTCTATAGCTGAGTTATTAACAAAATATATTCCATTTTTTTGTAAAATACTGTACAGCAAGCCACTGGAGGGCAGCATGACATGTTTGGATAATGGCTCAATGGCCATACAGGTGGGAAAGAAATGGACCACCACTGAAACAATAAAAGACATCATCTGGAGAAGTACAAGAACATTCTACTATGTATAGAATCTATATACACCTTATCTTCCCTTTTTCCTTCCCTTTCTTTCCCTGATAAAGAAAAGGATTTAACAACAGAAACTTCATTTGTACCCAGGAAGCGAAACACAATGACAACTTGTAAAAATTACTTGTTCCCATAATGACACAGTAAAGAGCAATAAACGCCTTTCAAGAACAATAAAACCTGAATTAAAATATGGGCCTTCAAAATCTGACATATTACTTCACAGCCCAGCATTGTACATAGCATGAGTTCTTTAGAGAAGGAGAGATTGCTCCTTTTAAAATGAATTAATAACATTCTTTTAAATATTCGCTCATTTCCAAGATCATTAACGTATTTTTCATTTTTCTTATTTGCTGGTAGTATATTACTTCTTTCTTTTTCTTTGTCCCTCACGCCCCATAACTTGATAAATATTCTTCTTGGAGAATGCAAGGAGTGGGGCAACTGGGAAACTGCCAATGGCACTATGTGCTGTAAATTCCTGCTTAGGTATCATTTATGACTTCACAATCTAATTAGTATCTCACACGATGGTAGAAATTTACAATGTCAAAATTGAAGTAATGCAGTGTGAGGTCATAAGCTTTCCTGAATAAGTAGGGCATAGCACTAATGAATTGTGGTATTAATGCACAAGTTTAAATAGAAAACATGGCTTAACAATCAAAACTTCACCTTTGAGGGAACTAGCATACGTCAGCATTTTAAATGAGAACTGAAGAGGTTGAGCCCTCCAGTTCAGATTACTGATGGCAAAACAGAAACGGTAAAATTCATTATTTTTAAAACGCATCCAGCTGACTGGCACTAGTGACAATAACTATATCTGCCTTTAAAGTCTAGTATTAATAAACGGCAGTTACTTGGACCACAATTATGGCATCTCTGATACCCAAACCTGAAGCTTTTATGGGGCTTATGCAATTAACTACTTAAATGCATCGTAACACTTGCTTCTCTGACAGGGAAGTATTGATTTTTTAATCATTTTCAAGTCTCCTCTAGCACAAATAAATGTACTACAGTTACAGTTAATGCACTGTGTACACGCATTAAACACTGGCATGACACAATTTATTATTTTCTGATATATGGAACAGAAGACTACCCTTTCAGAAAGTAACATCCTTGCTTTGACATTAGTATTTAAACTACAGTCTCGTAGATGCTTGAGAATTCTTACGCATCAAGACAGCAGAAAACTGTATAGAATGGGTTATGTAATTATTAAAAAAAAAAAAAAGAAGAAAAAAACAACTAACAAAAATACTCAAACAGAAAACCCAACTGTACACAGAAACAGACAGGACTTAAAATAAATCTGTAGCACTAACCCAGTAGGGTACTAAATGCTGAAATTAAAAATATTCAAGACTAAAAGATACAGTATATATTTTCCTAAAGGTGTCACTGTGGTACCTGTAGCAACTTTCTGTAAGATGAATCGACTACAATTTTACCAATTTAATTTTTTTTAGTCACGTTCTGTTAAGACACATCTGTCAAAATAATGAGCGCACTGCATTTTAGCAGATTCAAAGTCACATTTTTGTGTATTTTAATTATGTAGTTTTAATGTCTTGCTATATAATACATATTTAATATATTATAAAGCTAAAACAGTATTTAAAAGCCCATGATTGTTGCATGCCATTGTGTAGCAGAGGGCAGAGAAAAGACCAATAAAGACAGATGGTCCATACAGCTTATGTTGAAGTCATATATCTAAATATAGATGTTGCCACACAGGTTATTACAAATAAGCCTTTCCCACGTGTTTATGCACACACATGTACACAAAAACAAAGTTGGTAAGTAAAGAGCAGTTAATTTTGTTTTGTTTGAAATAATATCATTTTAGTTTTAGGTTCGAAGACAGATGCCAGCATTTCACTCTGAACAGATGGTAATTCCATCTAATAGTGCATCTCTGTATTAGTAAGGTCTGTTGTGTATACAAACAGTAATAAACACTAGGTAAGGATCAAAATAAATTTTAATTGTTGACATTAAATTCTGGCAGCCATGGTTCTAAGGATACAATATTCCTTTCTCAAGTCTGTCAGGTTTACTAATACAACTGCTAAAGCTTTCGTATACTCTGCCAGATTCTTGTCCCAAGAATAACATATTTACACTGTGGCTAAATTTTACAGGCCTACATATGTTTGAGTAACTCCTGCTCAGCACACCGTAGGTATTTGTGTGCTCTTCCACCAAAGCCTTCAATTAGACACTCTGAATAGTTCAGGAAGACAGTATAAAGTATATATACAAAGTATACAGTTTTTAATTATTGTTAAGTTGAATTCAAAATGCATACATACAAATTAAAACATAAAAAATTGGTAAATTTGAGGACAAAAACTTACAGAAAATACATTTTCTTTTCATCTTGGAGTGGAGGCAAAATTTTAGGCAAAATTACATGCCTCACTATGGGTCATCCATTTCATTTTTGCTACCAGTTACTAGTTCAGGGGACCCCAAGTCTGCTATCGCATTTCTGGTACGTTCTCTTTTTGTACTTCACAATAGTATCAGTCATTTCAACAGTAAGCGAGTCAAGTAATAATACTTATGTCTTCTGACAATATTTTGAAATTTTAGGAGATTCTTTATAGAGTCCATTTTGGACTGTTTCCCAAAAAGAATGATACCCACGCACAATGGACACCAAAAGAAAATTTAGTAACATGGATATTTTGCAATCATATTTCTTTTAAAATAGATGTAATACAGTGTATTTTTTAAAAATCATGAAAAATATATTGCTTCCACCATATGGGACAACCAACGACTCACCAACCGATTTAAGATGCAGCATATTGAGCTGACCATATGTTACAGTGCTGTTGAATGGCTGAGTGATTCATGCCCGTCACATTCTAGTATATCAATTAAAGCTCCTTGAAGTCTGCATGATTTGTGTCTCTGTTATTAAACCCTGCTAATTCATCCCACTTACACATCTGTTATAAATCTCTAGGAGTGCTGCATGATTCATGGCAATCTGTGAGCATGGTACAGCAAATTCTTCTCCTTGTAATTAACAGTAAATTGTTTTACTGCCATGCAATGAATTTTTCAGTTATATTGCAAATGAACTCCTAAATGCACGGTTCTTTCCTAAGAACTGACTTATATTATTAGGCAATTAAAAAGTATTGCTCTGAACCAAAAGCTTTTAATCAAGAGGAATGCAACTTAAACACAGTTTAAAAACCTTGCAAATTTGACAGAGAGGGAAAAGAACAAGCTGAGCTGTTTTGAGCTATTTTCTGAAGTATAATATGTGGTTGGTAGGGTAGAGGAAACAAGTAACTTTTGCATCCCTACTAATTTCCTGAAACTCAAAGAGCAGTTTAACTACAGCTTGAACACTTGGCAAGACAAGTTTGAGCAGATTCTATTTATCTCAGAAGTTACTTAAGTCATCTGTCATTACGAAATTTCTCAGATTACTTTACACTTTTCTAATTGTAAAACAACGTCTTTATTCTTGAAATAAATAATTGGATAATTAGCCAAGCTGAATCATCAGAGGATTCCAGTGCTGCTCAAGTGTTCTTGTCAAAGGTGAAGCAAATTCATTTCAGCTTTGCCTCTGTAGCTTTCTGAAGAGGCTTTGATTTTTTTTCCTGCTACATTCTTGGCAGCAGCCTCAAATTCATGAGTCCATACATCAAGTCAGTAGTTTAACAACAAATGAAATTAAATTCAAAGAAGGGAAACTAATTGAAGGACAGTAACAAAAGTGTTTGGTAATGTGCTTTTTAATATGGCATGCCACATTTGCATGATAATTTTTCCTTTTTAGCATGGAGCAGAAAGTGACTAGCTTAATGAGGGATTATTCAAGACAGGAATGAACAAAATGCATTCATAACTAAGAACAAAGATTGTATTATGAAACGGAAACAGGCAACTGCCGAGAAGTAACTGGATGATTGGTTTATGCATTATGAATAAAAAGGTAGAAAAATATTTATATTAGTATTCACTAATGACTATATATACAAGATTGTTGTAATTAAAATTATAAATTAACATATTAAGAGTGCTTGTTTAATCACTTTGGGTCCTATTCACAATGAAGAGACTTATGTACATGCATGCAAAACAATCTGTGTTTCCAGGCCAGCAGCAAATGGCCCTCGTATTTCTCTTCTGTAACAAAGGAAAATATACATTACTTACTACCTATTTAATGGGTATCGGTGATTTTGAAATTGAGGCATAGCATTATGTAGAAAAGCAGTCTATGACAGGCATAAACAAATGAGGCTTTTGAAAAGGGCTTGCACCAGACCTTATTCATGAATGGAAAAAATGGACAAATTACAGAGATTAAAAGGGTAATCAAAAAGAAAACGACATCAAGGAGTGTAAGACAGCCCAGAATTACCCCAGCAAACTCAGAGGCAACTCCAAAGCCACCAAATACAACTGCTTGAGAAGTCTGCCAAGAAGCCAGATGCAGCTGGTGCTGGAAGAATATCTTCTACAAATTAGCTTCTGAACCCTGTAATTGCCATCAAAAGCAAAGGATCGGGAATACAATGTGCTGGGGTAAATGGTAGCAATCACAAAGCCATACTTTGCTGTGTCTTAAAAAGTGCTTTTTAAATGAATTTAAAAAAAAATTAAGGGCAAAGGAAAGACAAACTTAATTACAAGAAATAAGCTTAGTCACATAGTAGTTAATGAAACATATCTGTATAGATTGTTTAAGGCACCCTTTGACTATATGATTTGAGATCAGTAGCATAAGCAATTGTACTAGTCCAAGCACTCACACGGCTCATTTCACCCTGTTGAAACCTCAGAAATTGCAGGGAATAAAGAGGTGTTTCTCTGCCTCACTGAAAAATTTTGAAAACATTCATGTTTTGTATTGGTAATTCATAATTTTATGCAAATACATTGTCACAAAAAGACACCTTTTAAGGACCAGGTCTCTCACTGGTACCAGGTGGTACAGTTCTATAGATTCCAAGGTACCAGTTCAGAGTCCTACATGAGGGAAAACCACAAAGCAAAAGCTTCTTTTGAAATAATAATAATAAAAAAGCATAAGACCTGGTAAAAACAACAGGCTGGATGCCATTCTCAGACAGGAACCTGAATATGGTAGAACATGAAGAAAAGAATAAAGTAAAAATTTTCTCTATGTATTGAAATGAAAAATGTATAATTACTGTTCAATATTCCTTTCAGTTACACACGTGCAGTTCCACTCAATGATCTTGGGGTAGCACAGGCAAGAATAAAATTCAAATTGGATTCCAAATTTTCAAATAAAGTATTAACAATGAACTTTCTCCTCGTCAGCCAAGGATTTCAATAAAATATGCATGATATTGCAGTGCATAAAAAATATTGCAAATACTGCAAGGCTCGTGGAAGGTGCATCATCTTAATTTACCATTTAAAAGATTGAAGAAAAGTATGGAACATTTAATCGTTTGAATATTTAAAAGTCCACTATTTATATATTTGTATCTGAATACACCAAACTGAGGTTCTCTTTCTGTCCAGTCACCTTCTCTTTGAGAAAGAGAAATGGGTAATTCTCTTCTTCTGTTACCTTTATATGCTTGTTTTGATCTTTCATCCCAATACTGAATTTACCACATAACATTGATCTTCCAACACTTTTTACCATTCCCAGAACTGGTCACGCGTCAGGCATAACTGTTCAAGTTCTTTTATTTACCACACCCTCCTGGTTTCATATGCATTTGTAAGACCTTCCACTCAGTCTTTCATAAAATAACTCCATTCTTAATAAGTTTACTTTGTTTGCTTCCTCACTCTCCCTCCTCACATTCTTCTGGTTTATCATCTTCTGTTACATTTACAAATATCATTGGTGTGCATATTGGTGAGGAGGAGTTTTTTTGCCAGTCTGACAGACACAAGGACATATGGCCAATTTTAATTTTCTTTCACTCTACTTTTGCAAAGCTATTCATGAGATATTCCCAATACAGATGCCTATGCTGAACCAAGTTAGAAGGAATCTACTAATTATGTTTGCTTCTGGATTATTTTAACCAGTTATACTGCAGAAGACTTCTCACTGGAAGATCAGCAAACTCTTTCTGATGTTTCTGCTCCCTTGGGTATTATTCTTAAATTCTGCTCCTGACTGCAGAAGTCTCTTTTCTTTGTCTTTTCAATCTTATCTCAAAACCTCTTACTTTATTCCTCAGCACTTTTGTTTCTAATTATTTCACGCCCTTGTTTCTGCCCTTGTTTTTATTTGATGTGTTACACTGTATTAAAAACAAAACAAAACCAAACAAAACCAAAAAAGTGGCAAGAGAAAAAGAAGAATTACAGATTTTAAGAGTATCCTTTTTATAACTAGTCTTCAGATTAACCTAATGGATATGAACAAAGCTTTAAAATTACTTGCGAATTTTAGTGGCAAATTTTAGAAGCCATTGGCAATTCCAAAAAGAAGCCCTTTGCTAATACACATCAGTTGTGCCAAAATCACAGTCATCAAGGTACCCATCAATTTAAATGGTCCATGTGACAAATTAGTATACTCCACACATGGAAGGAGTGGAGATGGTTTTCCATTATCCTCCTGAGGATCAGAGGAGAAGAATGAGTCTAACTTCATATAACCTCTAGCCCAACTTGGAATACAATTCAAAGCTCCTGGGCTGTGTTATGATGCAAGGGGACCATCATGCTGGAGCACACTTCAGTCAGGACTTCCTCCAAAAAGCTCCCTTAGCCAGGGCATGGAGGGGGACTGGCGTCCAGCCAGGAAAGGTGTCTTTTTGCCAGGAAGACATTCCTTCATTAAAAAGAACTCACCAACAGTCCTGGAAAGGCAATTTTAATTTTATTTTGCACCATTCTGTGATAAAAAAGGATAGTAATGGACTAAGACTCACAAATCACAGGGACTGGTTTCTCCTAACTTTGTTCCAAATTTTAACTCGTTTTGATTATCATCATGTACGTAGTGCTTCTTTCAAATTTTCTTTGGAAACAGCTTTACAGAACTTCACAGAATGAAACACATGCACAAAAAAAAAAGCCCCAAACTGTATGGATAGCTTAAAATAAATTTCTCCAAAAACAAAAAACGTGAATGGTGGAAGATGAAATTGCATGCAAAATTTAAGTTTTATATTTTTTAGTTTGCCAATATTTAATCCATTGCAACAACATGTTTTAAAAACATAAAAGGAACCCGATACAGGACTGATTCTTTTCTTTCATGGCTTGCAGGAAAAGGCTTCACTGCAAAACAGCTAATAAATGGGGACATGTCTGCTATGCTATTTTGTATTCTCCTGTCTTCTCTAATGTGATAGGTCTCTAAGTATTAACACAACCAGGGAGGAGATGGTCATAAACAAGCTGTCAAGCATAACTAAGCTATTGTTTCTGAATCTTTTAATAAATGTATAAATGCAAAGTTGGATCATTTGTAGTAATAAGGTGTGCTGTTTAGACAATGTTTGTTTCCATGGTTATCAGCACAGACTGAAACACCATTCCTTGCATGTCCATGTAGTATGGGATAAAGTCATGTAAGTAGGAGGCTTTGTATATGGCCAGCCTTCCACTTGAAAAAAAATGGAAAGGCAATGAAATAAATAGACAATGAAGAACTGAGGACACACTAGAGGTAATATCCCAACAGCTTAAATTTCACTTCAGCTGATGTATACAAAGCTTCCTATTTACTGGCTCTGGGCAACTCCTCATTCCCTATCTGGAATCTCCTATATCTCTTCATTGATTAAGCAGAAAAACTTTGGTGGAATTCAGAAAACACAAATATAGCCCAGGGAGTCTAGGAAAACATTTTGTACAGCAGAAAATTTCAGATTTTTCCCTATGGGAGACCAAATTACATGAGAGAGACAATTTCAAAGATCATCACCACAACATCCATATGACAACACTACTAATTGGTTAACATTTCTAGTTAAGCATGTTTAGCTAGTATTGTGAAATTAATTAATGTGTTTTAAATGCCTATACGAAATGGAACCACAATGTTAAGTAGTCAGCTCTCTTCAGATGATCACCAGTATATGTCACATAGCAAGGATTTTGAGCCTGTATTTATAAAATTAAAGAACTGTACTGACTACCTTGTTCCATGAATAAAGAGGCTTGTAAAGATGATTTTCCTAACAATTTCTCTCTTAAAACTCTCTTGATCCTGCAACGTCCAAGAAGTGAGTTTATGCCAGTCCTTTCTTCAAAGTAAACACAGTCCTGCTGCATCTCTATTCTGTACTGATGCTTATTTTCCCTGAAATTTGTAGACAGCTGATACCTTTGAAATCCATGACAATGTGGTTGAAATTAACTCAAAGACTGAAAATTTATTAAGGTGCACAGGAACATACATAAAGTTTCTTTAGCACTGTTTCCATAGGAAAGTGTGCATATACATATCTACAAAGCAAAATCTCATAAATCTCAGGGCCTAAATAAACATTTTCAAAAGAGCAGACCCAAAACATGTATGTTGCTTTTGATTTAGACACACAAATACACTATATACTTAGGTTAAAAAGAATAGAAAAGCCATTCAACTCCTTCTTCATGTGTTAGGCAAGGTATTGGCAAAGTAGGTGCATTTTATGTCCCCTGTTATCCAAACATGACATACACACTGAAAAACCCCAGCAACAAATCAACAACTTCTTAGCATCATAAATGAATGAGTGGGTGCAGCCACACTTATGTACACTCACTGTTTAAACAAACAGGAACAAAAACCACACATATCACAACTTGCAACTGAGAGAGCAGTACACAAAGCCTACCGCCATAATAGTGTACCTTAAACCTCCATTGAAAACGTTTTGGTTTTAATCTGTCAAGATAAACAAATAACAATTAAGCAAGTCACTTTGTATTAATACAACACCTACCCCTGTCACTGTGCATCAAACTACGATCATCATAATAGTATTCATTAGTAAACTGTGTGTCAGCTTTGCACTTTGCTACAGATTGTTTCCTTACCAGCTGCCAAGGTTTGCCCCATGCCTGGCTCGCTGGTTACACAACCAATTTGATTGCAGAGAGTAACAGTAAAGTTGTACGTCCTATAAGGTTTTAATCCCGTTGCTACGTAGGAGAGCTCGTGAGCCTCAGCTATATGCAAAACCTGCAAAGCAAACAGATTGGAAGACAACAGTTGGTTAATAATATCTTCATTCCTGCCAATTGATGACATGTTCACTAATAAGAAACTTGTCTCTGAACTTCCAGATTCCTTAATTCAGATGTGGAAAAGCCAGAAAAGACCAACTGAGGGAGAGGATTATTTTGGAGAATCTGAACAAGCTGGGATTTAGGTGATAATACTTCCCATCACACTGTTTTATGAGGTAATAAGCCAGTTTCTGAGTGGATAAATGAGGAAACAAAGTTATTGCCTCATAAAACTGTGTGGTGGTGCAGTTATCACTACAAACAGTGCAGCTACAATCGAAATGACAAAAATGACACTATTAAGTTGTGAAATCTGACCACCACTGAAGGAGTGACATGATTAGCAGGCATTAGGAGGGAGGGGAATAACTAATACCTACAGACACTCGCATCTGCTTTACTTTAACATTACTACAAACTATCAGAAGGAGGAGAACTGAATAAACTGTAGCATTTTAGATAACTTTGTTATCAGATGGTTGTTTAAATGAAAAACCTTGCAAGCCTGTGACCAGAAGCACTTGGCATTTATGTATTGTTACAATAACCCCAGGAGCAGTAGTATCCCTACTTCACAGGCAAATAAACTGAGGCCCATCTGTGGTACTACCGAAAGACAAAATCAGCTCTGAAGGAGAAATGTAGTACCAAAGCATCAGATTCACTTTCCCATCCTGATTACTTATCATGTTTCTTTGCTCATTCCTAAGCTTTTGGCTTACTACTAGTGCCATGATATTTGTTTGCCAACCCCAGTCACACAAACAATAGAACACTATTTTAAAGTCACATATTTTGACTTCTTAAAGCTGTTTCTTTCTGGTATTTTAGGTTTCCCCACTTCAAAGATTCAACTAAGAAGCTGGACAGGTACCTTTTTAATGACAGTGTAGATTCCTAAAACACAATTTGGCTTTAAGAATATGAGCAAATATAGCAACAATACAGAATCAGTACATGCAAATATCAAGATAATTTACATGTTGTAAATTATCCCTCCTAATTTTGAATCTCTCCCACTACTGAAAACAAGTCAGCTCAGGAATACAACTTAAAACTTAAAAGCAGTGTATAAAATTACAGAGTACTCAAACTGGTAGGTGGAAAAGTTAGATCAGAGAATATACAGCAAGTCAGGGAAACAATTCATCAGACCACCTCAGAGGACATCAGACTTTATCAATTTTAATATTATCAGTTAGAAAAAACTTTATGGAACTAACAATAATACCTGGGAAAATGGTGGCAAGGACCTTTGTTCAGTCATTAAACTGATGCTGTAACCCATCACTTCTCCTCTTGCTAAATTATCTTCTGGTTTTTCCCATGACACATTGAGGGAATATGGTGAAAGAGGGAATACTGATGGAGATGGCATGAATGCTGGGGCTGAAATAAAGTTAATATAATAATATTTATAAAATAAATGAGCAATGTGTATAATGCAAGCTTTCTTGTACTTGTAAAACACCATTTCAGACAATATTTCTTTTCCCCTTTTAAACTTTATTTTCAAGTTTAGCTGGAATTTTCATCTTCTATTGATAGCACATAAAAAATACTTCACTCATCATTCTCCTGTTTTCTATTCTGGTTGTGAATGCAGAATAAAACTGCCTATGTCTTCAAAGAAATACTAATCAACACTACAGTCTAAAATCCTGTAGCAGGCAGGAAAGTACATACAGACAAAAAGGTCTTGAAGAAAAACTTCATGCAACATGGGAAAAAACTGATAAAAGCAAAAAGTGTTCAATACTTCAGCATCTTAAAAGCAATTTTGTTTGCCAGGCCAGTTTGAAATTAACATGTCTCTCACTTCTTACAAAACAGTTCCCCTGTCTTCCATAGTAAATCTGTTAAAGGATTGTTTGCACTGCAGTTAAATCCCCACCTGATTACTCTGTAATAATAGGATACCAACTCATAGCACTTCTGCTACATACAAACAACCACACTAATGGACCTCTTCCCAAATACAATTTAACACTTTTATAACATATAGTATTTAGGAACAGATAAGCACAAAGACTCATTTTGAAGGAGGAATTAGTTTAGCCTGCTGTTTTGCAGGAGCAAATGTCCGAGGACATGATTTTCAAGCTAACAGCAAACAAACGCATCAATAACATAACAGAGATGTTTAATTGCAAATCGTAGGTTCTATCAGTCTGAAAATCTTAGATTTCTACTGAGAGGATTTAAATAAATTGCTGTTATTTCAAATATTATGTCAAGTGGCAAGCCCTTTAGAAAATCTGAACAGAAGGGTCACAATAACAGATGTTGCAAACTAGCTACACTTCAGAAAAAAGGGTCCATGTTATGACACTTGGCCTCCATAAAAGCATATGGAAAGGAGTTCAAGCTCACACTGCCTGTCTCAAACACTGTTAAGGCCACAGAAGGACTTTGCCATGAGATAAACACAGAAGAGTGTAACAGGGTGGTGCTAACTCCAGGCCTGGAGGTGGCAAGATCTGATTAGCTCAACCTGGTTAACACATCCAGACAAAAATTCCCACTGTGGCAAATTGTAAAGAAGCAACTGCTTATACACATATCACCAGTCAAATGAAGATATGTCCCAAGTTATGGGACAGATGGCTTCTGCGACCATCAATGATCACCAAAGTCCCTCACGAATACGCCTTTATGGATACCTAGAACTTGGACTATAAAATAAGCCACCACAGCAGGAACTTGAGATAAAATAAAGGTAGTACTATTGTTGGGTGTTATTTCAGACCTAGGTGAGAGGTTAACAAAGCTGGGGGAGAAGAATGTGTCACCGATATAGAAACGCAGAATTTACATGCCACAAGGAAAGTCAATTCAGCAACAGTGCTGAAATCAGCTCCCACTGGGTAAAAGGTAATTCTGGCAGGGGGAGATCACGACCACCAACTCATGGCCCACCGACCCAAGAAACTCAAAAGAAGAGAAAAACTGAGCATGCAGACCAATTAGCATTAGAAGACAGGGAATGATTCAACCCATAGAATAAGAAAACTGTGTAGCCAATAAGCATTAATTCCTTCGTTTGGTAAGACATATAAATAGTGAAAAGTTTTGAATGACCTCGGGCCCCCCACCACTGAGAAGCCCATGGTAAAGAAGGACCAATGGGATGCTGCTGGATCCATAGGTGGTGCTTGATCTCTCTCTCTCTCCCTCTCCTCTTTTCCATTTCTTACTATCTCTTTACCTCACATTTATTGTTAAATAAAACACATATTATTGACTTTAGCATATGGTTCTGTTTGTACCTTAATTTGGGCAGAGGCATCTCTCACTAATTGGGTCTTAACAAAAGTTTCAAGCACTATACTCCTGAAAAGGTAACCCTCTCAAGTTCTTCAAATTGAAACACTGCTTGGTATATTTTATAATCTTGTAGTTTAAATTTTGGGTTAATTGATATGGATTACAATCTAATCTATCTTTAAGTAGATAAAAACAAGAATTTGCCCCTAGCTGAACCACCACTAGACACATTTTATTGGAAAAAAAATTAAGAATACATGCTAATCTACTTTTTCCTTTAATTTCTATCAAAGAAATTCAAACCAGTGCTTACCAGCCTCTCCTGTTTGTCCTGATATCCAGTCTGAAGATGTGCTACCTGCCATGTTTACTGCTACCACATAAAATTCATACTCTGTAAATGGTTCCAGATCAATGACTGTGGTACCGGTTTGCGGTGGAGCCAGAGCATTTTCATTAGGAGATTCCACAACTGGTTGAGGACTGAGCCATCCACTGCTTTGGAAAACACGAATTTCAGGGGGAAGAAAGTTCCCAGCTGGTTTTAATTTTTTTCTCATGTAAAGTTCATATCTTATAATTATACCTAGAGAAAAAAGTAAGCCAGAAAAATTAATGAATTTAAATGACTTAATAATAACATGTTTAATAAGCTATGAATCAATCAATCAAATTCAAAGAAAATACAGCATTAGTAGGGTTTTTTTTCTTTTCTGCTATTTTCATCCAAATGCTATACTCCCTGAAACAAAATCACCTTTTTTTTATTATTTTTAAATTATAAAAAGGAAATTTCTGAGTGACATTTTAATCCCAGTATTTTAGAACATTTAGAATAGACTACTGAATAGGAGATACATATGCATCATGTATGGGTTGGGGTATGAAGCAATACACGACCTAGGCTGGATTATGGAAGTAGTTTAACTATAAGAATAGATTGTAAGAAAACTGATCGGAGATTTCGGAAATGGTAAAAATGAGATATATGGCAAAGCCAAGAGATAATTACCATAAAATATATATATTTGGGGCTGTATTCATGCACAGAACTGGAGAGGTTGCTTGGGAGAAACAGCTTCTTTCTTTGTCTTTGGAGAGACCGGGAAATCTGACCAGACATCAAAACAAATATGAGAATATTGTTTAAATCTGCTTGTGCTGGCCATTAAATGCATGTCATGGCTATGGAGTAAACTGTGAGGAGTGTAAGACACACATTGAGGGACAAGTGCTAACAGCAAATATCATGACCTGCATTGCAGAAACTGCTCCTCTAAATGCATAGTCATTCTTGTGTGGGCATTAATCCTGTCTAACCTGGAAGTAGCTGGAAAATGAGACGTTTGAAGTAAAAGCTGAGCTACTCATAGACAGATGCCCATTTTATGAACAGATCAAAATGCTTGTTTTCACATGCACAAATACTTGTGCAAGTAAGTGCAAATTCACAAAATTCCATTGCACATATATTAAAAGATAGTGTTTACCAATAAAATCTGTGGCATCACAGAACTATCCTACAACAGCTGCGTTCCCAGTTTCAAAATCCTAAAATATTATTACACAAGTTAGACCAGAAACTCTTGGCAATCACCTAATCCCTAACAAAGTTATACTGGTAATAGAATTAGTTACTGCACATGACGGATGGTTTCAAAAACAGACTTCTCTGTTAATTCTTAGATTTTTTTTCCATAACTGTTATCTGCTTATTTATTTTTTGTCAAGCAATATCACCACATCTGTCTGAACTAGGCGATCTGGCAAATTAGGAAAAAATTAATTTTACTGTAAATGTTTGATTATAAATGTGATTTTCGCTGCAGCAGATGCCACTGAGGGCTAAATCCTGAACTCAACAGTCAGTGGAGTTCTGGACTCCAAAAGAATGAAATATAGACTCTGAGGATACATTTAATGGCAAGCAGACAAATTAGGACAATGCCATACTTCATTCTCAGTGTATGTCACATGGATAAGGAACTCTAACCAGATTTGAGAAAATGCTGCTTTTTCCTTGCAAAGACTTTGATTTACAAAAGTAAACACAATGTCCTACCATTTGGTTTCTCAGGTGGTGACCATTCCACAGCCAGTTCTGTAGCGCTGATAGTTTTTACCATGGGTGTGTGTAGCCCTTCTGGGGGAGCTTGTGCAGTAACTACAGTCACTGGTTGGCTCTTTAAGCAGCCTCCACTAGTACAAGCTTGCACAGAAAAAACATACTTTGTAAACGGAATGAGATTCCAAATAATTGCTGAAGTCTTTAAGCCTTCATACTGACCACAAGGCTGAAGATCAACCGAGCTAGTGCACGTCAAAATGTATTTCTCTATGGGCCCAGAGTCATTGGAGACACTTGTCCAGTAAAGTAAAACAGAGTGGTGACTGACAGGAAAAACGGGATTTAAATCTAAGCTTCCTATAGGTGTTCCAGATTTTGTTCTGTATGTCACTGAGGCACTTCTTGTAAAACCATGAACGTTGCTGGCTTGGATGTAATAGGAATAGAAGGTATATGGAGCTAACACAGTATCGGTGAAGGTCTGAACACCTAAAACAAACAGGTGAGAAGAAAACTATATCAGTCTAACACATTAAACATAATCTTCATTTGTATAGTTAACATCTGTCCAGTCCTAATCCAGACATATTTATTCCTGTTTGCATGCTATTCTTGAGATCATTATAAACATTGTAACTTTTCAACTTCTTTTTTTTTTAAACAAGGGGAAAAAAACCCTTCTTTTTACCCTTTTATGCTTTATTATCTTTCACTACACATTGGCATCACTAGAGAAATAATTTTCCACTGAACTTCTCCTAGTTCCTCCTTTAATCACAAAGAACATTAATACAGTTATCTTCTCATTCCTCTTTTGCTTGAAAATAATTATTTCAAATGTAAATCAGCATCAATATTAGTAAATATAATTTAGAAAAAGCAACTCCAAATCATTGCGTAAATTTTCAGACCTCTGTTTTTTATTAATTTCATAGCATAAGACCAAATATTTATACTTCGTGTGCTTTCACTTCCTCACTTCTACTACAGTGCTTAATAGTTCATTCATAAAGCATTTGATCTTGGATGAGAAGTGAAACTAAAGTGCCAATAATCACTAAAAAGACATATCCAAAGCCTATATTTACCTTCCTCACCCTTACTTTGCATTACTCTAGTTAGCTTTTTAGCATCTTTTTAGTGCCCATGGCCATTAATAGCTCCTGCATAGATCCCAGAAGCAGTTACATATCTTAGTCATTACAGAGCAATATGAATTTAGGCACAACCATACCACAATATGTTATTTTGTCTTAAGAAATAGTGAACATTGAGTAATATATTACGTCAGAGCACGGATACTCTTAAACTCCTTCAAAGCAAATGGAGAGGACACAGCGATTTCTAAGTCTTCTGTACATCTGCGCTGGCAAGCCAGCCCTGACTTCAACTTAAGAGTTTATGAGTACTGCTAGATATTCAACCATTGACACTGCAGCACAAAAGCAGCAGTGTCAGTCCAGTAATTGTTTATAGCACTTCAACTCCCTATAGCGATCTGAAACTCATCACTGGAGCACCGCAGTAAGGAGACTGGGTTATCTTATCTTCAGGCCTTGCAAACCGTGGTACTTCAGGCAAGCCTGGAGAACAACTCTGCCAGCTGAGCAATGGCTATTGAGACTTCCTCGTGTGTTAACAGTGAGCAGGCAGAAGATGCAGCAGATTTCAGTCTTGCTTTAAGGATTCAGCTGTTTCTTCTTCCACTTTGGGGTTAGCATGGTGTTCCCAAGTGTAAGTGCAAGTACTCAAATATACTGTAGAACTGCTGAGCCCTTTCTGAGCTCCATGGTCACAGCTGCCCTGGCTGAAGTGCTTCTGGGCACAGGAGTGGGTACGAAAGTTAGCAAGAGTCCTCAGAGTGTGACAACCAGTTGCTGTGAAGGACATGACAAGTCGGAGCTTGCCATGTGTCCAGTTTCCAATTTTGTAGCCAGAAAAAAAAAAATGGCCACAGAGGCAGCGTGAGGCAGCATGGTAGAAACATGGGAGAGCTGCACTTTATCTGATGATAGGATCATCCACCCTATGAGCCTGCAACTTGAAAGAGCTGCAGAGAAGGAAAAAAGTGCATAAGGAAAAAAAAAGAAAATAATAAATAAAGAAAAAAAAAACAGCTAGACTTCTATTAGCAACAGCAAGTACCACAAATCCTTGTGAGATAAAAGTATCCCCAGAGCCAGAGCTAGATTCTACAACCTCTCCCCCATCCCAAACCATGTGATGACCTGCAAACTGATCTAGAACCAACAAGTAAGCTAGGACCTACACCGAAATCAGATATTCTAGAACAAATTCTAGAACAGACAAGTGAGCTAGAGCATGCTCTGGAATCAAAGAGCAAGCAGGACTGTGACCTAGACCAAAAATATCTAGAACCTGCTCAGAAACCATTAAACGGTTCTGAACCAACCAGCAGTCCTGAATCAACCAGCAAGCTAGAGCTAGACCATGGTCCTGAACCAGCAAGCAAGCTAAACCATCATTCCACTCCAAGACTAGCAGGTGAGCTAAAACACTATCTAGAAACACACATCTGGGACCAACAAGAAAGATAGGACACTATCTAGCTCCAATGTGCAAGCTAGAGTGTGATCTAGAACTGCCTCCCTACCAAACCTCCAACTCCATAATTCATTCCTGCTTTAGAAATGGTTGCACCAACACTACCCTAGCTCCACACCCACTGAATCCCTGAAACCCAGCTTCTGGAAGAGACCTGGACTTGTAGAAACTCTAGGGACAACCCAGACTGTAGGGCCCCAGGTCTAATGCCAACAGCAAAAATATTACTTTCACCTTTTCCTACAGAGATTGAAAGAGGCAGATCACACAGAATGCTGATGCTGTCTGCCAGAAAAATAACCAGCACCATTTCAACATTACAGGAAAGTTCTATTCAGTATTGATGAACACTGATGATGAGTATTGATGGAAATTTTTTTTCCATAGGAATACAGGCTAACAGGAATATAGGCTAGATAAAATAGGATAAAGCCAAAAGTAAGAAGGTTCTACATTCCTCAGCTGAACAACTCCAACCACACTGTGTTCCCCAGGGCTCAACATTGGAGTCAGTTCTATTTAATATATTTATCAATGACGTGAACAAGGGGATCGAGTGCACTCTCAGTCCGTTTGCAGACAGCACCAAGTTGGGTGGGAATGCTGATCTCCTGGAAGGTAGGAAGGCCCTGTAGAGGGATCTGGACGGGCTGGATAGACGGACTGAGGCAAATTAGATGAGGTTCAACACAGCCAAGTGCCAGGTCCTACATTTGTGTCACAACAACCCCATACAGCGCTACAGGTTTGGGGCAGAATGGCTGGAAAGCTGCCCAGTTGCCCCAGAAAAAGGACCTGGGGGTGTCAACAGCTGAACATGAGCCAGCTGTGTGCAGTTGTACTCTCAGCACATAAGCATTATAAAGTCCACACTGTACTGAGAAAAAAATAACATTATCAAAAGTTCTGACAGCATTAACAATGCTTGATATTCAAACACCAGAATATGATTTCACATCACTAATTAGGGGTATTGCCTGGAAATGTCAAAAACATTTTTTGAAACTAAATCTATATTTCTAAGAACATAATGTTTTCTTAAATAGAAACATGCTAATGTTTCATTATACAGCTAAATCCATACAGAGTTTTTCACTCTCTATAAAGTGTGTAGGTAGCGTCATGAAATAACATCCTCAACAATGCACTGTTTCAAGTACATTACTAAGCAGAGATTTATGACAATGAAGTACAATAGCTTTTCTTTTGAAACTAATTTGTATTTTTACTAAAGTTAGGGTTTTAAACCAAATTAAAGAATTAGAATATTCTCTATTAGTTCTCTAATTTTTTTTTAATGTTTCTTTCTCCCAATCACTTAATCTCATGCTTACATGGGTTGCACACTTTTCCTCATGGTATGTACTGCAGAGTGCCCAAATTCATAGCATAAGCCACAGAGTAATGAACTGTGACACTGCGGCATGAACCAAAACATAAAAATGTGAGGTGCATTCCAAAGGATCTGTGCTTCCACTGACTAATAGCTCTTTTTCTCTTTTCTCTAGGGTACCAACACCAACACCAACAATTAGAGAGACTCAACTTCTGCAAAATATTAATGCTGCATTGGTAAGAAAATGCAAAAGCTAAGGAAGCTGCTAGAACAGAAATCAAACCTTAGTGGCATTAAACCACACCTGTCTTCTTTAAAAAAAAACAACACTTGTGTGCCGCATATACATACAAACAGTATCCAAATCCATCTCCTTTTCTTTGATAAGTAGAGCAATATTACCACAAAATGGCCTTTCCACCTTGGACAGAGTGTCGAATCCTTGAGGACTGCCTTCTGAGGATCCCTTTGCAAGCCTCAACATGAGAGAAGTGGTGCTGCTAAAGACAGATCAGGAGCTACACTGATAGCTTAACAGAAGGTGCTAAAAGTTAGAGGCCACAAAAAGCTTTCCTAATCTGTTAACAGTTTAAAACCAGGAAGATGAAAAAAGAAACTTAAGCACATTATGGTCTCTTCTGTTCACCCAAATTCTTCATCTGTGACTTTGACTCTTTTAGATTTTGGGAGTCTGTGTATACTTTCAGTGAATACTTCTGGGGAGTCAATTTTAAGTTTTTCAGATTAAAAAGAAAAAAGTTATCAGCTATTTTGGGTGACTCTGTGTCAGATTTTACACTAAGGTATTCATTTCTTTCAAGCAAAATTAATAACATAGAACAGTAACTCTGTAAAGAAAAACAGAAAAATGTATTTGAAACCACAGAGGATGATAATGACAGAAATGCAAAATAATTAAGAAACATCACACACACACACACACACAAACATGAAATCTTTCATGTCACCTTACTTACTATAAGGATAGTAGTCTTCAGTTGTATAAATTTCTTCCTCATCCCTATACAGCTGGTAAATAAGCCTGTTAGAATTTGGAGAGTCAGGGGAACTCCATGAAAGATTGATAACAGAGGAATTGAGAACTTCTCCTGTAGGAGGAGGTTGCTGGAAAGGAGCTAAAACATATATACAAAAACTGAGGATGTAAAAATGAAGGTAATCAATAATCACATAAATTTAAAGAAAAATGCAAAGAAACTGCTAAGCTTTCTTCACTGAAAAACCATTGAGTAAATGCTCAGTAACCAGGCAAGACATTAATAGACTAAACCAACCCATCCAAGAGCTCCCCAACAAAGTTTTTTATCGCAGTACATGAAACAAGTGTATATATAACAAATAAATAAATGATAAATAAACTTAATCCCCCTAACCACCCCAAATTAAAGCAGGTATACCACAGTTTTCCAAACCACTTTTGTTTTGGTTTTTTTGGTTTGTTTGTTTTTTAATGTATTGCAAAACATCTATAAAACAAGAACATATTTATCTGGTCACAATATTGAAGTTTCTAGTTCAATTAGAATTTATTTTTTCAGAGGATTCATTCCATTTTAGCACAGGCCAGGCACAACTTCCTCTAATAGAACAGAAATGGAAACTCCAACTAAGTACAAATTTTACAGAATTGTTACAATAAGCCTGCTTAATCAAATAACAAAAACATAAAGAGGCAAATTTTGAAGGCAATTCACTTCACTTTTAGGCAATTCACTTCCATTTGTTTACAATAAAATTGAAACCAATTGAAAGCAAGGTATCTAACATTTTAAGAAATCAGCTTGAGATGCTTATTTACCAAAATACTATTGTGCTATCACCTCCATTAACCTTGGAAAATGTGCTACTTAATTAAACCATTATAAATAAAGAGAAAAACAAACTTGGAAGTTCACAAGCCAAGTGCATCACATTTTAAGAAAGAGCATTCAAAGTCTCTTTTGTAATCCAACTGTATGATCACGGTCCTTTCTAAGATAATAGCTAATACTCAGAAATTAAACTTTATATGCATAGATACTCACATGTTCACATAAACATGCGATTTTTATGGTTGGACTGAACTATCTCAAAGGCCCTTTCTAACCTAGAAGATTCCATATTTATGTTATTATTCAAGTCAGGACATGAGTTCATATCTTGCTGTAAGATCTCCAGTAATCCAGTCATACTGAGGAAAGCCCTACTCTCCACCCTCAGTACACCATGAATTAGCACACAACAAGACTGGTCTGTTTTGGCAGCTGGTAATTGCTACAGCTTGACTCAAAAGGTAGACTGTTCCATTTCCCTATCCTCTTCACCAAGAGAGGGAAAAACAGGGGAGTGTGGACCTAGAGGAAAACATTTTGCTCCAGGAATGAGAATAGCCCAGGGCAACACCAAAATCAGCATATGGAGTAACTACCAAGAGCTGGATCCAGAACCACCTAATAAGCTCTTCTCCCCTACATTAAGTATTATGGGACAACATGAGGATTAGAAACATGCAGATTTTTTTCTCCCTGTTTTTATAAACTATCATCTTGTTTGTGAGGTGGATATTCGCTTAATATAAACAACCCAACAAAAGTTAATTACCAAAATCTATTCATCCAATCTAATAGGATACAGGAAGCAAAGAATGAAGTTGCAGACAGAAAATGTCATGAGGACCTCAAGACACACAAGTGATAGATGTAGAGACTTATGCCAAAATCAGGGGGCCACATTACACGTGGGTTTTTAATAGAAAATTTAAAAATGAGATGAAGCTCTTCGTTTTGAGTAAGATAATGAAAAGCCCTACTACTACTGCAGTCTCTCAGCCAAGAAATAGTAGAAAATCTTTCTAGAATTCAGTGGATTAACAGAAAACATAATCATCATCTCTCATTAGAGGGTACAGGTTGTTTTGCTCCTCCATCTGGAGCTTTTGAGTTCAGATCAGTTAGGAAGTGAATGTATGCTAAAGTGTCTACAAAAGTCAAGTCTGAGAATCAAAGGAAAAAAGTTCCTTTGGCATTTTAAAAAATTTCTCTCTGTGTCACACATACTTACAAGACCTGAACAATATTAGAACTTTACCAGCATCACCTTCATTCTCCATTCGCAGACTCAACCAATTGCATTTGCTCCCACCTGTTTGCTGGTTTGCATTTTATATGTGTAAGCAAAGTACTGTATTTCAGATTTTTGCACAGCATCTAAGATATTGCTAAGTAGAAAAAAATGTATATAGGTCTTTTCCTTAAAATACACTAGTTGGACAGTGAGAGCAACTTACTTCCCTTGGCAAAGACTCATAACCGGTAATGGCATGTGTCAACAAAATACTGTTCTGCAGTGAAAATAACCACAAATATCAAGCTAGACAAAGCTCCATATCTGTGCAACAAGTTAAAATATTTTGGTATGAATAAGCAAAGGACTGTAATTGCTATATCATTTATGTCCAGAAGAGGACTCCGCTTGTCATTTAGAATACTGCCTGATGTATTTTTATCTAACTAAAATCTATGATATTATTTATCTATGTCATATTATCATTAATCAATTTTAGAGTTGAATTGCTATTGACCTTTATCCAATGTATATCCCAACATAAATAAGTAGGTTGGCTTATGTTTGTAAAGCACTTTGAAGATGAACAGCATCATAAAAGTGCCATGTATTATTATCATTATTATACATTCAGTTGAAACATCTTACATTTTTTAAAGAAACAACAAGCCAATCAACTGTCTGCCCAATGAATAGATACTGTGCCTTCTATGGAAGAGTATGGGGAAAAGCAAAGCAAAATTGTGTCTAAACAGTTCCAAAATTTGAGGAAAGCTAAAAAAAATCATCTTTGGAAACAAATCAGTCTCTTTATGCTATCCATAATTATAATGCTGTACATTCTGCAATGCATATTATTTGAAATTTAAACTGACTTACAATGAAATACAAACTAGTACCAAAATGAGAGCTGTCTGTGCTTGAAACATTTTGTGCATGTACATCTTTTCTTGTAAATCTATAGTTTGCACACGTCACAGTGATGAATATCATGTAAATACCCATGCAGAACACACACAAAAAAAAATACTTTGTTGAAGGAGGATCCAGAAACATACTCCAGAGATAACTTGGGAATGCCTAACCCTTTTGTTGCATTACACATGGCTACCGAAGGTGACTGTCACCATATTACCAGTTTGGACATTACAGAAATGCCCAGTTAGCATCTGCAGACTTCCTCACTCACTGGTTACCTGACTTCCAAGACTGGGCTATTAACTGGGTACAGCAGTAAGCCGGAGGTGTCAAAAAACATAATACAGCTTTTTCAGAATTAGCTGAAGTCCTTACCCCACGGTTTGGCATTGCATGGCATGATGTCCTCAAAGCCAGTTTCTGACCATCGACCCAAAGACAACTTAAAAATTGAATTTTCTTATTACATATACTTTATCCTCTACTTCTTTAAAATCCCTGCCAGCTTGGAGACTGTGCACTGGTGAGCAAATTTAAACATTTAATTTTGACTAATTACAACATAAAGGGTGAAATTGTGCCACCTCTTTGTATCCAGACTCACTGCAAGGGCAGAAGTATAGATATTTCATCGCAATTTGTTTCATTACAGTTAATTATCTGATCTTCCACATCACACATGCCCCACCTCACACATGCCAATTTCTCACACTCTGTTACACCGTATCACATATTTTCCCAAACTAACTGAAAAAAAGGCCCAGGAGGAAAAAGGCAAAGCTACATTGCACTGAGGAGCAGATTTTGAATTAATCACCAGGAGGTGGTTTTCAACAGACCTTCTGCTCTTCAGATCTTCTGAAGGCAGTTCCTCTGCCTTCTGTCAATGGCATGAAAGAGGGCTAAGCTTCAAGTCGTACAAATACCATTGTATTCATGTGACTGAAAGGTGAACTCTGCATCGGTCACTGCAAAGAACATGGTGGGAGGTGCAACGGAAATATGGATCATTACTTCTCCCCTTGCTTAGACTGCAAGCAGAAAGTGCGTATGACACAAAGCATTCTGTATGTCTCTCTAGAAAACAGTCCTAAGACACAGTAAAAATCACTCCAACTTCAGGGACCAAATCTATGTGGGGCTGTGGGGGGAGTAAAACCCAATTTCAGTACTGCTGACCCAACTGAATACTCACTAAATCAATATAAAACGTTAATCGGAAAGACATGCTTTTAAGACCTAACATCCACTTACTTTTACTGCAGCCAAATAGGTTGTGGACATCCAAATTACTAGCATCAGGAACACAGTTGTCACATTTCAAGCCAGTTACAAATTGTTTACAAACACACTGTCCAGTAACAAGATGACAAGTCCCACTAATGGCTCCTGCAGGATGACAATTACAGTGCTGACACCTATAAACAAAAACAAATCAAGGAAGTGATCAAAACACATTAACACTTCAGTTAAGCACAGTAGGGTTTTGTTTAAAAGATTCTTGGGTAACCTAATTAAAAAATCATAAACAGTTCAGTAGTCTGAAACACAGCAGAAAATCTATTAGTCTGATTAAAAAAATTACAAAAACAGTGCCTAATATAAACATTTCAATGCCAGAATAATATTCTAATTTAGATAAAAATGGCTTAGAATTAAAGAGCTTTTATATATATATTGATCCATACATAAACTGGATAATAATGTTTGGTAATAACCACATTATGCACTCAGTCCTCCAGCCTTATTCACACAACCTTTCTTGAGAGCTGCAGAGTTCAGTGATACACATGTAACCAGTTTCAGAGGTTTCTGCACAAAATATGCAACCTTCTACCTCAGTGAAAACTACCCTTTGGTGGGAAAAAAAAAAAATCAATTAATAATTTCTTGTCCACAAAGGCAACTCGAAGTTGAAAAAAATAGCATGCTGTGAATAAAGGAGAATGAGTGGTGACCAAAATTCAGAGAAAAAAAGCGTCAGATTAAATAAGTGACAGGAAACAAAAAAACAGAAATATTAATATTATAACAGAAAGTACAATTTCTTTGCACCCTGATGGACAAAATTGGAAATAACTGAAGAGAATAATTAATTAAATGTGCAAATTAAATTATTTTTTAATTAAGAAGAACAAAAAATGAAAAAGCATTGCTATCGTACAAATGCCACATTTCAATTCTGTAACTCTCTGTGGCATCAGTAGAATACGTACAGGATTAATTTATGCTTTGGCTTTTGCATGTGGAACCTCTTCCGATCAACTTGTTCTTCACTTGATACACTATTTCCCCACTGACATCCATTTGTAGTGTGGATACTGATGTCAGATTGTGCAAATATTCAAAGACTTGGAACATGTCCGAAATCAAGCAAAGCAAATTACTGCAAACACTGTTATGCTACCCATTGCAATACAGACTGCCGTTATTAGTCATAACAGAAAGTCAACAATGGCAAATAAAACTTCATACTTTAGATTCTAATTTCACTATATTTTAATTGCTGCAGGCTAAAAGAGTTCTGAAAAACAACAAGGACTGGGAGAAACATAGGACCGTACAGTGAAGCTAAAACATGCTGGGAAGTCTACACTTTATTCCTCTTGCTCTGAGCTGGAAAAGTCCAATTCTCAGGTATAAGCAACATAGTTTCTAGGGAATCTTAAATTACTCCAGATACCAGGTCCCAAGATGATGAATCAGCAAAAAGACCTCAGAGAAATCCAAGGCAGAGACAGTCATGCTATGTCCCCTTTACTCTGCTAACCCTAAGACTAGACAAGAGTCATTGATTTATATGTGGTGGATTTTCCCTTGGCCAGTTTCACGAGATCTAAGGAAATACATGGTGGTGTCTTTACAAAAGTTACTTTGCCATTTTCCCAGTCACGACCATGTCTTTCTATCTATATGAAAGCAGAAACAAAAGTGAGTTGTTATAATTTAGATATCAGTTTTATAAGGCAAGAGAGAGGGGAGGGCAAGGTGGAAATTGTTTTCACATTAGGACACTAAAATTCAGGTCAATAATCAGTGAAATAGACATTAAATGTGACAGATTTTTAAACCAGCTTAAGAAAACTCTTCACATACATTTTCTGCCTAACACAGAGCTCACTGTATTAGAGTTCCTTTACTCCACAGCAGCTCGTGCTGTGTGATCTCCTGGGGAATCATTCAACACCCTTAAAAAGGCTGATAAAAGCTAAAGCTGCAAAATAAGCTGCAAATTTGTTTTATGGACTAATATCCTTCTGAGAATAAATAAAATACATTCTCTCTTGGAAACCACTATACTGTAGTTTGCTCTCTTTTACAGTCAAGAGAAAAGGGCAGTTTTTTCAAACTCTATTAAGTCTTTTCATCTGTAGACAGTGTATTCAAATCCCCCTTTAAATAGAGGTTTTGTTTAGAGTATTTTAACATCATGACTAAAAAAAAACAGTTTAGTTACAGAAAAAAACAAAGACAGCATTATTTGCTCAGTAAGACAGTATTTTATTATTTCAAAAATTCATTACATGAAGATTTAGTTGAGGGGGTGTTAACAAAAGTTTCTCGATAGATAAACAGAGAAAGACAAGCTTCTCTTACCGTTCTTGTATATTTTTGCACCTCTTATGAATAAGGGCTGCCTGTTTATTGCACTTTTCATTATCATACACACATGAGACAATCAAACTCATAAACATATACAGTCACAGTGATAGTTTTCAGTGCCTGGTGGGGTGGGGCTCTTTCTTTCTGCTTGTTGCATTTTCTTGTAGGAAAAGTTTAGGCTCCCTACCTTCACCTACACTGAATTAGGTTCCAAATCCTGCAAATAACAGCATATATGTCATCATATTCTGCTCCACAGGATTACACATTATATTTGTGTAATCACATTCATAATTTTCTTAAACTGCAGAACACCAGAATTGGATTTGTTGTTACGCATAGTTCATGTTTTTCAATCAAAATTAAGGGTTCAGTCAATTAATGATTTAAAAATAATAACTAATTCTTTAAAAAATAAGTAACTTTTTATCACGTAAGAAATATTTTCAGCATTCTTGCTAAATGCTACTTTTTCAAAGTACTCCGAGTCAAATATATTTGAGTTTTGTTAAAACAGAATTATATATAATCAAGTAAAACAGACTTTTAAAACATGGAAAGAGAAATGTCATGCCAAGATGAATTGCAATATTGATTTTTTGAGGATAAATGGTTTTTGTAATATTAATATAGAGAAACCTTTATTACATTGACTCTCTAGGTGCAGTTAGAGCCTCTCCAGCAATCTGTTTAAAATCTTCATTTTTCATCCTTATGGGAAAACCTCACTTGCTAAATGGATTTCATAAACAGCAATCTGTCAAGATATATACATATATATAAACAATTTGTGATGTTCATTGACCAGTTCATTATAGTAAACAATACAGAGGTAAAGCTTTACAAATGTGTACTGATGCCCACACCCATTACAGATTGCTCAGACTGCTGCAAATACACAGTATTTATAATTCTTTAATTGCCAAGAAAATTTTCCTGCTTCATAACCTCAAATGCATTAAGGAATATGGAGTTAATGTTTTATCTCTAAAACACCACAAAATAAATCAGCTCAAATATACACTCCTCAGAGTGGGAGAATTTTAAAGCTTCACAATCTGTGTATCACAACTTTTGCTTCTTTTGTGTTATTGTGCAAAGACAGGTACCTCTGCCACTACACATAGCTCACATCCTTTTCGTGCTGCAAACACAGAAGCCTTAAAAGACACTTGAAGCAAGGATGGCTTAAATGACTTGGCAACTTTATGGAGAAAGAAAAGGCATACTACCCTTTTAATGAAGATATTTAACAGTTAAAGAAATGGATTAAAATAGATTAATAAATAAAGACTTGCATTATCATTTTCAGTGGATAAACATTTCTGCCTGAGGAACTGAAGTGCATTGTCCAAGTAGAAGACAACCAAGGAAGCCAAGCATATGCAACAGAGGTTAATCATATTAATGTACTACAAGAGTAGTCTTCAATACTGTCATGAGGATTAACAAGTATTAAAGCATTAAAGCCAACTCTGATTTAAATTCCAGAACTGTAAAAACTTTTATCCTTACAACAAGGTCTGGATCTAGATAATTTATATTTTCACATTTTAAATTTCAGAAGACAGCTTAAAATGCAGGTATTTGAAGGTCAATATCTAATACAGAAAAGCTATTGCTTAACACAGATACAAATGTCTCTGTCACCTGCTAAAAATGGGGGGGAGGATCTATTTCAAGTAACTAAAAAAAGAGTATCATTAATAGTAAGGAAAATATATTTAAAAGGGAACTTTAATATTACACAGATTTTATACCTTACCATTAGAAATGACAGGAAGTGAAAATAGGAAGTCCTTATTCCTACAGATTACTTTATGACCATTAGTAGATGCCTCTATGACCCGAAACAGTAAAAAATAATTTTAAAAATCTCTAATGAGTGACAGTAACATAAAAGTTAAAGTGAAAAATCTGCAGAATAATGTCAAATATATGCAAGATGACACTGATAATCACTGCCTAAAAGCTTGTCTACCCCACACTAGCAGAGGGAAAGGAGCACAGAAAGAGGAATATTGTACAGATTTTGCTTCTCCCTGTGCTGTGTGGTTTGGGGTTTATAACGGCAAAATTACAAAATATAACTAAACAGCACCATCAGTCTGCATGAAAATATGATAGCAACAGAGCTGTACAATCTTTCTGGACAATATTTAAAAGGAAATTGAGATTGTGAGGATTAAGCAAGAAAGATGATCCTGGAAAAGAAAGATAGAGCAATAGTTGGAAGAACAGTGCAGCACCTATAGATACGTTTTGCCCCTTACATTGCAGGGAATGTATCCGTATAATTCCAATGTACCTAGAGGCCCCAGGCTACATTTGATAAACAATTTACCCTGTAGCACATAACAAAATGTTGAAAAAGAATACACTGCTTCAGAAAAACAGATTTTTAAGAGTAAAGGTGCAGTGAGTATTTGTATTGCTATCAAAAGAAATTTGGAAACACAGGGATATCTGTAGTTTTTCCTTTTTATCCCCAGCTAAAATATCTTCCTGAAATATACAAAAGCAATCATTGGCTATAAGAATGGCAAATTACCGGCACTTTAATCATCAATGATTATCACTTCAGAAAACAACACACCTTACTGAAGATGCAGAGAAAATGTAAAGAAACAATTACCAAATTGCTATAACATTAGAAAACATTAGTCTTATACAGCTTTCATGCTGTTTTTACCTAAATCTGTGGCAAAATTTCTATTTCCTTCAGCTCATGGGAGCACAGACAATTGTATACATATCACACGTAAATCAGAGGGCACACATGAACTCAAAGGATTAAGGTAACTAGAACACATCTTTTCATTGTCACTAAATCTTTGACCGAACTACTATCAGAAAAATGTAACAAGGAGATTGTAAGTGACCCGTTAAAAAAAGAAACACTCACCTCCCTGTTTCAGAGTCAAATCCAAAATAAAGTTCTTTGCAACGTTCGCATGTCTGTCCTGTTACAGAGGCATCTTGGCAACTACATTGGCCAGTTAGTTTATCACAGATCTGATTCACTGAACCAGCTATGTGGCACAGGCATGGCAGGCAGCCAGTGACACTGGATGGAGAAAAATAAAAACCTGGAAAATAAAGGGATTTTGAGAATAGACGATACGCAAAAAGTGAACACAGTAAGATTATTATCAACTTATCTAAAATCAGGGATGAAACAACAGAACCAAAGCTTAGGTAACACAACTTAGGTGTCAACACAGCTTAGGTGTCAACTCAAATAAAGCACTGTAGTCTTCCTCCAGAGCTGAGCTTCTAAATTTTCCTCATTGGCACTTTGCAAAGCTATTATTCATTCTCCATTTGCCAAGTCCAATTTTTTATTCTCTCTATACTTTTAGACAGAGCAAATGCAAAACAGGGGGAGTACATTAATGTGTTTACGAGGAAAGTAAAGACCCAAGGACATGAGAGGTACTAATGAATGCACCACTAGCAGTAGAAACATAAAAAATAACATATGAGAACAGATTTTTGTCCCTTATAGTCTGAGATCTCATCTCTGAAAATGGCCAGCTGCAAACCATAAGAAATGCAAATATTTTCTCAAGAAAGTCTCTTAAATCTTTCTCAACTAATGGTTGGCTTAATCCTTGAAACACTATCACGTTTCTTAGGAAAAACTCCATTTGATGAGTATTCCCAGGTCTATGTAAAATTTGTATTTTAGTCCTCTGTAACACAGAGCTTGTATCGAACACAAATACTTTTTTAGAAACTGAAAAACTGATTAAAAAAAATTACTTATCTGCTATTAGAAAGCTTTCATTCTGAATCCTATCCTTTTCTCCCTGCATTATTTCCAATTATGAACTGGAGTATTCACTTCACCTTCCCCACAGTATATTTGGTATGCTTCTGCTATGCTATCTTTCATCCTATTGCCCTCGCAAGCAATCTTTATCTATGCCTTGAGCACATTACTGATAAATACAGTTTATAGATAGAGTTTATACAGCTCTAATCTGGTCATTGAAGAACTTACTCATTATTCACAGCCTCACCTGAAATTTCCAATGAGAGAGCTTTTACACACATTGTTTTAATGATGCTGTACCACTTGCATAACCTATTTTGCTATGTATGGACTTATTCCATTCTTACTAATTTCTTTCTGATCAGAAGACAATTCAAGCAATGCCATACCAGTAAAATATATAATTTCATAAGTTTTCCAAATTATTTTCTATTTTTACCTGATTAGTAATAAATATTCTACTGGGTTTTTCCCACAAATTGCTCTGTTGTTTTTTTTTTCCCCCTCATCCCTTTGGAGGGTACATCCCTTTGGTACAATATATCAACAAATGTAGCAAAGCATGAGAGCTCTGCAAAGGATACCAGCGACATGGTATTAACAGGCTCTAGTCAAAAACAAGTACCTATCTTGGAAAATGAAGCCTAAGATAGGGCCATCGATACAAGTTTCTATCTGTCAGATGGTTACTATTAATTTTTATTGCACAACTTTGATAGAAAAATTTCAGCTGTTACTGAGATACACAGTATTTGCACAGACTTCTCAGGCACTTGCCCTTTCCTTTCTCCAGGTAGAGTTCAATCAGTAGTTTCTTAGTCATGTTCTCAGTTACTGAATATTATTTGCTGTCCAATAACTTCCTGATGTCCTGCTTTATAATAAAGAGCCCAAAATTATATTGTAACATGTCATATTGCCCAAGGCCTTATTATTTGTCTTACAAGAGATAGCTCTATATATACACCCCTAGGGTGGTATTCTCTGTCTTTGCAGCAGTGTTGCACTGTGAGCTCATATCCAAATAGCAGAGGAACTAAACAAATTGAAAACATTAGAATTTTACTGCTCAAATCTTTGTTCAAATTTAGCCTCTGGTCCTCTGTGAGATAAATCTCAAGTGGACAGTGAAGTGATATCAGTCTCCAGTTAACATACATTCGCATCATAAAAAACCACGCTGTTGGCACTTTATTCCAGAGAGGCCCCAAACTGAGCCACCACAGAGACCAAATAGCTTGAAGTTATTAGTGAGGCAGCATGTATTATCTCATACTGCAGTTGTCTGCACAGTGCAGTGCCCATCCTGTGCATAAATAGAGGAGACCATTTCCCAGCAATGTCACTCTCGAGCACAATGAACGACTCCACTTACAGAACGTAACACGAAGGTAGCAAACAAGTTTAAGCCTGGACTCATGCAGAAGGTCAAAGCATTTCTTCAGAACCCAGTTTACAGTTACAGTAAATGATAAGCACTCAGGCTAAATCAGATCATTGTCCACCTGAAATTTTGCATGAAACTATGATTCTATTCTATGATGTCTAAGAAAAGACTATAATGGGTAAATAAGCACATGTCTAAAAAATAAATTCATTCTGCCTGAGCAGGATCGATCACTGCAACATATATTGCTTTTTTCATAAAAGTGAAATTCATAATTATAAAGAATCTATACCTTAATGTTAAACATCCTGGCTCTCCTAATGTCATACTGCCTAAACCACTGTAGAGTAGTGAAGGATTTGGTATGATATTTTTATAATAATCTTTCAGAAATGCTCTAAAAGTTAACTAATTTTCTGGATACTACCCCATTTTATTTTTTCAGAAGTATCAGGTAAAACTTTTTTTAAAAGTAAAAGTAAGGGATTGGAAAATGAGAGCAATCTCCTCCCCAACTAATTTATATGTAAATTAACATGATTAAATGTAGACAAAAAGAGACATGAGATCACAAATTCATGCTGTTTGTCATAATCATCACTATTATTATTTACTTCCACCACCTAGAATTTGGCAGGAAAGAGTAAGAAACAACTTAATGCAAGCTTAATTTGCAGCAAGGTTAGAAGGGCTCATAAAAGTTGCTTTATGAAGGATCCACTGTTGTATAATAGAACTAATTTCCAATTTTAAGACAGCCACTGCAAATCTCTACAAGATCTATGTATATAACTAGTATTATGCTTATTCTTTTTCAGATTTTTTTCCAATTCAACCATAACTGATCACATTTGTCAATCAAGCATACTCTTCATAAGGAAGAATGAAAGTCGTAGCAAAGTATTCAGTTTCCTTTTTTAATAATCCTCTTACTATTTCTCCTACTGTCTAGAAAAGGAACACACAAACAATTCTGTAGCACTTTTAAATGCTTACCAACTGTGGCAGTAACGCTCATCTCCTAACCACAGACTGTGCTTCAAAATGCACATTTAACCACACCAACAATATTGTCACAATGTAATTCATATTTTTCTGGCCAAGAGAGGTAGTATTTACACTCTATAAAAACCTATGGTCACCAAGTAAAGAACTTAAAATATTACCTTTTTTACAGCTTTTCTGCTCTCATAACAGGATCCAAAACCTATTGAATAGGATCTGTGTGGCACAAATCCCAGTCAGTATGGCAACACAGTTCCAGAATGAGACAGGGACAAACCGCTCACAACAATTTGGGGGAAGAAAGATCCTGCCTCAATCACTGCAATCAAAGTCATCTTGAAACAAGTTTATATACAAGGCAAAACTGCTCTTTCATTTTGTTTCATGTAGAATCAAGTGTCCCTCTCTTTCCAAACACCTTTAGTTTAAAAAAAATAAAATTTAAATGTACAGCAATCTACCAAAATGTTATTTGTATGAGAACAAACTGGAAGATGACAAGTCATGGATACAGTCTAATAGGTTAAAGGCATAGCTGAAGGTTCCAAAAAGAGTTTTAAGAAAAAAGATCTCATTATAAAACAATTTCCCAAAACTACATCCAGTTTGAATTTTTCTCCATTGGCAACTCTTCGTGCGTTAAGATTTTGGCAACTTTTGGAAACCTCTCCAATTTTATCAAAGCACATAAAAATATGCTACAATGGGATGTTATTTTAAATACTGCTAACTAAAACAGACTTACAATTACACGGAATAAGAAAATAAAATACATATAACCTGTATTCCACTAAGAAAACTTGCACCAAATAGTTGAAATGTCCCAACACACTAAGAAGTCTTTAGCATGTTTTTAGGGCTGCCAGTATTAACTAATTAGTTGTGTGCTTTAATTAGATTGTATTGGCTACATATACACTTGGAATACGTTTTCTTATCTTTGCTCCAAGACAAAGCCATAGGAGATGTTTACAGTACTCGAAGACAATTAAGATGTTCCATACTTCTATATGGAAGATTTCTTATACTCTCCTCTGTTTCATAGAAAAGTCTCTTTTGGAACACACTAATAAAGAATATTTATATAAGAGTTAGATATATTAAACATCTAAATGAGCTCACACTGGGATCAACACTAAAATAGCAAAAATAGTGCAGTTTGCTGTGCTACACTAGGAGCAATACAGCACTTTTACAATGATAAGAACTTACACTTTCACCTGCAGCAGAGAGCTCAGCGTTCAGCACATGTATGCTTATAGTTATTAGTTAGAAAATATAAAAATAATCCTTACAAAAATATGTTGTAAATTATTTTTCTTTTTAATAGGAACTATTGTGGAAGTATACCTTTGAGTGCCATGCAAGCTTTTTTACAAACCAGTCTGTTCATACTATCAATTAAACCTTTTTAAACCATTTAGTTCTGCATAAACCCTGGCCTTTCTTTTTCAAGGACAAGGGCGGTCACTGACTCAGGAAGCCTTGACATCACTCCTCTGCCGATCTCTGATTAAGTGGCTGCTACAGAGGGTTAACAGGTCAAATAGCACTGGAGGAGGAACTAAGAAAAACAGAATGCTGCCTTATTTATTAGTATATGTACCTAAAATAATTTAAATGAAAGCATTTTAAAAAATACTTAATGGAGGTTAAGCAGCTTTTTTAACCTCTGTTCAAATTATTGAATGGCATATTAAAACCAATGGAGCTATAATGTACCTTTTAATGTGACCTGCTACTTGAATAAATTGCATATGTATTTAACTTGAACTAAATCTATCTGCTTAATATTATTATGAAGGGTAGGTTAATATTATCTATAGTTTCACTTTACCCACCTACTTTTTAAAATAAAAACATTGAAATTATAACTACAGAGCTTCCCACCTATAATGAACATTTAAACTTTGTTTACAGTAATATAGTATAAAATCTTGAACTTATATGGAGCAACTGCAATATCACCTACTTGCAGGACCAAACTGTAAGCAGTCCTTGTGAAAGCCAGCATATCTTCAACACAGCAAGGCAGGTGAATGCTCCCTAAGTGGCACGTTTGCCAGCCTCATCAAAGTTTAAGCAACCATCTCTGTGCCTCCCGCCATGCTCAGCTTTATGCATGAAGTGCCCTTCCTGAAGAGATTGCACTCTGCCTTCCAAATTCACATTTTTCATTATGAGGATAGCTGCTGTTCATTAAATTATGCCAATTTATCTCTCATTCAGTGAATGGGACACGATGATTTGTCTGTTTTCTCAATATCTAGAACTAGCCTAGCCTTATTTTGAACATGTTGAAAAAACACTAATAATACAAATTATACAAGCTCTGGAAATAGAATAAATATTTGATGGTGATCAGGACATTAATACTTCCTTCTCACTCACACAGTTAGGAAGAAATGGAAATATAATTAATAACGTATATACGTCAGAGATGTCAGATATGAAGCTGTCTACACACATACTAAAAACTGTAGGAACTACAATGATAAAAAAAAAAAGCAAAATTTACTACATCAGATAGATTGTCTTCCAATTTCCTTACCTGGTTTACACTCATTACACCTTCTCCCCTGGCGCTGAGGCAAACAGACACACTGTCCAGAAACGGGGTCACAAACTGTTCCTGCCAATGTGCCCAGAGCGTCACAGTCACAACGCTGGCAGCCGAGGAGGTTGCTCATGCTGAGGTTGTACGTATGAAGCGTGCACTGACTGCACTGAAGGCCAGTTACACCAGCTTTGCAAGGACACTGTCCTGTTGATTTGTCACAAAGCAGAGAGCCATTCACTGTACCTGCCTTATCACAGTTACACGGCAGACAAACAAAGGAATGATTCTTCTGTACTTTGCGGTAGCCATCCAGGCATTGGTCGCATTGTCTTCCTCCAATATTTGGTTTACATGCACACTGCCCTGTTGTTGCATCGCACACAGTTCCAGAAAACGACCCTGCAGCATTACATTCACAAGCCTTACAACCAGTTACATCCAGCCCATAAAAGTTGTCCACGCAGGTGTCACAGTGAAGCCCTTTCACTCGTTCTTTACAATTGCACTGCCCGGAGAGAGGGTTGCAGAATTGGTTCACTGAGCCGTGGCTGTTGCACCAACAAGGCTCACATCCATCTTCATTAGCATATCTGAGAGCTTTAAATCCAAAATTGCAACTATCACACCTAAGACCTGGAGGGAGAAAAGGTATTAATAATAAAAAAAAGGAAAAAGCTGAAAAGCTATTAATTTCAGTTTTAAAAAAGGGTAAGTATACTATACTTTAGTGTACATAAAAAAGAGAAAAGAAGGACTAATATTCTTCACCAGCATAATTAACAGGAGTGACAGGGCTGCACCAATCAATTGAATAACTGTGGCATCCCAAAAATCTGTTTACTTTTTCAATTTGTTTCAGAAGCAATGCGTTTCTGTTGGCCTCTCAATACAATTTAAGATACTTCTACCAGAGATTCTTTGTAACATTTCTAAGACAAACTAGAATTAATCTCTTTGTCCCCCAGAACAGCACTTGTTGCACAGTCAATGCTTATGTGAACTCTTCACCCTATACTGTAGAAATGCAATACACAGGGAATTGCACTGGGTTCTCAATATGTTCTGATAATAGATTTATATATTATATTAAAAACATTAAATATACTCTAGGACAGCACAAATTAGACTAATTACAATGAATGATTTACTTAACACCATACTCCAGTTTTACCATTGATTACATTTATGTTAGTGTTTACTGTTAGCCCTTACTGAAAGCAGAAAATGCTTTCCATAATCCAAAATGAAATATTTTTATCTAAATTATGATTAAGTTAACTCCTGCAGTACATTAAAATCTAAACTGGCTTTGTCATGCTTCATCCTGTAGTTTTATTAGCTTTGTTTTCAAAGTCAATGCTTGCTTTATCCCTGCCCCGAGGGATGGTATTTATATGTTAGTTTATAAAATGTGCATTACAAGAAAGCAAACTAGATTATTATACGAAAAATGCAAATTCAGCTACATATTTCCCCTTGCAATGGGAAAATCCTTCACTATGAAGCTATCACTTGATTGCTACATATAGGAAAATATAAACACAATGTTCCAGCAAAGCATTTTCATCATTTAAAAAATACAAAACCATACAAAAATGCATCTAGCAACTTAAATGCAGAAATATAAAACTAAAAATGGTAGGGAATGCATTATATATATGGATAAAACTCAAAAACTCCAACAGAAGGCAAGTTCCTTTAACAGTGATGAATGACTCACCTAAGGCATATCATTTAATTTCAATAAGGAAAATAAAAAAGGACCACTATTGCTGCAAATTTTAAAAATAACTGTATTGTTAACAAGAATTATGACTCATTTTGAACTATTAAAATTGGTCTACATGGATTCATATCATATCAGTTTTAAAAATATGCGCAGTGCTTATTTGAATATGCCATACATATTCCTGACAGGTAATCTATTCCTAACGATACTGAGGAAGGCCTACAGGGCATCACATTCAATGTTAACAAGTACAGGGGAGTTAGCACGCTTGGCATTTAATTCACATTCTTCTACCTTTTTATTCTAGATGAATGACCTACTTTAATAAAATTATTGGTGCTAATGTATTTTACTGGTGATAGAATCATTAGTAAGATTTAACAGTTGTGTTAACTCTAACAGTTCATGTTTCATAACACTGCAGTCCATAGTTGCATTTTTCTGTTATCATGTTTGCTTAAATAGATAAAAATGGCAATAGACAGATTGCTCTAAAAACCAATTTAGAAATCCAAAGAGGAAAGCTCTCTGTTAAAGTTTGCTGCACACGTTTCAATATACCGAAGCTTATTTACAATTGGTTTGAAAAACAAAGAGAATCTAGTCTGGAAAGAATTAGGTTTTTATCCTGCAAACAAACACTTGCATAAATACAGCCCCCACCATTGTTACAGGTAAGTACAGAAAGTATAGGTTTACACATTTTTCTTATAACTATTTCAGTGAAAATAAAAACAATTCTTACTGTTTTCATCAAGGGGATAAAATGTTTAATATATAGACAACCCAATATGTGAGAACCAGACTGCGTTTCTTGTCTGCCAAATTGCCACTGAGTTAAGAGAGGTTTTCACAGGTGCAAATATGAAATGTGAGCAAAGAATATATAATTAAGAATGCTCTGAAGTCCTTTTTCTTGAAAAGAGAGTGGGTTTAAGATGCACAGAGGTTATTTTTTACTCTTAGCACCCTTTTTATTGCATGAAAAGCACAGCATTCCACAGGAAAAAGGACTGAAATTGTTCAGCCTTCTATCTGTTTAGAGCTGTTTCCATTATTTGTTGTTATTCTGCATTTACTTCTTTCTTCTAATTTCCAAAAGAAACAAAGACACACAATATTACAAATGAGTCAACATTCACAAATGAGGGTACATAAATATCAAGTATACTAACATGTGCTTAAACATTATTAATGCAACCTAGAACCATGGTTAGGCTGAAGAAAAAATAAATTACTAATTCTGTTAATAACAAAGCAGAAAGGAATTTTTTCTTTTTGAGACATATGTATAGTCTGAGACATGTACAGTTACCATGCAAGGCTCACTTTATCAGGAAATTCTCCTTGCATAATATTCCCATACATCAACATTTCAAAGTGTATTATATATACTGTGTATTTTGGGCACTTGATAAATTTTGTCCTTATGTGGCTGTGGCTCCCCTCAAATATGCTGGAAGTAATAAATTGCTATAATCAAATCTAATTTCTGAAAAATACCTGTGGGAGTAACAAACAAAAAAGCACGTCTTATAAAAAAAATGATAAATAACACAGAAGGTAGCAGTTTATTATAATCAGCTTGGCATTGAATTACAAAATTAAAATTATGTGGCCCTTGATAACTAACCCTAGCTATGTACATGATCTGTGGAATTATGTTGACTTATTTTGCATTTCATAGGAACAGTTCAAAGAAATATAATAGAAAAAAATTGATAGATTTATCACAAAGGACCCTGTAGCACAGAATATTTTGAGAAAAAAATCCATTTATTTTGGTCTATTAAGAAAACTAGCATGGAAACGATTTGCTTAGAAGTCATTAAGCATAAAACATTTTGAAAAAGTGTTAATTTCCTAAAAGAAACATCTATGCAGTAAGCAAATTACATTATTTTTGTGACTTATTAGTATGGAACCATGTAAGCTAATGTAGCTATGCCATAAAGAAACTTCTAAAGGGTTGATTAAACTAAGCTTCAAGCTGTAGTTTGACAGAATTATTAAATTAATAATTTTTCAACAGTTAATTTCATTCACTTTTATAATCTGCCTTCAGCAAAGAAGTTTTCTATACCTTTCATTTAGAAATCAAGTGTGTTTTATTTCCAGGGAAAACAAGAAAAATGGCTCCGAACTCTTGCATTACACATACCAATAACATTTGCTTTGCACTTGCACTGTCCTGAATTTTGGTGACAGGTAATATCTCCATTGACTGTCCCAGAGGTATTACAGTTACAGGGACTGCAGCCATCAGGGTTTGACTGTTGCAGATTGTAGAATCCTTCCTGGCACTGATTGCATTGTCTGCCAGACACATGTCTCTTACAATTACACTGGCCTCCAATCTAGAAAGATACAAAATATTATAGAGTGATGAACATTATCTATTTTTAGATGATACATTCATTAGCAACAAGAACGGGAGTATGAGTTGGGGAGGAGAAAATTTTAAATGGAACAGAAAAAAAATGTAAGCCTGTGTAACACTTTTTTAATTTGTTGAGAGAGAGGAAAAAAGAGAAATATTGAACAGAGTGCAACTATTTGACTTTTAAATAGAATTTAAAAAGTCCTGTTCTTTCAAAACAGAAGGGAAAAATAACTGAATTAACAATGCGACCCTATTTGCCATCTGGACAGAGAATCTGCAAAGAACATTTACAAAATTGCATTGTATAAATGGTGACATATTAAAACAAATAGTACTTTTTTGAATCACAGTTACTGCAAAGAACTGCCTTCTTCAAAGGTCAAGTTTTGCAATTTTTGTTCTGACCATATGCTTCTTTATTTTAGTGAAAACGTTAGTTAAGTAAGAATGAAGTACAGTTGAAAATTTTCCTTTCTTATTATTCATCCAAGATAAATTTTCTCTTCCTTTACTGAAGGATGTGATCCAATAGCTCAGTATCTGAAACCCTCTCCCTCTTTTCATGGTTCAGCTGGTGTCCAAAACATTCCACTTCCATGGAGGTATATAAAGGTCTTCACCTACTCCCTAAATGGGTAGCATTGCTATTCAGAAGGAGCTGATGCATCCTATGTTATTCCTGGACCATGATCCAGGAGTATGAGTCTCACATCTTGTGCGAGACTAAAGGGTTCCTGAAAAGCTACCTCAATGTCTGAAAGCCAGAAAAAAAACCCTAACCAACAATCTCTACATTCATCACTTTCCAGTTAGGTGGGAAAACCGACCACAGGGAAAGGGCAATGGCACAGGGATGGAGAAACTAACGAAAGGAATCAGTTAATGCACAACACAGACAAAAAACAGCAAGTCAAAGCACACCCAGATGCAGGAGATGTGAAATGGCAAAAGGTTTGGGATTCATAATAAAGGAACAAAAACTAACTTTTCTAACTCAAGTGTTCTGGAAAATGAAGATGGTAGCAAACCAATAAACTCTGCATTATAAGTAATTTTCTTTGGGTCAGTGTATTTTTTTTCCACACAAATATTTCCAAATATCAAAAAGCACAGTGATTCAAAACTCGCATTCATCTACGACATCAACAGCTGTAGTTCAATGTACTTTGCTTTCAAGTGGCTACCAGAACAAAAATTTCTCTTAATGCCTTTTTCATGTTTAATCTATAAGTCAAGCAAAGCTGAAAGAAAGGAGAGACAAAGCTACTTGGAAGTTCCACTTAAAATAAATGTTATTATCACACCTTCAAATCTACAATGAAGCTCTAAGCTTGGTTAATACAAGACAAAACAGAGTATTTCAATATCTAATAGTAAATTCTCAGTGAAGAAAATACTGAAAGTTAGAGAAGCATGTACTCCTATCCCTTCCTCATAAAAGGATTCTGTAGTCCATAAAATCTCTTCAATATGATTTAATGATAGAGATCTATTACTGATTTATCGGCCATGTTTTTCAGGAAGATGAAGATATTAAAAAGGCAAGACAACATTTTTTTTGTAAAAGACAAGACAACAGCAACTACAAAAAGAGTTAAAAGACCACAATAGCAGAAAACACAGCAACAAGGATTTTTAAGTTAATTCCCTTTTAGACTGGATTTGATCTAGATATTTAGTGCATTATAAGAGACCCAGTCATGCATCACAGCCATTCATCAGAGAACTCACATGTGAAAAAAAACTCTGAGTTTAATCCTAAATGAAAAAAACCCCGAGTTTAATACATAACTGCAAAGAAATATTTTGTGTTAGTGACCACAGAATACTCAGATTACACAATAGCACTCAACTCATACTTAAAAAGTCTTTAAAGTTACTCCAAACACTACCACAGGAAGGAAAGCATTACATGCAAAAATACATCTTCAATCAGTGAAAACTGGATCAAAACAAGGAAGTTAAATAAGATAGGATAACCAATACCAAATTTTAAAACCAGAATAAGGCAATAAAAAAATGAGCTTTTAAACAAGCAACATGCCTAAAGCATGAAGGAAACAAAAATTTTTTTAAATGTCAGAAGCAAAGGAAGACTACTAGAGAATCACTGTGCAGAATAAATAATTAAGTAGTATGATTAGCAGACTCAGAGTGGACATCAGAACTTTTCACTAAAAGGAAAGTGCAACATCAGTAACAGGCTTCCCAGAGGGGATGTGGAATTTCTGTCCCCGAAGGTACGAAGACTTACTCAGACAAAATCATGACCGACTGGATCTATCACTGACAACAATTCTGCTTTGAGCTGAAGCAGATCACCAACTAATGCTTTTATAATTATGTGTAGCATTCAGGAAAGAGAACCACAACAGAGATTGCAAAGAAAGAATTTAACAGCTTTTCACTATGAAAGAAGTGCTACCTTTCTATATTAGGTATGATTTTTAAGACTGGTTTCAAACCAAAATGTCAGAAGGAAAATATTTTAGCAAAATCTTATGGTCGAAAAGTGACTACATATAAGACTAAAGTTCTAGATGAACCAAAATATAAAATTACTGAGATATTACTTGCTTAAATCAGTATCCGCAAAAGAGAAATAAAATTATAAAAGTTACATCAATCTCCTTAAAAGGCTGTAAGGAAGTTTCTGAGATCTATAATCTAATAGGCTTTTTTTGTATTATTATTCTGTATTCTATTAGAAATTAAAACATGTTTGATATATTGAAGAAGATTGGTACTTTTTTTTCCAAAGAAAAATCATGCTTCATGATTCTACTGCATCTCTTCAAGTCAACAACATCTGGAAATATCATATATACTGAATCAAATGGATGATCAAAAATTTAAATTAATTTCTACATCAAGAAGTACAAACTTAATGCCTGGGAAAACCAATGCTGACTATTGGTAGATAGTAACAAGTCCAAAATTAGCTATTTCCACTCGAGAAAGGAGATGTTAAAGCTGTTCCATTTCCCCTACAAATAATTTGAAAGCTCTGAGTCTCTTATTGTGTAATAAAAATCCATTGTGCATCAACCCTTTGCACAATTTGTATATCTGGGTACCCTCTCTAAAGTAAGAGAGGTTACAGAGTGAGTAGAATAAGCAAAGATACAAATGAAAAGAGACTGAAGACTTTTCAGTTTGGAAAGAGATAACGAAGATGAAGGGAATATATGGCTACAAAATCATGAATGGCTTACAGAATGAATATTCATTATTTCTCACTTATAGGATAGAACATCCAGGAAATCATCAGAAAGTAAACTTAAAAGAATGAAAGCGTATACAGTACAGGTGTATGGAAAAATACACTTTTTTTGAACTGCATTAAAAAATAAGTTAGATTAATTCCATATGTGGATGTCAAATATGGCCACTCAGATGAAAACCCGGAGTTTGTCTCAGGAAGTCCCAAACCCATAAACAACCGGAATCTAGAAAAGTATATCACAGAAGGATCATGCTTATAGTAACTATTAGAGAGGATATTGCGCTAGATGAGTCTCATTTCATCCAGTATAGCTCTTCTTATCCTGAATACATGGAAATCCAAGGCTAATTGTGATCAAACAGTAGCTCTTTCCTGATGCAACACATGAAATGTGTAGATTGCCAAGTGCTAAGAGGAGCAAAGAAACCAGTATGTTCAGCATAATTTTGTGTCAAACTATTACAAGAAGCAGTAATTTTCATCACATTTGGTTGCAGAAAATGTATGTCCCCAAGCTTTCTCTTAATAGCGTAAAAAAAATTATGGTTGAAGAATAAATGTAACTCTTCAAATGAGGGAGAAATGTCTGGTCAACCGAAAAATTCAAATTTTCCCCAGGATCCAGCCAACAAAACCATTTGGAGATCTTCACATACAAATAATAATAATAGGGCTCAATTTGGGGAAAATTTGGCTTAAAAATGGGAAATATAGAAAAATAGTATCTTTCATTTCTCTCTACAGGCAGAGAGAGAGAAACACCAAAATAGTCTGGGAAATGCTTGGCAATGAATACTGTTACAAAGAAGTTGTACAAGCTGACAAATATTTGTAATGCCGCAGAAACAGGTACCACAGGTTAAAACATGGAAATCTACATCAAAATGGGTAGAATGAGCCATTTCTGTAACATGTATTTTTATGCATTCTACACAAAAATCTAAGTGAATTAAGTGATTACTGTTGTTATTACTACTATTATTTCTGTAAACCTAGCTTACTCTGGAAACTATTATATCGGTGAGAATATTGGTAGCAATTAATAACTAAAGATTTTGTTAACCAGGATTTCACCAGTTGTGTACTGGAGATATTACTGAACCTTGCCCCTCCTCCCTCTGATTCAAATGCTATCTGTCATTTAAAGAAAAATATTTTATTTATGCTGGTTATAGAAGAGCAGAAAGCAATCTGTTCTCCTGTTGCTTATGCCTGAGAAGCCTGGTTCTGACCCAAACAGTAAGCAGACAGAAACAGCCTGTGTATTGATATTACCATCTCAGTACTAAATCACTTATGGAAAATATCTGTCTAGATGGGTCACTATGAAAATGAGCCTAGCCAAGCATTACTACCAAGTGGTGGTGTATCTTGGGACCTCATAATTACAATTGTTCTTTGATACAGAACATCAATGATGCTGAGTTGACATATATCCCTTGTGCCATTTATAATTTACGTATGAAATACACATTAGTCCTATATCCTTGAATGTAAACAGTTACAAAACGTATGCAAGAAACCTTTTACTGCACAAATCACAGCTGCAGCATCATTGTCTTTAATGAGGAAGCTGACTAGTTAAGGTTTCTGAATTTCAGATGTACTGAGCAGTTCACACTGCTTTAGACTCTAGTGATACCACTTTTTAGTTGGAGGACATTTTAATCTAACACATCACATCTAGAATCACAAATTCAAAGAGGTGCCTGTTCAGGAACTCTCCCAATGTCCAGTTACTAAACTGATAGGAGGACTTAAAAATAGATTTAAGCATCCAGGACAAAGGTTGACATATTCCAAAGAATTGTCTCGATTTCTGTTTTGAGTACCACAAACTATTTATTTAGCCACATCAGTTATCTAGTGACGTATCATAGTATCAGAAACATAACTTCTGACTACTTAGGCTCTTGTTGACCATATGTATTCTTAAAGTATAAAATGGAGTTTTCTAAAAAAATAGGTAGCCCAAGTTTTTCTGAAAGTTAAAACCATCTTTTTCCCCTTAGATATGCCTATAATTTCAAACTGTTATTCTTTGGTGTCTTTAACAGAAGCAAAATACTGCCAGAAATGTAACAAGAAAGCCTCTCCAGTTCCAGAGAATAAATATGAGATGAGCCTTGATGTTACTAAATAAAAAAGTAATGCTGACACCTTTCTAAGTTTCTTTCACCAAAGTTAACCTCCAGTTTTGAAGCCCAGAACACATGACAAAAATAATCTTTTGTGACTGGCTGAGTCATTATGATTTCAATTATTCACCAGGGCAGAAGCACCTTCCCTTGACCCACTGAAAATGCAAGTTTTAGGGTATCGCAAGACTCAGGGGTATATTCAGGTCTGGCATGAAATTCTTGCTGTTCATCCTGCCATCACCAGTTTTGCAATTGATTGGTACCAGTCTCAATGTTCTGCCTTTTTGATATAAATGCTAATTATATACTTCTCACTACCTTCTTACTTGATGCAAATCTGGCAAGGACCCCAGCATCTAGTTGTCTGCAATTTCAGGAAGTGGGAAGGGGGAGTAAAGGGGGTTGAGGACTTTTATTTTCTTTTCCTTTTCTTCAGTTTAAGAAATGAGAACTGTATGGTGTGCTGGCTCACACACATAGGTTAATGGTCTGACACCAAATACCTGAGAGTATTCTCGGTACGTCAGCTTTGGGAACTGAAAATTGAATAAGCAGCAATAATGAAGTTCCTCTGCACTCCCCTGATATCTCTTCTTGTCATCGCTTATGATGACTTTCAAAAGTCAGTAGCTTTCTACTACTTTTACTCAAAATGTACAATGAGCCATTTACCCTCTGTTCACGATGCTCCAAGGGGTGGGAGTGGATCAAATACCCAAAATAAAAAACCACCACAGAAAACCAAGATTTCTACTGTAAAAAATCCATCAGAAATAAAGCTATGGAATTATGTAACATAAAAAGCTCATTTTTCTTCACTTTAGCAATAGGATTAAAGGCCTTCTATGAAGGGAAATCCAGGATTCAGAGGACACACAGTGTTTTATAACTTGATTTTTTATGGACTCCACTATGCACATGCTTTTCATCTACACATTTGCATCCTATACATTTCTTATTCTATTTGGTATATCTGTTGTCCAAAATGCCCTTAATTAACTGCTTTAACCTATGTTTTTTCCCTCGTAACACACATTTCATTTATTTATTTATTGTCAATCACAATAAATGGGTTGAAAACAGTGTAGGTGGATAAGTGAGAGCAGGGGAATGCTCATTCTAATTTTAGATAAAAGAATTAACTCAGAATTGAAAACAGAAACAGAAATACTATTTTGGTTTAAAATATATATATATATATACACAAATGCATAGCTAGCCTTTCAGTATGTAATGTATAAAATAAAATTAGATGAAGCATTCAACATTCTTAGTGAAAAAAATAAGAAATCAAAAAAAGAAATATTTAGAGTGTACAGAAAGGTGAAATCTGAAGCCTGTTCAGAAAGTTACTTGGTAGCACTGTAATCTCCTTTCATTTGACTCTTCAGAGAAAACAGTAACTAACATTTTGTTCATTTTCTTGCCTTAGAAAGAGTTTTCTTGCAAGATGAGACAATACAGCTGCCACCTTGACAGAAGGCAATTAAGTCTTTGCAACTCTGAACAATAGCCTCTGCAGTAAAATACCGTTTCCTTGCAACAATAAGTACATGATACATATTTATTTGGATGTCAAGAGTGAATTTTTAAAAGTCATCCAAAGCTGAGTAAAGAAAGATACCTAAATTCACTGAGACCAAAATGGTACTTCCAAAGATTACGTAAAAGCAATAGCAGCACTTCCAGGTTTGCCTAAAAACAAATGCCCAGGAAAAGAGTGCTTTTTTTCCCCAGCTTTATATATGGTTTATTATAATAGAATCATGAAAGGACTACAAACTGCCATGCCTGATTGAATACATAAGCATTTCTAGAGCAGTCTGGGTAAAAAGCAGCACAGGAAAATGAGTAAAGGATTGTGGTATAGGGGCCAGAAGAAATTAATCTCCAACTCTCCATACAGAGCAAGAATGATCACATCAGTAGTATTCCGGCAGAATTTTCTCATGTGTGAATGGTTAGGGAAAAGGGAAGAAGGCAGCCAGTTCTTCTTTCAGTATCATAAAACTCAAGCACCTCAAATAGTTCATCTGGATTTCTGATTGTTTGAAATATTTTGTGACAAACATTCACAAAGAGGATGCAACCATCTTTTCTACAGTGATTAAGTGTCAATAACCTGAAAAGAAGTGGACAGCTTATCAGGCTGTAGCAATTGTCTCTTGTATTCACCAGTATCAAAGAAATATCTCTCTCTGCAAAAACACCTAATGAATTGCTCATGAATGCACTGCTACACCACCCTTCGAAAATGCTACTCATTACTATAAGCCATGAAGTTAAAATTTTGAAGTTTTTAATATGTTAGTTTGCACTTTAAAATACAAATGAAGTCACACACTGATCTCTAAGTGGGCATGATCTTCAGATATATGAGAACTGAGAAACTGTGCAAGGGAGAAATGCTACATACCTACGTACATTGCTCACCAAGGGTTGAGTGTAAAAGGTGAACAGGCATAAAGTTTTCACGATCAGTCCAAAAGACTGAGATGGTAGTAACTGTGTTACAGTAAGCTCTTCTACCCATCTTGTAAACTATCTACATGAATAATACTGTATTTGATGAGGAAATATTCTATCTGTGTGATTCAACAGATTAATTTGTGATTCAGCAGATTAATTTTGGAACTCTCTACCTCTTGGAACTTAGTGACACAAGTGGCACTTTGCAAAAAGAAAAAAATGTTGATGACCTGAAGAAAGTGGTGAGTTATGCAGTAAAAGTGCATTCTGCCCCATTTTTGGCAAATTTCCTTGAAAATTATGAATGTGATGTGACAATTAACTTTCATGAGTAGGGTCCTTATTCCTTATGATTCCATCTTCCACAGGTCAAATTTGGAAACACTTCCTTCAATGATGCCTTCCTATTTCATGTAATTCATTTCAGCCTTTAGGCCTTAGCCTTATTAATCTATTCTTTAATGCCTCTCAATCATTTCTCCCTGCTCTGCTTCTACTGCAGCAATTGATGCTTTATTGCACAATACAGTCTCCCCCATTTTTCCCATTTTATCTCCACGTTCATACTTTCATAGTCAAGCTCCATCAACATTCTTGTATATTTCAGTATAAAGCAGTGATTTCTGTAAACTACTCTTCCTCTTATTATTAATCACATCTAAAGTTGATTTATGTTAAAATTTCACCACAAACTATGGGCACATAAATTAACATTTGCTTTCATTCTTCCTGTATCTTGAAAAATAGTCCTAACATACTATCTGCATTTTGCAAGCTTTTTTTTTTCCATTTCTGTGTTGCTGGCAAAAAGTATCACCTTCGGAAGACTGAAAATTATAAAATAATTGTTATTTGTACTACAAGGGGTTATTTTAAAAAACACATTGTGCTAAATTTGCACGTCACTCAGAATATGCACCAATGTGAAGGTGCACTGAGTCAAACTGGGCATGTACCTGTACCGCTACAGAACTGGGGGTGAAAATAAACAGGATCCACAAGAGTTCACTTTTAAATAAAACACAGTGAGAAGGGGCATACTATGAAAAAACCTAGAGATCGCTTTACGAATAAGAGTCTTGAAAAAAGAAGAGATAGGAAAAGTGGCAACAAGCTGAAGAAGTTCTACCTCAATTACCAGTAGAATAAATTCTACCATTAAAATACATTTCAAAGAAATATTTCTTCCCTATTCCTAACAAAATTTAGATTGTGACAATGGACAGGACATATGTGAATAGAACATGAAAAACAATATATCTTTTATAGATGTTCAAGATTTTAATCAATTTTCCTGCCTTTTTTCAACATGCATGTTTTGAAAGTTACAGATAGCTTTCTTATCAGACTAGACATTTTACATGTCAATGAGGTCCTTTGGCTTAAAAACCATAGTTGACTGTGTTCTCTTTTCAGCATCACTTTGTGGGTTTCCTTTTTTTTTTTAATAGACTTTATAAATTAAAAGGGAGATCAATCCTTGTCTTATTACAGAGAAAAGTAGTTTAATTCTAGTTAAATTTCAGGCTCAGCTTATTGCCTGGATTTTCAAAACCTGTTGGTAACTTTAAGACATTATAAAGACCTTCAAAAACACTCAAACCCTAGAGGTTTTAACATTACTGAGTGCACAGGTATCTGCTAGCATCACAAAACTACTATTCATACAGCATCTTTATGTCTGTTACTGATCTAGATGAGTAACTCTCCAGCAGTACCTCTCAAATTGCTGCGTTTTCTCTGCTTTCAATGTCTGACGTAAGTCAATTATCATTTTGAAAAGGCTGAATTTTAGCATTTTTTTATAAACCAGTTACCATCTAAATACATTTTGTAAAATCTTAGAGCTGTTTACACAGCTAATTAAAAAGTTTTCTCTTTTTTCTGTATTGAGGCTACTTACATTATCACACAGGAGGCTCTTATTTTTGGTGCCTGTTGCGTAACAGTCACAGGGTTTGCAAACATCAGTGGCTGAAAGATCTGCACCTGCTTGTCTGTAATGGAAATCCTTGCACAGCTCACAGTTCCTTCCTGCATGAAAGAAAGGTTATGCATTATGGCTTCCAATTCATTAAAATTAGCTGTATAATTCAAAATTAAAGACTATTCCTTTGAGAGAATTCTATAATTTTCAGGACGTCCATTTTAATGCACCTTTCATCTCTACCTGCCAATTTAGTGATCCAGAGCATATGAAACAATGAACCTGTTACAAACTATGTTTTACTCCATTAAACTTCCATCTGTTATATAATACCACACTTATATAAAAGCTGTGCCATGCAAATGCCTATACATTTTTTTTTTGAAAAATTATCATTGAACCTGAAACTTTTCTTTTTCCCCTTTACTAGATAAAGCCAAGAAAACTGAAACAGAAGAAAACTGTTTTAAAAAGTATTCAAATGTACTATCTACATTGAATAAAGACCTTTACTCAATAAGCAAGAAACTAACATTTTTGAGATGTGTGTTAAACTGGTCCAATTAGAAACATGATATTCTGGATTTAAATGCTCTAGCACATGTAGCATAGCTTTGAATCTATATGTTTTAATTACTTATTAGAATGTTTTTTGCACAAAAGTTTTTATACAAGATTGGATCAAATTTTAGCAGTATTTTCCTATGGCCTAAGAATCGACACAACTGTTACTACTACACTATCTGAATAGTTTAAAAATACATATACATGAGAATTTATTGGACTGTCAGCCACCGAGCACTGCTAATCTCAGCTGACACAAAACTTAGTCAAAAAGTGACTGCAAAACAAACAGTCCATTCTCTTTGGTGTGACTTACCAGCTGTGTTGTGCTGACAGTTATCACACACTCCACCACCGCCTCTGTAGTGTTCCTGAGGAAAAGGATCCATTGCTAAGTCATAGTGGCAGCTCACTGCATGGCTGTAACACTGACATGGTTTGCAATTATAAGCATGAACTTGGTCACCTGGACGAAAAGGCTTGTCATTGTGTAATGGCAAGCAGCGATCACACTGAAATAAATAATAAATAAAATACTATTTCTTAGAAATTAATATTTCTTTCTCTCACAAGAATACTATTATACCCTCTATATTGATATTTCATTCTGTGTTTTACCCCATTTAAATATTAATAGTATTGGTTTTAGACAAAAAGACCTATGCTTTCTCGCATATAGGAAAATAACAAACCCAACATTTTAATTATTATTATTTTAGACTTTTTAAGTTAATTAAACACAACAAAACCAAGGAAGGTGGGCAGAAGAATAAAATTTTAAGTATTTAGATACTCAACACAGGCTAACATCTTGAGACTCAGATTTACCTAAACTTCTAAGGATGCAAAATTGTGCCTGCTGTGTTCGAGACACAGAAGACATATTCACCTAGTGCATCCATTTGAATGCATTTTAAACAATGTTATTGTAGTTTCTGACATTGTAGTAACTGTACTTTGTACGGTCACCATTTGACCTTGTGAGTGAAACAAAAGAAACAAAATACATGGCAATTATAATTTCCATCTTTCAGATGGAATTTAAATGCTTCAAAATAAGTTGCTTCTGTAAATTATTTGGGCAACTACTTTCTTTTTTGGGCAACTTCTTTCTTCTTCAGTTCCAGAAGTATGCTCATGGCTATTATTCCAAGCACTGCTATATCTAGGTCAGTGTGTCTATATCACCTATATGCTGACAATTGGGAAAGTGCTGAAGTTTCTAAACTTTCCCTCACAGCTGATGCTGTGGAAAGAATCAGCTGTGGGTAAAATGAGAAACTGAATTAAAAGCCATAAGCTTATGATAGTCCAAGAATTGCAGACCAGTCACAACTCGTAACAAAAGTCACTTGGGAGACAAAATGAAAGTATAAGAACTTATCTGCTGAAATTTAGTTTTAATAAATGAAACTAACAGTAAGTGGTAAGATAACAATAGCTACTGCATACTTTTGTCATGTGTTAAAAAAAAACCAAAACAACAAAAACCCACAACATCACCACAGTGAGGAAAAATCAGAGTTTTCAAAATGAAAATTAGCAGGGCTTCACTTGAGACCTTGAACTCTGGCCTTTCTTTATCAGAACAATCGCTGCCTAATTGTGATTAGCTCAGATAAAGTACACTAAGGGAAACACCTTGACTGTTACTGCTACACAAGTTACAAAGCTCAAATTTATTCAAGTCCTTCCTTCATCCACATCCATCTTCCCTCTCCCTTTGTCTCTGCCTTGAGGAAAATCACCATTATGCAGCACCAACATGAGACAAGGGTTCATTCAAGCATGGCACAACTTGGGAAGCGCAACAAAGAAACAAGCTCTCAGCCAAGCCATCCAACTCATGCAGCTTCCTCCTCTCAGCATGTCTATGGAAATATATCCTCCTTGAAAGGAAAATAGCACAAGAATAGCTACCAACCTGCCAACCCTGAGTTTCCATTTGTGCATGGCTAGCCACACAGCAGCTGAAAGCATTCATCATCTCATTTCAGATTTAATCTTAGATCAGTTACTTAGGCACACCTGTGCTTGCACCTATTGTTAAACAACACAAGCACTAAGGAGTAGGAAAGAAAAAGATGGCATTTGATTACATAGGACGGAGCCTCTTTGAACTATGTCTCTTGCTGTGGCTTAAAACTTTAACAGAACTTTAATGAATCACAGAATCATTAAGGTTGGAAAAGACCTGTAAGATCATCAAGTTCAACTATTAACCTAACGCTGCCTGGTCCACCGCTGACCAACGTCTCTGAGTGCTACTTCCACACATTTTTAAACACTTCCAAGGACAGTGACTCTATCACCTTCCCTGGGTTGCCTGTTCCAATCACTGAAAACCCTTTCAATGAAGAAGTTTTTCCTAATTTAAAGTTTTTCCATTTAAATCTCCCCTGGAACAACTTGAGGTTGTTTCCTCTTGTTCTAATGCTTGTTACCTGAGAGAAGAGATTGACTCCCACCTGTCTACAATCTCCTTTTAAAAGTCTTGGCAAAAAAGCAGTCATTCAGAAGTTGGCAATGAGTGTGAAACAATTGTTTTTCTAGCAGTTGTCAGATGTGTATGTAATAAAAATGAGAACTGGGCTCCCACCTCACCCTGCTGTTTGTCACATCTTTATTAGGTTAAGAATTGCATTTAACTTCCAGATCTCCAGTGTTGAACTTTCAAAGATGTACATGGCTTTTAGGTAATATCTGTTTCAGCACAGTTTCACCCTGCTCTGAAGACAGTCATCTTAATTTCCTCATGGCTTTCATCAGCACTCTCATTACAGCATTTGACTATCTATCAAGACCATGTGCTATCAGAGCTTTGAACTGCATCTGTCTCTTGTGAACTTCCCAAAGACTAAAGGGCTTTTAAACTTAAAGGCCAGGTTTTATTAGGAAAAAAAAAGGAAAAAAAAAAAAAAAAGAAAGCTAGAACACTCTATGTGACTCCAAGTGACTAAGGAAGCCAGAATAGAAACGAAGAGTGTCTTATGGGGTTCCATCCTAACAGTCCATGTATCAAAAAGTGCATTTTTTTTGGTACCTTGCTTCCTTCTGCAAGCTAAAAGTCTTTGTTATTGAGTGACCACTTAATGTAGTTAATGTTTACAGCTCCTCAGGTACTATGTATCATTCATTCCAACATATGATACAGATTGACCTTTAACTAAGGTTTACATAGATTCTTCTGTAACAACACGAAAAGCCTCGTTTATATAATTCTTATTAAATCAACAATGCCATATGCAGTTTTCAGACTGCAGATGTTTCAGACCATTAATTATTTGCATGTAAAACTCTGAACACCTGAAGCCTTTACCATATCCAGTCACTCTCACTTCCATTCATATCCTTTGAAGCATTTATCAGAGTTGTTTTATTTATTTTAAATTCTATTTTCTATTATAATTTGTACAATTATTCCCATATATTTTGCCATTACCTTTCTCTATTACGATCAATTTAAAGGAAGCTCTGAGTTGTAAGGTAAGACTGACCTTCCTTGACTGTCTTGTTTCTTCATGGGCTGTTTCCAGCTTTTCATGTGACATCACGGAAAGCTTTTGAACCTACTTTTACTTGAGTCTATGAGTCTGCATATAAATGTTACCAAAATCTGGATTCCACTCTTGGTGCCTCAGTTTCTGTTTGTAAAAGGTAGAGCTATTTCTCAAAGCCGGACCCAAGTCATTTACAGAACATTTCGTAAATGAAGAAACTGAACAATTTTTTGCATAAACTGAGAGACAAGCTTTGGGAGGATTTATTTTCTCTTCTTCCATAATCTGCCCCCTCAACATCTGCAAGTCATTTTTAAGCATTCCCTTCTTTCTATCATCTCAAATTTCATTGCAACATATTTCATCATCATTCTTCACCAAAACAGAACTCAGGAAAAAACAAAACAAAACAAAAACCAAAAATATTCATTTGGTATGTCAAATTTCATAACATGGTGATGCAAAAACTAAACTAAGACTTCTATTTGTAATGAATTATGCAAATTTTTCATTTCTGGTATTGTTTTGCTGCACAACAGCTAGCCAGATGCATATGCCAGATAAATTCAGGATGGTAATTTTAGCTGTATTAAGTGTAAATGTGACAAGGGCAAACCCTGAAATATGTTAAAAGCTTTTCAAGGATCTCTGATTTCCAGTTCAAGACACTGAAAAAACCCACCCCAAACCCAAAAACCTTCACATACCCCCTTAGTTGTGGTGACTTACTGATAGAATAGGATGGAAGTTAAAAAAAGACTACTTGCTGATAGTGCAATTTCTTATCAAAAACATTTTCCTCTTCCCTTCCAAAAACATTTTATTTAGAAACTTCCTTCATCAAATTCTTAATTGAATTAAAACAATATATAGACAAATAAATTTATTTTTCAATTTCTAATTCAATGGGGTGGGAGCCTGAAAAATAGCTGTAAGCCTATAAGACAGAGTTTTACTATTGCCAATGATAGTCCAAAATCAGAATGGATTTTGGTTTGGCTTTTAAGTGTTTGCCTTACAAAATAAAAATCAAAATCTTTAAGTTGTTTGGATTCAATGTAAAACTTTGATAAAATTCAAAGTGGTTACTGATGTATTTCTAAATATTAATTCTATTTTATTACTACTATTTTATTTCATATTTAATAGATACTGACATGGTTATTAAAGAATGAGAAAAATAATTAAACAACATCCTTATTGTACTCTGAATTAATACAGTTAATTTAAGCACTTCAATTACAGTTACAATGCATATATGCCAATTCAAAAATGTGACACTCAGCGGAACAACCCATTAACATTGACAGGAAATATCTGATAAGGCAGATACATCATTAAAATGTATTTGGTTTGTTTTCACAAGGTAGCATAAGTCTTGCAAGAGTGCTTGGTGAACTTCCAGATCTTATTAAATATTTATAATTAATCCTTACAAAGTAACATTTCACAATGTGTGTTCTAATTAAAGGGACACTGTCAGTTTGAATTTTTTTTTCTAATTTGACCCATCTAAAAACTTGAAATTTCTGTTCAAGTCCCATTTAGACTGTAGATCTTACACTTCTGCTTAAAAAAATGAGAAAACTTAAATCCTCTATGAAATTTGATGAAGATCTTTCACCTCATCATAAAAGCTATATCAAATGCTCTCAGGTGAACACTTCTTGCTCTGTTCCAGCAAGCACTGACTGCATGGGGTTTTTCTGATGGCAGATTAGTCTCCCCTTTGCTATTGTCGTTGCTATTCCACATAGCCCCTTCTTAAGTTTTAGGAAGGCTACTTCCAAAAGGCACAAATGTAACAAGGAATACAACAAGTACTCACAATGGAAATCTAACATTCAGTGAGATTGTGGGATTCATTCCCTAGATGTAGGTCATTCTTTCTTAACCTCAACTTATTTTCCTTTCTTTTTTTTTCTTTTGAGATAAATAATTAATCTAGGGACAGAGACTTTACTTTGAGCAAGTTTTCTTTACTCATACATCATTGGTCTGCCTTTGCTAAGTTGTATTTGAACAGCTTCCAAGAAAATCAAAAGCTGCATGAAATAAGTGCAAACTAGTACCGTTAGTCTATGCTCTCCTCTACGTATTTATGTAGCATACCATGACTTACAACAATCAACCCCATTTTGGTTCTCCTATGGCCAAGAATTATAAAACTATTATAAAAAAAGGAAAATTCTAATTTTGCCTTGGTTTGCATCATGGAACACTTGAACTGCCCTCTTCCAAATGAAACTAAATTGGAAGCTGAACTCCAGGACTGTGCCTACTGCATTCCACCTACGGAATGGGTTTGGAGTCCATAGGACCAGACTAAAACCACCACGGAGTAGTACATTCAGTCTATAGGACTGAATTGGCAGTTGTTACAGCAGGCAGAGAAACAAAATTTACTAGATGCTCACAGTCTAAACTCAGGTTTGTATCTAATGTTTGAAAGTGGCCTAATCCTCTAACAACATTCCGAACACTCCTAATGGTCTGTGGTGGAAATGGCTTAGGGTGCGGGAGGGAGGAGTGGAAGTTTTTTGTTTCCTTGATCAATACAAATCTGCTATGGAAAGTTTCCCTATAAAAGACAGGACTAGACTAACACACTTAACACTCTTTCCCAGGACTAAAAACCCAATTTTGAGGCTGTTCATAGGTGATGTAGACAGACAAAGGAGACACTAACATTATTTCCTTCTGTATAGCTTTCCTTGATGCATAGGCACCTATACGGTTTCACAGCTGTGTCACAATTTTCAGCATGGCCATGGCAATTACACCTGAAAGAACAATAGGGAGTGAAAAAAATAAAATATGAAAACATATCTGTCCAACAATATATAACATGGTCACAAAGTCAACTTTGTATTACATAGTCTGGATCTTTATTAAGTACAAATAAATGTCACCAAAGAGAATGTTCTCAAGTCCAATAACCTACACAAGACTTCTTCACTCAACATATTTTTAAGCATCAGCAACTGCTTTCCAAGAAAACAAAACCCAGCATTTAGTAGAGCTACTCTTACCTTATATAATATGTAATGAAAACTCTTTTTCAGTATGCAATATTAATACATAACATTTTATTAAATCTATTATAATTATTCATCAATATTAAGCCTTACAGTGCAGCTCTAGTTTTTCAAAGAAACGTTAACCATATCAGGCATAATTTTGTGATTTAACACATTTTATGTCAGTTAAAATGTCCATTTCTTACTAAAATAAAATCTGTATAGAATATTAGTTAATAACCATACTATTCTACCTGAAGGGTTGTTGTTCTGGAGGCATGGCACAGCTTTGCAAACCATGGCTGTAATTATTTTACTGTTATACTGTCACCAAGATAAAGCTATTTTAGTAAACGCATTATCATAACACATCTAAATCAATAATCAAAATATATTAGTAATGTAGAAAATTTTAAGGTAAAAATGACCTCTAATGGGGTTCTTTTCCTCAAAATGAGAACTACCAAAATAATTTCAGGAATAACCCTACTTATCAAAAATCTGCACCATATAATCCTTGGAAACTATTTCATTGCCAAATCTGCATATTATTTATAGGGCATAATTAGTCCTTTCACAAGACAGCACATTTATCATATACAATAAAGTTGTCAGTCACAGATAATGTAATACTTTTACTGACAGCTGACCAATTTTGAAAGGAAAACTTCAGCTAAAACAAAGAATGAGCTCTGCATTAAGACTGTTAAAATTACCATGACTGGGAATCTACAACTTGGAACAGTTACTGAGGCAAAGCACAAGCAATCGTTTCATCGTACCAATCCCTTTGCTTAGAGGCCTCGGTAATTCCAAGGAAAAGACTGCTTTTGATAGATTTGTGTATTAAGTATAAATAATCGTAAAATCACATGTGAGCAAATGTTTTAAAAACACAGCACGCCAATAATTTCAATCTTGATACACTGCTTTAGAACAAATTCTTTTCTCATTCATAAATGTAAAAGCAAATCAATTTGACTAAATTTTAGGCAGGTCCTTATATGCTTTGCACAGCTGCAATAGTAAGAGGTAGTGTGGGAAAAGTCACATAACACCTACCTTCCACTGACTGTAACTTCATTAACTCCGTAGTACCTATGCCTGAAATTTACCCAAGGTTCATTAGTATGATACTGGCCACGGAGATGAATCCTCACTTGTGTAGCTTTTACAAATTCTTGGAGAGAGGGAGTATTATAAAAATCATTGTAACCAGGTCGGTGATTTGGTTCCGGGGTAAGAACACTAAAAGTCAGGTTACCACGAGAATACGGTGTAAAGCTGTTTAAATAGACAGGAAGGCAAATTAAAATCAAAATATCAAATATTTTACAGATTCTGTCTCCTAATATCCTGTTTCTCAGAGGGTCTCCACTTACATAGGGGTTTTTGTGCTTTCTGGGTACAAATTCTTATGTCACTGGATTCCAAGTCACTGGAATTCAAGAAGGGAAAAAGAAATGTCCTCTATATGTCTGTTTTGCCCCAAACTACCAAACTCTTCTCCAGACTCTAAGATTCCAATTAAAAGTAAAGCCTCTAGCAGGCAACTTCAAAATAGGAATAAAGTGTGACTGATACAGTGTCATCTGCACTAAGTTTTTAAAAAGTTTAACACTCTGAGAAACATGAACTAGGCTTGAACCACATAAGGAAACCATTCCGATGACTAACAAAGTAATTAACAGGTCCATATTGTTAATTATATATCTTCTAAACACATTTAAAAACCATACAGAAACAATTATTATATCTTGAATTCCAGACTCACTGGACGATATAATCTTATTTGATGAGTGGACAGAGTTAGAAACACATGCAAGTGAAGTACAAGAGAATTTCATGGAATGCAGTAGAATTGAGAGTAAAACTGTATATTTAAGCCCAGGAAGGGGAAGGACAGTCCTGAGAATTCAAGCGAAGGCTGACTATATATAAACTGGACAATTTGATATGAATCCTATGTTATGTTATTATATGTACTAGGCAGAGTTTAGCTATGAGGCTTCTCTCTGCAAGAGAGAAGAATGCCTGCTTATTTGCACACCTACATGGGCTCATTAAAAACAGATAACCCATGTTACCACCTGGCACCTGACATACAACATTCAAAAAATGTCACTTCAAAATATCTCAGAGCTTTTGAAAGATGAGATTTCTAGTTAGACTAGGTCTGCTGAGTCATAATCCTCTGGCTTCATGAAGAATCTTTGAATTTACTGTCCCCCAATCCAGGTCAGTGCTTCACAAAAATCTCAGTGGAATATATCTGTATTTTTCTCTGGGTGATACTGTCTTCTCTTCTGCTCTGTAGAAAATTAAATAAAATATTTTTTGCTGCCATGGCATGCAGAACTGTAATGTAAATGTTTAGACAGGTACAAATGGCAGACGAACACCACCATCTTGTTATGGAAGCACCAGAAGGAACAGCACAAAGACTGTAAGGCTGATGGCAACTAGATAAGCAGGTCATCAAGATTTTAGGGCATCTACATGCAGTTTCTCAGGAAACTAGGAAAACAAAGGAGATCCTAAAATAAAGGTCAACCAATATTCAGACTAAGCAAAGATTCAAGCCTCTGATAGGGGGATTAAGGACAGCAAGCAACTCCTAACTTACACAGGTGGTACAGGACGGAGAAACAAAAACCTTAACCACTTTCATTTCCTAAAGGACACAAAAAAGTCCATTCAGTACTAGCTTATGGTCACCAAAACAAGAACTCTCAAATCGTGGTAAGGATTTCAAAGCCAAGGTCATTTGCCTTCCATGTTAACCCAGGGAACCTAGCTAGGCCACCAGGTAACAAGCACACTGGTGTCTAAATCCTGGACAGACAATTTGGACATGTCTTGGCAGTTACAAGTATGTGGCTGGGAGAGAAAGAGAGAGAAACCAGTTTTGGTTTAGCATAAAATCCTCCTATAAAGGGAACTCTGTTACACTGCTGACACAAACTTGGAGCATTGTTTCAACAGTAACTACTCTTTGAGAACACAGAATACTCACCATTATAGGGTATATACGCACCATATATTTTTAAACAAAGCGTTCTGTACATCAGCTGTACCCAAAAATCATTCATTTGTATCACTTCCTATCATCATTCGTGTTTTAATTGAAGGACAGAAACAGTGCTGCTTACAAAACATTTACGGAAACAGTTCATATTTAACTCCTCAGTTCTTTTTAGAAAATATACAAATATGTATTTCTGGGATGAAAGTGGCATTACACCTCATTTGGTTTATTTATCCAAAAATGTTTGGGTTACTTAAGATATTTCCCTTCTCCTCTACCCTCTGTTCCAAGAATCAGCAATAAAGCTCAGATTCCTTTACTGAAGAGTGGTGTAACTCAAATGACCTTATGCTCCTCTCCTCAGAATTCTGAACTCCTGGAGAACAGACAATGATGCTGACACTTGAAAAGTCTTAGAAAAGTAGTAAAAGTGAAACAACAAAAAAAGCAAAATGCCTACAGCACCGGGTAATGTATTTTCACACTGATTTCCAGCTAAATACTAAACAAGCCTAGAACTGACTGGCAGCTGAATTCAGCCAAGAGATAATGCATTTAAATACATGTAGTGGTATAGATTCAATTATGTGTATGTGTGTGTACATACATGCATGTGTGTGTAAAATGATAACATATTAACTATTATAGATGTCATACACTATATTTATGAAATGTATATTTTATATTATATAGCTTTAAATATGCACATGCTCATTGTCAGTAAAAGGGCATGCAACATATTTCTAAAAGCTAGTGACTCTCCTTATCCCCCTCCCATAGTTTTATATTGATTCTTGTTTAGAAAGATTAGAAAGTTTCAAGATATCATTTTCAAGACGTTTCTTACATGTTTTGCATGACCCGTAGTAAGGCTGGATGATTGGCTTTTGTACTTAAGTTTGGCCTCTTTTCTAGATTTCAGAACAAGTTCCACTCTCAGAGATCAGAAGGTAGACTCCCATATCCGCTAGACAGTTTAAAACAATCTGTTACGTCAGTACCTTCCTCCACTTATCATCTCAATGTTCTGTAATTCTACTGACAATAGCCCCTCAAAACACAAGCACATAAAATTTCAAAACTCTAGCACAAAAATAACCAAGGAATCAATTGTGTCACATTCATAAATGACTAAAATATGATAAAAATGACAGATGACTTTCTGGAAATCTGCAATCAAAAGGTCAGATTTAGGATCTTTTATATATTCAGTAGTCCATAATAAATGAGTATACCAAATTAAAAGATTCTATCTCATTGGGACATAGAAATGAATTGTGTCAGGATGTTACCTGTTCAAAGCATCTGTATTATGCAGATAATACCCACTCATACCTATGAAGCTGGAGACAGTTGACAGAGTCTGGTTTTTCCAGAGATCCATTGTTCTCCATTCCAAAAATACTGCAATTTCTAGCAAAATACTGCCAGTCTTCCCATTTTAGATCATCTCTTTTTTTTCTTTCTATTCTTACTGCTTCAGGGTGTGGGCTAAAGAACTGCAGTATAATATAGAATACCTACAAGAAGATAACAAATTTATGAACTGATATTAATGGCTAAGTTCTAAAACAATGAGAATATAAACTTCATTTTTCTATGTGACTACACAGTCTGCTCTACCACTCATAGGCAGAAGAAGCAGCTATATTTCAGGCCATATATTCCCAATTAAAACCAAAGATAACCTTTTTTGTTAAACAAGCTCTTTGAACTCTCAGACACTATTACACAACTACTGATCTGTGCATCAGAACTCCACCTTTTCTTGAAGATCATTTGAAAATGCACCACAAAATCCATGATTTGTTACAGTAATATTATTTTGGCAAAAATGAAGGTTATAATTCTGTGTTGCCAAATATTTGATGAGTCATTTGTCTGATAACAGGTACTTTTTTTTCCAGGATTCTCTCTATTTTTAGCTCAGAATCTTATCAAATACCTGTGCTGTTTTAAAGAGCACTTCCCTCAGCATACTGCTTGTGCAGAAATGTGTGTAGCAAATAAGCAAAATCCTAGAATGTCACATACATTTGAAATCACTTTTAATTAAAGGACTAATTCTTACTTATGTAAGAATTCCCTTCTCACCATTAATGAAAGAAAAATAATAATAAGCTAGCAAGAATACACAGATATTTGGTACATTCCCTATTGTGAATGCAGCCCCATTCCTGATAAGTCCCTCCTTCCAAGACATCCTGACACTCTTCAACAGCCCAGTGGAGTGTTAGATGAAATATGGCCTCTTCAGTAACCAGGTCTGCCTATCGTTTTCTCCTTCCATATTCTTTGGGAGGCTAAACTACCATCTCCAGAATATCTACAAAACAGAAATCCCCTCTGATAAGTCAGTGTGCTTTCAACATGTTCAACTTCATTTGTCTGCAGTCAGTTTTCTACCAGAGGTATGGAACAAGCACTATTAGCTTTAATAGAAATTAAAACTAAAGTTGAAGATTATAAAAGTGGAGGTAAAAGACAGCAATCAGTTTCTAAATATTGGTGCCTTCACACAGGATATCCTCTCTGGTATATCTGTTCAAGATTACTGCTTGTTACAACAGGCACATCGAAAGAGAATGACAAAAACCATAATGCATTCTGCCTTTTGCACTGTTACACACCAAAAAAAGGAAGCTTTCTTCCTGATCCTCTAAGGATAAAATTTTAAAGCATAAGCTTTGAATTTCCTCAAAATTGTAAATGAAACATCTACAAAACTATTTTCTTAGTTCTTATTTAATAAATAGCAAATGTAATATTCCCATTACCTGATACTGTCCATTTTGCAAATCTATTGTGATTGAAACACCACGATCCAGACCTGCAGTATTAGCAAACACAGATGAAATCCAAGTGGTCCCAATGTCATCATCATTGATGTAATACAGAGGATGGGCTTCTGCATCCAACCTCAGCACTCTGTCGTTAGTGGTATCATCTGCACCATTGGGGATGCAGTACCTCTGTATCAATGGGTGCACTCGGGGATGACTTCCAGGACAGCGGCACTCAGACTGGGTATGAAGATGAGGGAATTTTCCAGAGAATACTTCCAAAATGTCTCTGTGACAGCATATAGAAAAGTAATTACATACATGACAAAAAAGGACAAGTGCCACTTTGTGCCTCTAGGGTCTTAGATTAAACAAAATTAGAAGCACTAAAGGCCTGGTTTCAGCTCATAAAAATGGGGCAATCAGCTACAAATGAAGCCCCCACAAGTTCTCTATGTTATCTATGGTAAACAGCAGGCACCCTCAGAAGAAGCACTGCAGAGATGCTTTCATTGCTCCACATATATGAAGTTCCTCAGACATATGGCACTAAGGGAAATTAGTTCCTTGTTGAGGTGTCTAAAGCTAGATAGGATGAATCTAGCCATATATGCAAGGAGAAAAACTCTTAACACTTTATTGCAGCATCATGTCTGACTCCAGTTAGTGGTCTGGATACTGCTCTTAAGGATACCATAACATTGACACATTGCCTGTAACCACAAAGAAGTTGAATGTTTGCACTCAAATCCACCAAAGAGACCACCTTGAACAATATCACATTGCACTGTACAAAACCTGGACAGAAATACTTTTACTTTTAACTAATTTTAATACAAATGCCCCCTTTTTAGCTGCCCCAGTTTGCAATCAATACAGCCATGTCAAACCATTGAGTCATTTGAGTTTCCTCTGACATCAGCAACTGAAATAGATACATAGGGAGGTAGGCAGGCAAGCAGGTAGACATATGCATGACATGGGCAGGTCTTTATCTGTTCTTCTCTGGTGTAAAAGAAAGATTTTGTAAGCCTAGAAGATACTGAATTTTTATATTAAAAAGCTGTTACTTTTCCCATTTTTCTTTTTTAAGATTAAGAACATAATTTTTGTGTACTTCTTAAGTAAATAAATACTTGCTAGCTGTCACTACAAATTCCACAGAACCCAAAGCTATAGGGCCTTTTACACAGACATAGCCTTAAATTAATTGGCACACAGGAAAGACTTTCCTTCACAGTTTATCCCATTTTGGACCAAGTTATTTGTGGATATAAAATCAAATCTACAAAGACATCACCAGGCCAAAACATTCTGTAAAATATCTTATTTTTCAATTGTTAAACTTTATTAATTTCATTGACCTAAATTGTAGTTCAAAGGATTTGACAAGCATTGCTTTGAAAAAATAAAACCAACATGATTTTCATAAAACTTGGAATTCAGATTCACATTAATATTTTCAATTCAGAGGAGCTCAGTTCATCATAATGTCCTGCAGACAGCTGAGCTCCTAGGAAACTGTTCTACATCTTATTGAAAGACTATCATTAAGCAGCCTTGAGGTCTGCAGTCATGAGTGTCATTGCGCGCAGCCTACCCAGAAGCACCACGCAGACAAATAGGACCTGACTACTTCTGGCCAGCTTGAATTGACTAGATTAATCCAGCATGAGCTGGATAACAAAGGTAACATTTCTTTGTAATGTGCTAGGAAGGGAGGCTGGAGGGCAACAGAAATTGCACTGGCAACTGTAATTTGGCCTCGGGAATGGAGGAAGTCAAAGCAATTGCCCAGGGCTCTGTGGGCTGAGCCAGCAAAGTCATTGGCAGCTTATGGTGACAATCTAACATAGAAAGCAAGGAACAGTTCAGACAATGGCACCTCGGGGTAAGGGCGTGTGCATGGGGCGGGAGAAGCACCTAGAATAGCTGACATGGACATCCGATACTATGGGGAATCTGAAACCAGAGGAAAGGAACAGCTAAGCACAGCGAGCCAGGCTTGCAGCCACAAAGCCAACATTCTAACCAAGTTGGAGTGTCTGTCCTCTTCAACTGGATCACTGGTATTTGAGTGGTCTAAAATGGACTAGTCCGCTATGCTCCCTCCCTTGCCTTACAGTTTACACAGAGCTCTGAGAAAGCTCTTAGCAAGTCTTATCCACCAGGACTAAGCTTATCAGCACATACTATTATGTCAGAATTATGATGAGTAGATAACACCTAGACAGTTTATAAGCATTGAAATCTAGCAACTGGATCTTCTCTCTGCAGAATACATGGTAAATCAGGTTGTAACAAGGACAACAATAAGAAGGAAAGCACATATTTATTACTGAGTGTTGTGTTGCACTATATATACACTACATATACCGCTATATATATTAAGCCTACTTAAGCACAGTTCAAAAGCAAAACACATTAAGTTGCTGAATTTATTTTAACTCAAGATTTTTTAGATTAAGGGTAATCTTTGAAATGAGGTTCAGGAAACTACATCATCATAAGCAATCATCTAAAGAAAATATCTGAAAAGCACTATACTTTGGGAAATAAGCATATTGTTATCTACACTTTCTTCTCGCCTCACTCTTACTTTTTTACAAAAATAAAAGTTCTTTACCTGTTTGTAAGTGCCACTGGGTAAAATCGAAAATCTTGCATTCTTCCAACAAATTGCTCTAAACCTAAGAAAATATACTATAAATAATCTATTGAGCAGAAGGCAGCTTTGCACTGCATGAGAACACCTTTAATTCAGCACTCAGAGATCTCTCTTGCACAATTACCCCTCCTGAATGAAACCATCTTGGACCTGGACAAAACTATAGAGGGCAGCGGCTTAATTTTTTTTATAAAAAAGAATGATTTATAATAACTTTATAAGAACATTTTGTACCTATCTCTTTTCTGATTAGAGAGGTGGCACAGGGATCGGCTCATTAGACAGAAGTAATGAGCCAGTCCATGTGCCACCTCTAATTAGAGAAGAGATACAGTAGGTACAACTGTACCTATCAATTTATACAATAAAGATAAAAAGCATTTTAAAATATTATCTTCTTTTATACAATTATTAGTTTTCCAGGATTCAGAATCAAAATTACAACAAAACACATTTCCAAACACAAGCTTTAAGAAATGGGGCACAGCATATTTTCTTGCCCAAGCCCACAATAAAGTTGTTCTAAGTGACATATAGCCATATTTAGGAGTTAGCTTCAAATTGTGCATGTTCCTGAAGAGCAATAGTCAGTGTTCTTAGACCAGGAGAGCCAAGAATTTGTGAAAAGCAGCAAAACATCCCCCACCATTCTGCTATGACTATGTCATGCTGTAGTACATATAAAATTCTAGATGTAGAGGAAGAGTAAAGTTATTAGCCATTACTAGGCTGCAAGATTCTCATTCTGCTAGTCGTTTACATCAGTATTGATAGAACTGAAGAACATTTACAGCCAGAAATCTTCAGCTCTGTTCCTGAGTCTCCACAGAGAGGAGCATTGTCTAGTGGTCATGCACAATTCCATTCTGAAATACTTGCATATATTTACTCAGAAAAACTATGAACATAAATTATTGGAATGTGCCACTTTACACATGCATGTTTTAGAGAAGGCAGGAAAACCTACCTATATGCAGTAACACATAGAATAAATTATTATCCTACTGGATCATCTACCAAACTTCTATCTTTCAGACAATCTTTTGAGAAAGCTAATTGTACAATAGGAATTTTCTTCTGCTGGAAGGTATTACTTCTTAGCATATAGGTAACTTAAAATTACTTGCACACTTCTTTTAACCACAAGATGCATATTTTATTTTGTATATTCCAATGCATTCCACTAAAATACTACAAGATTCACCTGTGAAGCTTTGTCCAATTTGCAGAGTACCATCAGCATCAGTATCTGCAACTGTTCCCTTAAGAATCCTGGAATCAAAAGGTGTGTTGTCATCTTCCCAGCCATTTAAGAAGAAACTAATTCGGCTGTGATGCACCTAGAGAGTCAATGTAAAAGGGCAAACACATGGTTTATTATGCAATCACTGATTTCTCTACATGTTGAGTCTATCGCTGATTAACCAATAACATTACTTCAACCTAACTGCTGTGTTTCTTTATTTTCAGTGCCTACTGAAAGCAGTTACCTCTCTTCTGTCCATCCAGTTAATAGATCACCACTCAGATGCATAAGGTGTAAAATTTCCACAGTAGTTAAATCAAAGAAGAAACTACAGTATAGGGATCTGGCAGGGAGGGGGAAGAGAGGAAAAGGAGAAGGATGGGTCTGTTTCACACGGCACAAGGCTGGTTACAGCTACATCACCACTTCAGGCCATGGGCACATGTTATAGCTGTCACAGCTCTTCTCATACACATCAGTTCAAACAGGCCTCAAGGGGCTGTACACCATGCTCAGGATAACCAAGCACAGCACGTTTCAGCCAGGCCTCTAACACCCCTCCAAAACACCTACCCAACCCCAGCATGCTACTTTCTACAAGAGCTGAAGGGAATGGTATAGGAACTGCCTACATCTGCTTTACACCCAGTGGCTAATTCCCTCACATCAAGGGAACCCTTGGCTAGGAATATGCACTCAGCCAGCACCCCAGGGTACTGTTTTCTGCAAGTGTTCCCTTCCCTGCCAATTCATTTTAAATCTGAGCTAACGTTCATAGAAATACTTTATGGCGTTCTCCCAGCTCCACAAAGTCACGAGATGCTGAGCTTTTACAAAGTACTTTTTTTGCATTAAAAATCCTCAGGTTTAGGTTACCTAAAATTAGGAAAATTTTATTAATATGGGAATGTCTTTCAGCCTTATATTTTATGAAATTCAATCCTCTTATTTAAAAAATATAGGTCCACACAAAATGAAAACAGTAGGTATCATGGCTATAGTCAGCTTCCCATTAATGAAGTTAATTATACAAACTAAGTTGAACTTATCCAAAACTTCTATTTCAGAAAGTGATTTATTTGCAAAAATGAAATTACTTGATTTTTAGCAATAATTAGCTTGCATAAGGCTTTTTCCACATGAGAACTTGGTGGCTTTGAGCATTAGAAACACCATTTTTTTGCTGCCAATTTACAGAGCAGTATTTTAATTTTGCAGATATGGATGCCTGGTGAATCGTGTCTATCAAGGCCAGATAAAACTAGAGTGCTTTAGCCCGTCTTGATAGTCATGCTAATCACAACAAAATAAATATGGAATAATTGCTTCCATAAGAACAATATCTATGTGAGGACACAAAAGGTTTACAAGTCAGAATAATTTGTTGCAAAGAGGAAAGACAGAACTTATTTACCAGTTAACAAGATACCAGCTTGAAAACCACAATATAAGCACTCACAATACTATTCTGCAATAAAGTCTTTCAAATTTCAGACCAAGATAAACGGACACAATTATCTATAAATCTGAGCTCAGATGATCAGCATCAGTGCCTTGGGCAACATGAGTCTATCAGCATTTTAAGAAAGAAAACATGAAATAAGATGGAGGGTTTTGTTTGGACTTTTTTTTTTTTAGGCTTCACACAAAATTGTACAGATGAATTTTTCCTCCTTAAACTGCACTTTCAAACATACACATGCATTCTGAGCTTTATTGCCATTTCCAGATTCAGTCAATACTTCCCAAATTTAGACAGGAATATTTATTGCCCTTCCACTGATGGAAATTTGAAGGCTATTATCATAATTACTAAGCCTGGAGATTTGTTCAAAAAGTTATTGCATATGAGTTTCACCACTCAAAATACATCTCTCCATTTTAAATTATCTTTTGTGTTGACACATCAATGACCTAAATACAACAGTTTTTTATTTAATTTTAATTCAAAGCCCTCTAAACATCTGATGCCCTATTTGCAAGAGCCTAAGTATACGTATATGTGGTGGTTACATCGCATTTTTTTTCTGCATCACATTTTTTACAGCCTGTTACTGTCATTTGGTGTTTGACTGTTATCATCATAAAAGATACAGGCTTTTCTACTTTGTTATTTGTAGCATTATCTCATGTTTTACAACATCTTTGCACAACATGCCCGCACATGAAATATAACTAGTGAAAAGTTCTCAGTGGTATTAATGCATAAAAAAGAATGTGGTTCCATCTCTACTGTCTTTACCCAGCCAAAAGCTGATGAACAGCCAATTTTCCTTTATCACATTAGCACAGCCATGAGGGAAACACATTTGTTCTAGTCAGCTACACTAAAGATACTATTACCAATCTAACATATACATGTTTTATATCAGCAGTATTCTCAGAGTATGAGGGAGCCAACAATATATTAACACTAGCATGACAGTTTATTTAAGAAAAGAAAATTGTCTCTGTAGAGGGACAGAAGTTAGAAATGTATGGCTAAAGCTCAGTGTCACTGGTCTAATAAAGGTAATAATTCTTAAGCTTTCTTTATAGCAGGTAACACTCCTGTGGCAGCTCTGTCATATCATTCAAATAAAAATGTTGCTTTTACAAGTTTAAGAGTACCTTTATTTTTAGTCAGATATGAAGCATGTTTCCGCTTTCCTGTTTCCACTGTAAAACATTTGTAAGGGGAATTCAGAAATGGGTGCACTCACCCCCATCAGCTTCTTGCAAACTTACTGTCTCAGACACAGCTTTATAGGACCCAATTCTGCCTCCCCCCATGGTAAGCAGAGTGCTTACCTCCATGCATCCCCTACTAAAATCAGTGGGTCTATTTATGACTTAACAGCAACAGAATTGAGCCCTAAGTGACCAGGTATTTTTACTTGTTGAGAATAGGTGACTAATGACAATTTTAAATCTCCCTCCCCCCTCCCCCACCACCAATCTCTTTGTATTAAATAGGATTTAGAATAGTTGGGTTTAATATAGCACATCCCCAAGGTAGCCCTAAGCACTTTACAATGCTGAATTGGATATCAGTAGTGCAGTGACTGTGTAAGGCAAAGGCAGCAGTCATTATGCATTTGGCAGTAGCTCAATGTAATGATCCCCCTGCTGGTTATTAAAGGGGGTATGAATATCTGACATGGGAGGAAAATGTAGGAGGGAAACCATGTGTGGTATAAAAAATCCCAGCGGCTCTCCACTGTGGGAGGAGAGGAAGTCTCGAAGTTTGGTGTCAGTTTAGACTAAGCTAAATAAGAAGAAAAGCTGGCACCAAATCGGCTGTTTAATGTAGTTATTTAAGGTCTCCTGACCGATAGCATTAAATTTCATACAATAGCACAGAACTAAAAGAACATTTTCCCTTCTGACTAGGACAACAGGATTATTCCCCTGTTGTCTTTATTAATAACGTTCAATAGGAATTTGTCCCAAGAGAGTAACAGGAGATGGGCAGGAAAGGTTGCCTTCATGGTTGCGCAGAGCGCAGGACCAGAAGCCTGGGACATCAGCCCTCTAATCCCAGCTCTGAAACCGCCCTGCACTTCCGTGCTTCCCCATCTGTCAGATACTTAGCAAATCACCTCACAAGGAGGTAGCAAGGATTAGTTACTAAGATACATTCACTCTGAAACTACATCAGCCCCTGCCAACATAGAACCTAATACCAAGCAATGGAAAATCCATCTGACGGTGAACTGAGGTGGTGAAAGATGTTTACACTCTTTCCTCTAATAGCATTCTTGTTATAATCCAGAAGGGTTTCAAAGATGAGAGGTGCTGGGCCAAAGAGCTGAGAGGCAAGTTCCTTTAATGCATCCTGAACTAAGCTCTTATGGTTCTTTGGCACAAGCAAACTGTGCATCAGAGACAGCAATACCAAAAACTTCCTTGCCCTGTGGGTCACTCACAGTAGTGCAGAATCACAAAGCCACAGAATGGGTAAAGTTGGAAGGGACCACAGTGGATCACCTGATCCAACTTCCCTGCTCAAGCAGGGTCACCCCAGAGCACATTGCACAGGATTGTGTCCATGCTACTGTTAATAAAACAAGATAGGTATAGAAAACACATTACAACTTTATTTTATCACCTAAAGATCTCTGCTATTCAGATCCTACCCATGAAAACATAACAATGAAATTTAACATGATTTTTTCCACTTGGTCTGGATCAGGCAGAGCTTTCATGTGAACAAAAGCCAGTATTTTCAGGTATTAACTGCTAACAGAACTGCTTACTTCCACTACATAGCAGCAATCTGTGTGGCAAAAAAGAAGCAACACAACTGAATACTCCACTTCAGAGCAGTTGCACTGGCTAAGGGAATAAGGCAAAAAACAGGAGCAGGGGCCATACAGGAGCATGGCAAGCTTGTATGTTAGTGTGCCTGAATACTTTTTGAATCTCAAGCCACCAGCAGCTCAGTGACTTCACCAGTCAGCCATGGTTTCTATATATTAGTAGCTTTCCATGGATATATTCTGCCTGATTTTGCATAGCTGCTCCTTGAATGAAGAATACATTTTCTTTCTTTCACTTTTTTTTTTCATAAGCCTTGTATTGTACTGATATCTGTAAGTGTAATGTATATTGGTATAATCAATGTATAAATAAATAGTATAAGAGTTAAAAATAAAGAGTATAACAGGTATCATAAAAATAAGTAGTATCACAAAAAAAATTAGCAATATGCTTTTAAAAAAAACAAGTTGAATATTCCTTATCATTAACACAGAGGTAGAACAGATTTTGACATCAAACAAAAAACACAGTTATATTGACTCCACTTTCTTGAACTACAATGACCTTTTCCAAGCCAAAGCCAATTTGAGGGAATTCTAAGACCACAAGCTACAAAGTTTTGTCTTTCATGTAATAATAGACACATTTATTACACTGCAATGTACATGTGTGATATCTGGCCCACTTAAGCAACATACATTTTTTTCTTCACACACATTAATCACCCCACATTTTTTCTTCACACACATTAATCACTCTGTCATCAAAATGTCCTGATACATATATATAAAAGGCAACTGAGACAATTTTAGTCTCTTCCATGTGGAATTGAATTGCACCATTTAAGCAAAAATAAATGAAGTTAAGTGAATCTTTCTTCAGCGGACACTATGATCTTTTGGCATTAGTAAGATTTTTCCATTAAACGTCAGTTCTAATATTAAAACTACCCATATACCTTACCTGTGGAAAATGATTTCTAATAAATAAGATACGAAGAAGACACATAGAAGAGTCCTTTATGTTCTATTAAAAAAAAATCCTAAAGAATACCTAAGTATATTATAGCAGAGCTCAAGATCACTATCCAGAGATCAAAGCTTCACTGCACTAAATGACACACAACCGACAGATGCAGTAGTCTCTTCCCAAAATATTTTACAATTTGTAATTATTATATGCTCCAAAGACATAGCTGTTTTTCAGTTAGTACAATCTTTCCCTATAGGTTATCTTTCCTATCCCAATATTTAATGTCCTGGGAAAGATTTATTAAAATATTACAGATAAATTAAAGGGAGTTATTTCAAGACAACATTAATCTCTTCTACTGGTTGAACATACATTCTTTTTACTCTTATTCATCATAGCTTCTAGTAACCATAAAATACAATTTAATCTTAAAGTTTCTTCTCATCATCTATTGTTCTAATAACTAGATCACACTGTCTGGCAAGATAGATTAATAAACCAGAAGGATTTCTTCCCAGATGCGCACGCCATAAATGAGGAGCTCCACAACAGAGAGAACTCTGGCACCAAAAATAAAAGAAAAAAAATCTTTTCTAGTCATTTAAGTCAAATGATACTAATCCTGGCCTACTTAGTTATCCAACCAACATAGTGATGGCAAGCACTTGGACTGTAACTTCAGTTCTTATGGCTATTTAGACCACCACACAAAGTCTCAAAGGGCAGGGGCAGGACTGACCAACACATATAAAACAAGGACAAGGACCCAAAATGCATCTTCCAATACTAGGAAATTAATACATTCCAGTACACGTAATACGCACCACTGTTTTCATACAAAATGAAAAAGAAGCAGTTCAGGGATCTATGATACATACCAGGCAGTGAACGAGATTATTCCAAAACTCAGGTATCTGCATATTAAAATTAAAAAAAAACCAGCTAATTTTTCATTTAAAAATGCAAATCTAGCTAGCTGCAAATGCAAGCTAAATTTAAAAATTTAACACAAACTAAAACATAAGGCCTGTTTCTCAAATATGAGATAAAAAAGCAAGTTCTCCTTGAAACAAGAGAACGAAAAATAAACCGTAAGAAGACTCAAGTCTGGTTTTGTTTTTCCTTTAAATAAGCTCTATTTGCACAGCAAGCAGTTTCTCAGAAATAGAAATAACTATTATAAAGATGATACATCATTTGATGAATTTTAAAGTGCTTTATGAGAAGCAATCAGGCAGCTCTATAATTTACCTGTAAGGCATAAAAAAAAAAAAAAGGAAAAAAAGTGCTATTTATTTTCCAGCAGAAATGATCCCTCCCTTTACTTGTCTTAAAAACTAAAGTGACTCCAAAAAAAAATGAAGTTACACAGGCTTTACAGAGATATAACTTAAAGCAGAAGTTAGCATAAATGATTTGCTTAATCATTCAGAAATAACAAGGAGTCAGAGATTATGAGAAATCAGGAGGAGCTGCAACTCATCCAACTCAAAAATTACTACACAACGTACCGTTACAATTGCTTACTGTCACTTAATTTGGTATGGTTCTTACAAAAGTTGCCAGCTAAACATAGCTTGCTATCTGTTAAAATAACCAAGATTCAGAACACCTTTTTTTCCTTCTTAAACATATTGCAAATTTGTTGCATCAGGAACTTTCTCAATGAGTTCATTCTGTAGAAACAGACAGTGTATTAACACATTTTCTCCCAAGGTGAGAAAACAGATTAAGGTTATGACCAAAATGACAGGCCTGTGGCTTCCTTGAATACTTTAATAGAGTCAACAAATCAACAGTGGTCACTGATGACAACAGAGGAAGGAAGACAATAGATGGAAGGAGCAGAATTAGTGATGCTGTTATAATGGTCTAATCAGAAACTTGAGCATAAAAATTTTTTTCACCTTCAACCTGTCTAAATATGCTCTTTTTGCCTGTTCATATAAAGATATATGGCATATTCTACCACGGGGGGACATTTGGGTTCACATCTTTACGAAAGCAGGTGAAACAGAAGCATAACGGTTAATAGAAGAGTAAAGGGGTTTTGCATATCAAAGTGATGAGACACACACAGGTATGTATTTCAGTATTTTCTTGAATAATTGCAAATCTTGCTGAACCTGCAGTTAAAAAGGCTTCCACACAGCTTTAATACTTCGTAAATGAATTTCTGTAAAGAGGAAAGGTCAGTGATACAGACTTCAGCAACAGAGTTTGGGGGGAAAAAATAGGTTGAAACCATTAGCATGAATCCAAGCTTACTTTCAGCTGTAATATAAGCAGAGCTAGCAACCAAATATCACAGTGCTGCATTTTACATATTTTTTAAAACCTGAGCATCTATGTGCCCCTAAATTGATGAACCATAAATGGCAGACAACTTTCTGCCACAATTCAACACCTTCCTTCTCTGAATAAATTGCAGAATTTACACACCTTGAACATACATCTCAAAGGTTCCGTCTCTACCCCCCATTTCTGCCTTATTCTTATTTTGCATTATTCTACTAATATTTATTCCTTCTTTTTAATCTACTAAATTTACATTTAGCTTAAAAAAAACCCCAAACCTACAAAACAATATTAACAAAACCTCAAACAACAAGAAAAACATAGTGAATACAGGTGGGAGCAGATTCTATGTGCCCGAGGACTATTTTTCTCAAACATTAATATAAACAGGGAACAAAACAGTTTATCCTGGGAAGGGGAAGGGCAGGCGCTGAGCTCTTCTCTCTGGTGACCAGGACCACAGGAAACAACATGAAGCTGTGTCAGGGGAGGTTTAGGTTAGACATTGGGAAAAGGTTCATCATCCAGAGGGTGCTTGAGCATTAGAACAGGCACCCCAGGTTAGTAGACAGCACTACGTCTACCAGCCTTCAAGAAGCATTTGGACAACATTCTCAGGCATACAATGTGATTCTTGGGGCTGTCCTGTGCAGGGCCAGGAGCTGGACTCGATGATCCTTATGGGTGTTTTTCAACTCAGGATATTCTATTGTTCTATGATCCCCAAACTCCTCTGCTCCTCCCAAGCCTTCAGACAATCTGTCTGTCAGCCATCTTATGATTGCTTTAGAAAATAGAGGTGTGGTAGTTCCCACAGTTCAATCTCTGCAGATGAGCCAGGATTCCACATCCCAATCAGCCACCTCGTACGTCACCTATTACTCACTGGCATTAGTATACAGCCTGCTCTTATAGTCTTATATTGATTATCTCTCCTTACAACATACCACATGCAGCCTAGCTCAAATTTAAAACCTTAGCTGAATGGATAATTCAAGAATAAGGACTATCACAGTGATGACATTATTGCTAGAGATGTTTGGGCAGATGTCTTACATACTTCAAATTCTCCTGTGGCCTTTTTTTTATATTTTTTTCCTCCTCGCAAAGGCAAAGCTTACAACCCTAAAATAAAAAGAGTTCACTTTTAGTCTTCTGCACTTTGCATTTTAATTTTTTTACTTGGAATGAAAATTGAGACAACACAGAGGGAACTTGGCAGATCTAAAACTTGGCAAGAGATAATGAATTTATGTAGCAAACATATGAGAACAAGGATATGTCAGGAGGAATTTGTCTAGGAACTTGTTCTCAAACAGACCAAAAAAAGATGCTAATAACCGAGTTAATAGGGACAGGGGAGTTGTGGGAGGGAGGGCTGTGGAAATTAAAGAAAAATATCCAGGAGGACAAGGCAGCTCAGCTAATTTATCTGCATAACACTTGACAGACAAATGGTACCTTCTGCATCAGCAAAAAAACTGCCTGACAAATCTACCAGTGAGCTTGGTGCTGCTTCAGCTAGAACCCTGTCACAATTTAAAATCTTCAATCCTGTTTTTAGATCGTTTGCCAATATATAACAGCAAATGCAAAAGCTACATATATAATAAAATCTATTCTACCTGCTATTACTAAATTACTTGATTCACTTTTCTGAATTCCGCTGTTTCCATATTCAAATCCTATACTACCTTTCACATGGCAAAAAATGAAGTTTGCAAGCTGTAAGAACTCTGCACCTCCAAGAAAACCCAAACCTACTACCCACCGCTCTGTATTTCAAGCCTTTGAAGCAACTTAGCTGCAAGATTGAAGGACAAGGGCCGAAGATGATAGAGGCAAGCTGCAACCCTGGCTTCTGTGTAGGTTTCAATGTGATGCTTTTCGCGCATCTTCGGTTCTCAGGACAAAGAGCATTTTACAGGAAGAAAACAAATAGGGCTTGGGGCTTTTCATTGCCACCACTGACATAAGTAACAGCACAGTCAGAGACTTTATTATGATGATTTTCAAAAAGAAAGTGCTTAAGCTAGCATCCATGGTTAAGGGAGATTCCTTTACTTACAACCATTCTGTCATTTTTAGAAAGAAGACCTGCCAACATAGTTCTAGACTGAGATTCATTATTCAACTGTTGCCAAAACTACAAAGTCAACTCTGTTCGCTCACCAGAACGCGCCAGTATGCAAATGCAACTGTTTTAATTTGTTAAGTATTTTATTTTTTATTTATCCATATCGAAATTCAAGGATGCTGCAATCCTATTCTTCACTGAGAGAAGGAAGTAAAAACTCCAAGATCTCCCTTTCAGAACCTCCCTAAGCTCTATTAAAAAATCATCTTTAGCCTTTAACAACAGAAACTGAAGTTGTGAGTGGAAACAGTATACGGATGAGCTATTTGGCATTAAGTCATTGAATTTTTTTTCAAAATCAAGATGCTGCTTTAAGCTGACCAGGAGCCCACACAGGGAAATGGTTTGAAATAATTCAAAAGTTTAATTCTTCAGTATGCTCCAAATGAAGCTGCATTATATGTAAGTTCACCAAAACCAGGATCAACTAACCAAATCAGTGAATGAAACTGTATATTAACCCAGACTATTTTAGAGCCATTATGAGAAATTATGTGGAAAGATGCCTTTCTTTACAAAATTTATAGGGGATGCTAACACATATCAGTATTTGATGACACTGCGCACAATCTTGTTGCAGAATCCAGAGGATTTTAACTTTCACTAACATAATTGGGTAAGAACACCTGTGCTGACTATATTTTTCCTGCAGGTCAGAAAACTGGTAGGATACCAGAAAAACATTCCAAAAGAAAAAATACTTTTTCATCTTTGCTTATATCCTCTACTTCTTTCTTTCTTTCTTTCTTATACTCTTGTTGTTAGACTTTGACAGACACTTTTCCAGGAGCTCCTGATAAAAAAAAAAAAAAAATTCTTGATTAGATAGCTTTTGAAATTAAAACTGCCTAAATGGGAAAAAACACCATTTTTTTAAAATCTGAAATTGACTTATCACAACATTCTGTCCAGAGATAACAAGTGGAGTGACTAGTACTTCAGCTGTGAATTTATTTAAATGTAGACATACACATGCAGTATTAGGAAGGCAAAAACAGGATATGAAATAAACATAAGGCATCAGCTCTAAGCTCACTGTCAAGAATATACCAAGGCTTCTAACCACAGAGTTCAGCTGAAGGTAACTATCTGTCAAATGTAATCTGTGCAAGTGAATATGCTTAAGCTGGTGCTATGAATCAACCAAAATTGCTTTGGTCTTATTGACATTCAATTGCAAGAAGTTGCAGCTCATCCAGTCCAATAGACATCTGACAACACCAAGAGTGCTTCAGTGACAGAAAGCTTTAAATATAGATGCAACTATCATCACAATACACATGGAACTAAACTTTATGATCCCTCATACCATCTTCAAAAACAGGTCATCAACTGGATGCCATAAGACTGCATGGTCATCCTCTCTGCCTGTTGCCAATTTCTGCAGTTAACAAATCACTGCAATTTTTAAAAAAAAGAGAGAATACAGATGGACTGACAGAAAAAGATCACTCAATCTTCCATCAGTGTCCCATTAAATCTCTCTCTAAAATCCACTTTTGCCATTATCATCTTTGTTCACTGTTTAAACATAAAATGCCAGATCAAAATTTGTTCAAACTGTTTGCATTAGTTAAGGGCCAGATCTTCAGCCCCTATAAACTGCTTTCAATTTCAGCAATGTCGTTTTACACCTGCCCAAATTCAGACCTCAAATATGTTAAAGTTACTTTTTTTCTCACATCTGTTCTTTACACCTTGAAACAAGATGTCTGATAACATGTGCATGTGGGAGGTTGGACAATAAAGCAACTTGCATACTGAGTCCCAAAAGAAGACACAATTTGTGTCCTAACTTCGCACAAAAGAACGGAATACCACCTGCAACCATGTATGTGTCTGTTTCACTCTTGTCTGTCAGAGAACTTCTGCCATTTCAGTGGCAGATGTTCCATCACAGCACAGTGTCTTTTTCTAAAAATGTTCATATATCCACACCATCTACACAAGTTGTTACTTACCCCTTTGCTTGCCTTCCCTAGCTTTAGCTCCTCCTTGTCTTACAGCAAATTGAAATCATCCCAGATTCACAAACAGATAAAGGCAATTGGGGAAGAAGAAATACATCTACTACATACAGCTTGCAACTGTGTTTAAGGGGATGCACAGTGTAAGTGACTTGGGGGGGAAGAGGGGAGAAAGATTCATATCCATGTTATGAGCACTCTGAACAGTTATGCCCACACTGAGAAATCTAGTGTGAAAAAAACAGGGGACTTGAGGAAGAAACCTCAACAGGGGACCACAGTGACAGAACTGTCTTAAAACAGAAAGGCTGGAGAGGATAAAGGGACAGTAGAAGAAATGGTAAAGAACAGCGAAGGGGAAGGAAAAAGCATAAGGTCGGGAGGGGCAAGTTGTGTCTTTGCCTTTCCTTCTTTTGCCTCAGGCCCATATCGGCCTTTCCTTTTCTTGACTTAACTGGGATGAATTTTAATTGCAGCCTCTCTCCGTGTTTTATACACTATGTACTCTCTACTTGTGTGGAGTGGATTTCCCATTCATCACAGGATTGCAGACAAAAACCCCAGGAGCATTTTGCTTTCCTTCAAAGTTAGCTTTGCTAAAATCAATAACTTTAGGGCTGCTTTATCCATCCAGCACATACCCCCACCCCACAACCATTTCAAATTTCATGATTTTTGATCATTTGATTTTGTGTCTTATCTCCATATACAGATTTATATTTGCAATCTTTCCATAGCAGTTACAATATTCTATACTGTTTCATTACCATATAAAGGCAACAACCTTATAGCAACAGTGGAAACATGCTCTCATTTGTAGTTTAACACAGTCAATATGATAACTGATCTCTAACATTGTTTCCCTTCTTTCTCCTCCTCAATACCCCAGCATTCCTCAAATCAAAGTTCTGGTTTTCTCAGGGACCACTATGTCTTAAATATTTTTATTGCTTGGGCTTTTATTTTCTGATCACCTGCAAGTCTAGTGCAACGGCCAAGAATCACAATTACATTAAACTGTTCTTAACTTGCATGCAAACCACCGAACTTAAAGAAATAGGAAAAAAAAAAAAAAGGAGGGGGTGAGAGCAGGAGTGTTTCCCACTGCAGATCGCAGATGGAGTATCATCCCTCAGCAATATTGTTACATCTCTTCCAGCTTTATATTAACTCTCCCTTCCCTGAAACTGTGTATCTTGGTATTTTAAATCCCCCTTCATTTTCCTGGTTGTCTCTCTTATTCCAATAATATCTTTCTTATCCTTGAAAACGTCACTCCAATTCAGCAGTCTTATTACATATGCTCCTAGCATTTGTATAAAAGATATTTAGCTTTTCTCTTTGCCCTCCTTTACTTTTCTTTTTCACTATCTCCTACAATGTTAATCCCTTCTCAGCAGGAAATGGTTTTCCTTCAATCCAAGTCTTTCTTTTTGTGAATATATCCACTAGTTCAGCTTGAATTCCCTGAAGAACAACATAATTTTTTTTTAAGGGGAGGTGGGAGGGGGGATGGAACATGGAACCCCAGAGTGCTCCTTTCTGTTCAAGATCAAGCTATATATTAATATAAATTTGACCCCAAACAGCCAAACTGGAAAGCAACTGGAATGCAGACCAATCTATAAGACAGTTTACAGGCTTAAGAAAACCTAACAGCTATTTCAATAACAAAGTGTTTAAGATGCAAAAATGCAAATACCAAAATAAGAAACATGTTAATTTTTTGGATGGGATAATATTATTACTGTGTTAAAAATTGAGTAATATAACCCAAACTCAGTTATCTGATAAACCAGGATGAAGACAAAGAAAGATCAATGTGAAAAGAGACAGCTTTTGAAATGGTCTGTATTTTTATAGAATTAGTATTTTGAAAAGCAAACATTGTTTTAAAACAAACAGTTGAATCACAGATTAGTGACCTTTTTGCTAGAGACTATGCATTCCAATTTTAGACTGGTAATTTTCATTTAATCTTTTGTTGGCCAGTACTTCAAAAGTATTTCAGTAGTATGAAGCAGTATTAAAATTGTTAACTACAGCTTTCCACTTTCTACCCAACCAGCACTGTAACAATGAATAATATTCTCTACTGCCAGTGTCAGTAGAGCTGTATCAATCTATTAGGGATGCCTCAGGACAGAATAAATATATCTGGGCAGGGGAGTGGCAGAGAGAAGCCAAGAGCTCAAAATTGCAAAAACAGATTCTGTTAAAAACTAAAGTAATTAACAAATAAGCTTTGCAACAACTATTTTAACCATTGATCAATCTCTGTCCTTTTTACATGGAAAGGTTTAACAAGTGACTCCTGTGCTGTAAATGAGTTCCAAATAAAAAAACTTCAGAGGGTCCTAGCCATCAGATCTGAAAATACATGGAGAACAATTGCTTTCCTGCTGCATAATGACTCTATTTTCCCCAAGTCACAGAACAAATCAGATCCAACATCCAGTGATCACTACAGTAACATGAAAGGACACAAGTATTAAGGATTCAACAAGCTGCTTTTTAGTACTAAAACAGTTATGTAGACTTGCCAAAATTAATTGAAACAAAAGGTCTGAAAGAACATTTTAGATAATCTCATAACAATGCACATTTTCTCTCTGCTCCCTCCATTTAAAATACAGCACAACCACTGATTCAGAATTTTCACAAACTACTTGTAATCATGTAAATTACAGATGAGATGTAGATGTCAAATGAAATATCCCTTCTGAATAAAGTCTCTGTGCTTCACTAGTCAAAGAATAAGCAGATATCCACACAAATGAAGGGGGAAGCTGTTACTAATATACAATTATTAGCCCTGTATTACAATATCAGCTGCATATTAAATTCTAGTCTTTTGAATTGATTATATCTGAAGAATTTTGCACCATTTTGCACCACTCAGTACTGGGACTTGTAAGTCATTCCCAAATATAACGCAAGGGTATATTCGTTCCACAACAACTGAAACAGCTCTGCTGGGACTGAAAGGTTGAAAATCTATCCCTCTGTCTTTTTTGGCTGATGATTTGCATAAGAAGAAAGCAATTATTCTTGCCCTTTGAATGCCTTGCCACAAAAGTTCATGTATCCAGTTAAGGGATTTTTGCAAATAAAGTCTCATCTTTTCTTTCAAGGCTTAGCCTCTTTTCATGGTCAAAGAGCCACAAAACTCTGCCTTTGATTCCTGTCATATTCCTCCCCACAACCTTACTTCAGGCCCTTCCCTTCTCCTCTGTGCCCTGCTTTCTTCCCTCCATCACAAAGTCCTTTAGAAATGGTCATTCAACTATTCCTTTGTAATGTAACTCTCCAACCATCTTTTTGATGACAATTCACTGTAAGCTTCAATTTTCAGTTTTTGAATAAGTGCTTTTCTCCAGAGCATTCTTACTAAGAATCTTACCAGCCAAGCTTTGCCACAGATCCAAACTGTGCTGTTAATGGAACACAGAGCAAAGCTGACTTTGGAGGACAGTGTTTTGGTAGCTTATTGTTGGAAAAAGCTAAAGGAAATAGTTTATGCAGGAGCTCCCTCAACCACATTTTGCTAGAGATGGGCCAGGAGAGGATCGGGGGAGGTTGGTCATAAAATTCATAGTGGTGCCCTGTGCACTTTAGTGTACAGGCCTCAAGCTAAGGCACAGAAAAACCAAGAAGATTACTGAGCAACAGCATAGACAAGGATGTCAACAAACACAATATAAGGAAAAGATAGAGGCCCTTCAAACACAATAAAATACACTCAGAAGTCCAGCAGAAGAGTGGTAATCCAATCTGCTACATGCAGTTATCTGACTTACAGAAAAGAGGTACATCTATATGGCACAAGTCAGTAGTAACTTGAAGAAACAGAGTATCTACTATCAAGACTCAAGTAGGCCACCTAGAGAAGCTCGGAAAGATGACAGACTTTTTCTTTTACCAGTCTTGATTCCAAGAACCACATAAGTACCGTGGGACATTGTCATCAAGCTAGAAAGAGAGAGGCTCATATCTCCGAGTATTGACAATAAATCTTCAAGGGTAAGAATTCCAGTGGAAAAAACCAGAAATTTGCAGTTCTGAAATGTCAGATTAGGAGAAATCTTGATGGTTTATTCTGTGCTGCCACTGAATATCACTTGATGCTTTGCCTACAGGTGCAAGGACGATGAACCTCACATGACATATAGGCCATCTACGATCACAGTCAATAGCAAGGATACACCTAAACACCACCAGAAACGAGAGGAGAGAGGTTCAGGAGGAAAGTATTTTGGTTTTTACTCAGGAGGCAGAAGACAAAAGCCAGTGCCATTCTTTGAAATGCTGCCAGTATCATAAAGGGTCAGACAAGCAAGGCTGTATGATTCTGCACACAAACCGTGCATGGAAAAAAGGATTTAGGTCATTTCAGAATTGAGACACTTTTCTGGAAGAGATAGAATCAAAGAAGGGTCAGTTGCTCCTATACCCAAATAGAGCCAGTTTCTTTGTATATCAAATTAGGAAAGAAACCAAAAGCTGAGGGTAAAAAATAAAGTATCTAAACCAGAAATGTCCTAACTAAGCATGCATGTAGACTGCAGATTGTGACAAAATATGCCTATCTTTGAAATCTAAAGCCTAAGATGTTTGAATCTGAATGTCAGGAATTACATAGATCATACCAGTGAAAAAGCATTGCTACGCCTTAAAGAAAGTTCAAATTTTCATGAAGTACACAAGCTTACTGTATTAAAACATATTACAGAAGCTGGTATTACAGCACATGTTTTAAAATAAAAAGAGCACCTTCAGATTCAATGGAAGATCAGAAAAGCAGCAGGGAAAAAAAAACCAATAAAAAACCCCAAAACCTATTTTCAATTAACCCTGCACAGAGCAAAGAATAATGTGGAAATTAAAATTATAGACATGATGCATGACCAGGTCTTGGATCATTTCTTCTGAGAATCCATCAAATCAAGTCTGCACTGGGAGAACTGGTTGGAAAAGCACATGGATTAATATTGTACAATAGAAAAGGTAACGTGATTTTTGTGGAAAAAAAATCTAGATCCAATTTGAATTCTTTGAAGTAAAGATACATGTGAATAAGGAAGAATTGACCAATATAATACAGTGGCTTTCTAGAAAGGTTTCAAACTTGGGAGAGATTAAATGGTCACATTTCACACTGACAGTAGTTTATCAACGCCAACAATCTCTGCTATTTAACATTTTGTATAGGCTTGAAAATAGTGGTTAGTGAGGTGAAAAAGGATGGAGTGAATGCATCCGGACAGTAAAAGTCAAAGCTTACTTCAAAGTTACAAAGGATTTCAAAATTGTTAACTAACAGACAACAAAGCAGCAGACTAAATGTGTTAACCTGAAGGTAGTAGACAAGAGAAATATATTCTTAGCCATGTAAACATAATACTAAATTCTGAACTGTCGCTGCTCCAAGCAGTCTTGCAGTCACTGTAGAGAGTCATTCACTAATGAGTAAAGAGGAACACATTCCTTATTGGGAAAGAAATGAAAAATAAAACCATAAAACTTTATTGTTTAGAAACTTAAAGTGCAAAGTCCCTGGAACAATAAGTGGAGTTCTGACCCTTGCGTCCCCATATAACCCCAAAAGTTTTGAAAAGATCAATAAGGATGAACAAACTGCAGAATGGCTTCAATACAAGGAGAGATCTTGTTTATAAACAATTAAAACATGTGATCAAGTTCTATAATCAAGCATAGTAATCATAAATAGAAAGAAATTAACAAAAGACATTGGCAAAAAGAAATCGCCAGACAGCAGATTTAAAATAAAGAACACTTTCATACAGCCATATTTCCATATGTGGAAGTCATTGCCATAAGACTGCAATGCCAAAATATAAATTATACATACGCCAATATATAAATTATAAGAAAAAGAACTAGACTATTAAACTAAAAACAGGTCAGTCAGTGGCTATTCAATACAGTCTAGCTTAAGAAGCTTCAAAACTACTGATTGTCAGAAAATAGGTCAGTGATATATCTAAAAGAAAGCTGTGCCTGTGCCTCTACTTTTCATTCATACTTCAAGACAGACTATCTAGACAGACTGTCCAACTGACACAGCAGACCTTAAATGATGCAAAAATTACAACATTATTGAGCTGAGGCACTGGAATGAGATATAGGGACAGAAGGAGTTCCTCCTCATCTTTCATCCCAGAACCTTCTACCTTCTAGCCAAGCTGACAAGTTGTTCAGTGCCAGGAAATATTCTTTTCTTCCATGAGAAGATGATACATGTGAAGTCTTATCACAAGATGCCTCCTGTGGACTGCCACCACCACACATGATTTTGCATTGTATGAGATCTACACGTGTCATTTATGTCACCCTCCATTTGCTGCATGCACAGATGTTAACATGAGATGTGAGAGAGTTCACACACAAATAATGGAGGTTGCACAAAGGACAACCTAAAAGTTTCATCTTCCATTTCTGCATCAGATTTCTGACTTAAGTCTGTCTTTAAGCTACAAAAACCTGAAATGTAGCAATTACTTAAAAACAAAGAAGCAAAATAAAATAAAACAAAAATCCAGGAAAAGCAGAAGCTGCTCTATTTGGCTGTGCTCATGAAGATTTTAGACTCATCAAAAAAAGTTTCAAGTATCTCGTGAAAACACTTAGCAACTAGCACATCACAAAGAGGGTAGGACAATGGTTCACAATATCTGTGATCCATCTTTACCAGCAAAGACTTAGAAACCAGTTGCCAGTTTTCTGTTCACATGCTGTATGTTGTGCCAAAAACTACCTGATGGAGGACCTTCTGCCCACCTTGCAAATGGGATATTCTAAATGGTGATACTGCACTGTGCAACTACAAGCTTGATCTCCCCAAAAGGGAATCAAATTCAAGCATATCAGCAGGGCTCTTCAGTAACACAGGACTCCAAATAGACAGAAGGCAAACCTGTATCAACAAGAACCCTTTCTATACACAAAACTGATAACGTAGATGTACCGTGAGTGTCATCCTAATGTTTTATACCAAGAGCGATATCAAGCACACAGAGACACTTCCAAACTCTCCAAGTTTCTCCCTACACAAACGTACAAGTGAAAGAGCATTCATCAGCTGCAGAAGTGTTCCTAAAGTTCTACCAAGCAATACATATCTGAACCCACTCAAAATACATAAATATGTATTTAAGAGATCAGTTCAGAAGCAAGGGCTATCTAGTTAAAATATTGTTTATATATCTCCCAGTAGGACTCCATATTTCTAGCAGTCTTAAAATAGTTGATTCTAATGACCACCTTAATTCACAGGACGTTGTTAAACAACACAGAGCTCTTTCAGTTCTTCTAACTCCAGTTACACAATTTTTACTATTATTCTTAATATTGAATTTGAACACATAAAGAACACCTTTCAAAACATTCTCTCTAAGCAGTAGGCAAGTTACTTGCATTTGGTATGACATACCTTTTAGATTAATATGCCACCACAATCTTAAATAACAATTATTTTTTAAAGAATATGCTTAAAATTACATTTTAACTTTAACTACACATGACAGACACATGTATTGCATATTATTATGGTCACAAGAATTTTGATTCCCAGCTATTAATTACCCTAAAAAAAGAAGTTATGGTATGTTTAGGAAGACTCAAAGTTATTTCCTAATTAAACACCAACACCACCCCTGCCCTGCCCCCCCTTTCTAGAGCAGCACAAACCATTATTTATCTCTACTTTACTCAATTTTATCTAATAAAATAAAAATTAAATTAAAAATCAAAAGCACACCACACACCAAAAATACAACTCTAAGAACTGCGGGATACTTAAAGATTTGAGACTAGGGGAAAAAATGAAGGCAAATCATTCTTAACATAGTGCTTTCATTATTAAAAATACAATTTAATTGGCTGCAGCATACTTTTGTATAAGGAAACAAACTGCTTGTAAAACAAATTGAAAATTGATGGTTTTCAAATCTTGTCTGAAACTCTCCAGACAAATCAGGCAAACCATTCAACACTACCTCCTCTCAACACTGGCTATACAAAGGCTTAATTCCACTCCTACCATGTATAACAAAGTCTGGGCAGACTTCAGTGGGATTTGCAATTGCAATTGAAAAAACACATTCACAATTTCCAGAATGTAGTCAAGATGGCATTGACAAAACCTGTATTTTTGCCATTCTCTGAAATTAAAATCTTGGCACAGATGAAGTTCCTTGTCTTGTATTCCCAGGCAGCTGTTAGACTATAAATTTAAATCTGCAAATAAACTTATATTCAGGAAAGAAAGGAAGTAATTTACGAGAGACTGTAAGTGAAGAGTACATAGAGGTATCTAGGAAATATCCCAGTTTCCCCAGAAGTTGAAGCTACAGCAACAGAGTTTTCAAATTAACACAGTCAGCATCATAGCACCCATGGAACAGGAGGAGAAGAGGCAAAAATCACAGTAGGACTTCTGGACACAGGAGCAAAAAGAAGTTATAGTAACGTCCAAGAACCCCAAGGCTGCAAGTTCAGCCTGGGTATCTGAATGGCCTGGTCAGGTTAGGGTTAGGAATGCTGAACCAGCTGCCAAGAGAGCATAGCTCACTGTGTCTGTGCACAGTTCTCTAAACAGACACTCAAATACATTACAGACTGTAATGTGAGTTTTATTTCTGCTGTCTGGTGGGAGCATTGCACCAACCATATGGATAGACTGCATCCTCCTAAATATTGTCAATACACAATTGCAATTAATAGACAAGAAGCTTCAATATGTAGAATTGACGCACACTCTCCCCTCCCTTCTTGGAACTGACAAACTAATCCTAACAGATAGTAAGTGATGACTTCACACTTACTTTGAGATCAAAGTGATTTGTTAAATTAAAATGCTTTCTTGAGGCCTCATGTCCTTACTAAACTTAGGGACTATACAGTTTAAAACACCTTGTATTTAGTAATACATACACAGGGAGTGTATAGAATAAATGTTTGCCTCCCTGCTTTTAAATCTCAGGATCTTTGCTTTTAAAATAAATTTTAAAGTATTCAAAAACTTGTGCAGAAAATAAAAGGATTTCACAAATTGAAAAGGACAAGTTTTCTCTTGATAGTCAAACAGTTATGATGTAAAGCGGTCTCATTAAATCATAAGTACTTTAACCTTTTCTTGAAAGAACTGGAAGATTTAAAGATTTATAAAGAAATTTTGCCTAAACTAGGAAATGACTCATATTTGACAAGTATTGAAATGATAATGCTGATTTCAATAGGCACTCTAAGAGCATTTTCCTCCCAGGAGAGTAATTCAGTCACGGTTACCTCTCTGCATTTAGATTTTAAACTTACTTTCTAAAGCTTTTAATGTTCTATAGTCTGCCAAAACATGGCAGAGTTACACAGATATGATCAGGCAAAATAAAGGCTAGTAAAAAGACTATTTTTATAATTGCAGACACTAAATATGAAACAAAAACATCAATCTGACATGTTCTCAAAGAATCTCCTGTTTCAGCAGCCTTGGTTGTATCTGCAAATTCATGTTTAAATTCCACTCTTCTTAATTGGTTAAATAAATTCTGAAGTATCAAAGGGAAAGTGAAAGACTCTTAACAGTGAAAATAAAAAAAGAAAATACACAATGGAGCTGCTGTTACTAAGTGGCATAAATCTGATTTTGGTTTCACTTTGCAGAGATAATAAGATACACAATTGGCCTTAATTATGTGTTGCTATGCTTTCAAATTTTTTATTTCTTTAAAAGTTAAGATTTTAAGACACCACTTTTTCCGAGGTTTCACTCCAGAGTATATATAAGACTCTTTTAAGTTAAGGCTATATATCTTTTACTCCACTGTGTACCTTCAGAGTTTCTACTAATATACACCTAAAAATATACAGTGAAAAATACCATTAAATCAAGATGAAACACACAGAATGACCCTAAAACTTTCAGAAGCCTGAAGGACTTAATCCTCACCAACTGAAATCAACTAGAATAGCAGCAGTAATTTCAAGGAAACGGGATTCACAATTTCTGGCTGTATAAAAAAACAAAACCAAAAACCACCAAACAAAACTGTTTGAAATTGCAAAATGAAAAAATAACTTCCTTTAAAAATCATAAGCAGTAGAAAATAAAGATAGACATCATTAGAGAAAAATAAGTCATATTAACTGAAAAGCAGGAAAATAATTGTCAAAATTCACTTTTGTCGCAAATCCACTTCAACTTAGCTAAGCAGACCTTTTCAAGTTTGACTTTTCTCAAATGTTTACTGGGTATAAAGAGCAAAGAAATGAATAGCCAATAGTTCTGTCAGCAACAGACTGCATATTAAGGAGACTGCAAAAACTATTAAAAAGTATGAAGTTAGTCTTAGACTGATGCCATCTCGTCTCAAGTAATTTTTTCAACAGTCCATTCCAAGACCATTAATGACTCATGTCCACTATCCTGCTGGCAGTGGTTGTCACAGTAATATTGCAGAGAAAAGGAATAAAAAGAAGAAAAATCCCATAGTCCACCCCATAACTATGGATTGATATGAATTACCATCTCCTCCTACTTCAGCAATTCTCTAATGATTACCTACTACTTTGCATTTTGTAATACCAATTTTATTTCATGCCAGTTCCTATAGTCTTTTTGGTCACGTCATTCTTTCTGTATGACATCTTACTATTCCTCTTTCTGATTATGTCTGTTACCAGCTAGTATTATTGGTGCACTCTTAATATTTCTGCCAAGATCATTAACAAAAATGTAACACAAGGCTGGTCCAAAAACATTCTCAAACAATTCAATAGGGTTTTTTCTTCCCCTCTCCCCAGGATTATAAGCAAGTTCCTTTGAGCAGTATCTATTGCCAACCCTTCCCATGAGCATTCCCTTTGACCCTACAACTTCTCATAGGTTGTCACATCAATGCTAAACTGAACTCCAGATAGAGGAAATCTGACACATTTACTTTGCTTGAAAATCAGCTTTCTCATCAAAAAAAAGCTAAGAGGTTAGACAGTGATGAGCTATCTATAGTAAATCCATGCTGCATTTTATCCCCTTTTTCATTTAGCTCCACATCTTTATCTATTTCTTCAAAGATCTTTTCTAAATCCTCATATGCCACTGTGTCAAGACAAATAGGTCTGCATTGCCAAAATCCATTTTCCTTCCTCTTGATACGGGCTTTGGCTGGGATGGAGTTAAATTTTTTCACAATGCCCTGGATGGTGCTGTGTTCCAAATTTGTGGCTAAAACAGTATTGATAAAACTTATTGCTGAAGAGAGATTGCCCAGTGTCAAGCCTTTCTCTTTTCCCATGTTGACTCCCCATCCCACTTCAGAGGTAAGCCAGGCTTGGGCCAAGAAAGTAGGAAGGGAGACAGCTGGGACAAAGGGATATTTCATACTGTATAATCTCATGCTTAGCAATAAAAATTGGGGTAGAAGAAGAAATTTGAGGAGACAGGGATTTTACTTCCAAGGTGGCCTGCTGCTAAGAAATTGGCTGGGCAGTTGTCTGCTTGTGGGAGGTGGTGAGTGATTGCCTTAACACCATTTCTTCCCTTCCCAGACTCCTTTCCTTCATGAGTTTTTCCTCACTTTTGCTATTGCTATTGTCTCCCCTGTTCCACTGGCAGGGATGAGGAGAGCCCAGGTGCATGGCTGCTGGCTGGCATCAGTGCATGACACTCTTCCTAAATATAAGCATTACAGCTGCACCTCTGACTTCGTAGATTTGCACAGAGTACCTCTTTGTCAAAGGATTTTATGTTCCAGTTCTTTCGTAATTTTTGGACAATGACCATCTGATTGCAGCTGCACATACACAATAACCTTGCAAATTCATGATTCTACCTCTTTATGATCACTTCTGTTTCCATATATTAATTTCTGTTACCCAGGTTGGGCTTGTTCTGTGACTCTTGGTATTAAAAACAGAAGCAAAGTATTTATTTATTCTGGGACCTTACTCAAATCATCCTTAATCTCAAGCACACTTCCACTATACACAGGTCTTGCCTTCTTACACAAAACCAAAAAATCGTACGAACTTTTTACCATTTGACAGTTTAATTCAGATCAACATCTTTATAATTCTAGTTCTATTCCTATTCCTACACAGCATTCTCTGTGAATTTGCTTCCCCATTTCCCAGTGCTCACACTCTGCCATCTTTAACTGCAGAGATGCTTATTTACTCAGATAAGCCTGAAGATTACATGTCCATTTTTTCACTTTAAGGGCAGAAATTTCTCTTAATTATATTACATTAATTTTAAACAAGTTCCAGGCCTTTTTTTCCATTCAATTTTTTTTCCATTCCGGACTCCACAGCTTACCTTGTTTTATTAAAATAGTTCTATTTGTTTGTTCTCTTTGAAACCCAAAAGTGCACTTAGAGAACCAAAGAACTGTTTATTCTTCTATTTCATCTGACTTTAGTTATGAATGCTCATCGTTATTCTTGAGACCTACATCTCTGATAATGCCCTCATCACTTAACAAAGCTGGTATATCCAGACTTTCTGCTTCAGCAGCTACTTGATGAAGAAACCTTTCATGCAGAACATACAGGAATGTTTGGGCCCTGCTTTTGTTAGTAGAACTTAAATTTCCCAGCTACAAACTGGAAAATAAGTCTCTGCAATGACACAGTTCTTAATAGTAGTTCCCTCTAACGAATTACACATCTAAATCCAAACCCAAGGATTTAAATTCCTAGATTACCTCAGTAGAATTAATTTACTAGCTTTCTCTTTCCCTAGAATTATTTTATTCCAAAGAAATTATTTTCAATCTGTGCTACTCTTTCTTCTTTCCTTCCCTCTTATCATTTAATTACTATTTGGTGCTATTCCACCATTTAGCATTCACTGTCATCATTCCTGAGTAGGCATATGCACTTACACCTGAATTCCAAACATATCTGCAATCCTACCATATTTTTCCTCTCTGTAAATTCACTTTCACATCTGTAACCAATACTTCACACTCCTCCTCCGTCACAGTGCCTGTAGCCTAGCATCTATGTACAAATAGTTCAGTTTTTCTCACTGACCACAGTAACTCCCCTGTTTGCAGGCCCCCAGCTCCTACTGATTGTTTGGCTTGGAGACCTTTGGCCTGAATCAGTATCATACACATCATTATCACATACCACTACTGTCTGAAGACATAGACACTTCCATATGTGTGTTACTTTTGTGTACATTTGTATGGTCTCTCTCATATTCTCATTTTGCATTTATATCTCCATTTACAATGGACAGCTGCTAAAAGAAAAACAATACAAACAAAAAAACCAAATTTTTGCCTAAAGTTTCATAGCCAGTCCTAGGGATAAGTGGATCATGCTGCAGCCACTATCACCTTTTATGGAAAGCTGAATCCTGCAATACCTCAAAGCAGAGACCATAAGGTTCTACCTTGAGCTCAGAAACTTAGAAAAGGTATTAAGCCCGCAGTTCCTTTAAGGCTCTAGAAGCTATGCCTCTTTACTCCTTCTATGAATTGAACAACTTTCCTCAAAGAAACAAAGGACTAGATTCTACAGGGTCCTTCAGGTTTCTTTGCAATATAATTCAAGATATGTGTGTGTATTTAACCAGCCCTTTCACTCTTCACTTGGCTATCCCAGGCTCTAGCAATTTCTGAGGCTAGTACAAAATGCAGCTGACAGCAACAGCAGTAATATAGCACCCTTGAGTGTTTGAAGTGTAAAGTTCATTAGTTCTACCTTAAGGTCACTCTTTTAATCCAACAGCCCAAACCTTATTCGCACTACCATGCTCTTACCCTGGAAAAAAGAAAACTGAAAAAAAATGAAGACATCAGCTTAGATACCTCTTACAAGTGACAAGATCAGCACTAAAAATCCAAATCACAGTCAATACCTTTTAGCAAGTTTCAAGAAAGCAGCAAAACTATTCTTGATTGTGCTGCAGACCAAATGAAATTTAATAGAACGGATAAAGGAAATGAAGGAAGGAGAAGATAAACATTTCAATACCTGATAATTGTGTTTTATAATTATTAGTTGAACTTGGCTTACAAATAGAATTTACTAGGGTGTCTTTTGGGAATTACAAGACATGCAAACAACAGAATTTTAATTTATTCTGTGTTTGTTTACTGATTTTGGTACATACAGTCTAAATTTTAACAAACTCAATTTTGCTTTATCCTCAATGGATATTTGTACACTTATTAAAAAGTTATGTCAACAGAAGACTCTTAGAACACAGGGATTGTGCTCTAACAATTCTAAACCATATTTTTAAAATAAGAGGTAATAGCTCTGTCACTTATTACGTTGGCTGATTATGCACAAACTCATACATTTACTTACGTGCATTGTAAGAATATTTTAAAATTAAATGAGACACACCTCTGTAAGATAAGTAAATTAGCACGTATAGATCAAGATGACATTCTCTTCTTTAGGAAATAATTTGAGACCCAAGACTAATTGGTAATGTCAGATATAAGTAGCTTTTCTTCACCTCACAAACTCATGTTCTTAAAGGTAAGAATTTTCAGCCCTGTTCAGTCTACTCGTTCAGAAGAATGGGAACAGCATTTCTTTCCAGTGCTAAATCAGCAATTGCCTCAAAATGAACTCTCAAATTAAGATTCTTACCTACATGACTCAAGAGTTATCATTTACATCCCCCAATTTATTCCTTTATATTTATACAGTTATCCCATTCTCACACAAATATTAAATAGTTTTTATTTTACTCACCTGCACACTAAGATGAATCCATTTCTTCACAAGAATTCTCCCCAGTGTCATTACTTTTATTGGTGGCTGCAAACCATTTACTGTGCGATAATAAAACATGGTCTCTTTCTCAGAGATTGTGAGTTTGAACACAGTCTGCCCATCAATAGCCTTTTCTATCACACACCTTTGGAAATAACCAAGAAAAACAACATAAGGTCAGAGGCACACACATATACACATTCTTGCCAAGGTGCTATCCTGTAAAGTGATGCTAACCTGTATGTATTAAAATAAACATTAAAAATACAGCTCTTGAGAAGATGCTCAGTGACAGTGAAAGTCACAGGATGTACTAAGTGTAGAAGAACTTTAGCAAAGATAGCTTCTGTCTTCATCTGTAAGGTTTTTGGGTTATTTGGGGGTTTTGGTGGGGGTTTTTTGATTAGTTGATTGGTTTGGGGTTTTTTTCACGTGTAGTGTGTCCAACCCCTGTTCACTTGGGGGTGGCGGAGGGGTCCACTTTGTCTGCTTTCTTCACATTCCATTACAGAAACCACAATGACTGGCAAGCACTGTGCAAGTCTCTGCTGCACTCTTCATACAAAGCTGTACAACTCAGCACTTTAATTTGGAGGCACTTTAATTTTCCTCAGTCTAACTGGACAAATGTAATATAACCACAAAAAGCAGTACAAATTACATGCTTTGGAAATAAGTCTTCCATCTTTCCACCAAATCTGTCCAGGTAAGATAGCAATGACACCAGCTTACCTTACATTCTCCCTTTAGCACAGCCTTTCTTTAACCTGAGAAACTAGAGCAAGGCAAGGAGGATATCCAGCCACTCATCAGGATTTTTTTTCCCCCACAAAGAATTTCCATCAATAGCAAATGCAACAACTATGTATTTTATTAAGGTAATCATCAGTACAAGAAAAATTATAAAGTTCTACCCTTCCTATTTCAGCTGCTTGAGAAATACAGCCCTCAATTTACTGACCCAGGAAAGGTCAAATATTTTAACAGTTACACTAGACTAAATTAGTGCACTAAGTCACAAGAGAGAAGCATATAAAATTTGTATGAGATTGGGATTTACTTAGACGTATTTCAGAGGGAAAAAAATAAAAACAAAAAAACCCTATCTACTGATAAGGGTCTTCATCTACCTTGCATTTATAAAAGTATCAAAAAGGCTGTTTTTTTGATATTGCCATTATTCATTAATTCACCTTTAAATCCAAGAGAAAAATTAATTACTGCTGGAATGTTGTCAATGAAACACCTTGCAAAATGCAGACTTCTGTTTTCCCAACCTTACTAAAACCACATTTGTTAATAAATTGTCCACTGGTCTTTTCAATATTTTGTTTGCTTGTAAACATGCTAGTTTTGTTAGATAATAAATGTGAAGGAAGGCTCAGCTAAGTAGCAAAATATTTAGGAACTGGATTTACCCAGTTCCTGGATAAACAATAATTGGATAATCCAGGTTTTTGTTTATTTTAGTTATCTAAAACAAACATCCCCACATTGTTTTTATCCCCTAAGGTGTCATGACTTTAAGAAGGGAAGCGACCTTGATGTACATCACTTTGAAAACTGGAAAGAACAAATGTGAATTGTGACTTACTAGTAAAAGAGGAAAATCAAGAGGGAGAGAAGAGGGAAGGAAAAAGAAAAAAAGAAAAAAGAAAAAAGAAAAAGCCAAACTAGTGCTAACATAGGTGAAATAGGTAAAAGCATAACTTCTGAATCTGAGCACGATTTTCCATTCCAGCCATGATTATAGAGAGAAGCCACTGTTCTTTGTGAAGTTTTCAACTTCTGGTAACCTGCAGTCCCACAGAGCCAATTCCTAACTACATATATCTCAGTGGTGGGTTTGGATGAGAAAAAAGCAAATAACACAAATCTGCTCAGTCAGCTTTCAAAGAGAAAAATATTCTACGATATCTAACGTGGCTGCACCGGTGATCCCCACTCATCAACTGGAGCACTTGCAAATGGGAACATCTGCACTGGCTCAAATCAGATGAATGGTATCTTAAGGCAAATCCCCCTTCAAGTCTAATTCCTAACGTAAAACATCTAAATGGATACAAAGTAATAGGATACTATTTTAGTCTCTCAGACAAATAAAGTTAAAAAAATATATGTGCTACGCACTTCACAATCAGGCAATTCCTGCTGATCTTTTTGCATGTAAGCAGGATCTAATCTCATTTCTCACCCACATCCAGTGTCTCCTGGTCATCTAACTTCCAGTTACTCCAGTTCACACTACATTGATATAAGCTGCCTATAATGATTACTCATACATGCTAAGCTTCTACTCATATTCTTATCCTATTCCATTGTGAAGGGTTATCATCATATACAGTTTCCTATATTTTGCTAAGGCTTACATACGCGCTACACACAGGCTTACTGAAAGCAATTATATTAACTGATGGGTACATGCAGCAAGAGAGGAAGCACGAGGAAAGAGTGAAATTCAGGGGCAAGAACTCTGCTCACTTACTGCACTTACTGCCTAAAGGGAAAGTAAATTTAAAGACTGGCACACAAATGTCAGTGCTTTCTCACTATTCTCTTGCTTTTCTTCAATATTTCCAATATGCAATGACTTAAAAGCATGCCTACAATTATCTTAGAGGAACACTAGGGCTTCAAATAAATCCATAAAATCAGTCAGGTGACTTCCCTCTCTTTTTGTAGCAAAGTGTATTCTTTTCAGACACATAAGAAAAGCTGGTCTATGAAACTGATGAATAAAATTCTTGGTGTCTCTGCTTATCCACATATATTTCATCACAGTCTTTAAAGAGCCTTCAGACCTTGGATTCTCACATCCCTCTCTCATTTCAACTAGCACTTCTAACAGAAAAATCCTGCTATTCTCTTACATGGGTACATGCATAACAGAAATGTCACAGGATGTAATGGGATACTATGCAGCAACACTCCTAGCTTCTTTCCTAAGCACACTCTCACAGCCAGATCACATAAAATTTAGCATAAAAACACACTAGTATGGCATGTCCAAAACACATGGGTCTGCTGTACCTGATGTAAGAGCACTTTACCATTAAAAAACATAGCTTGTTAAACTTTCAATCATTCTACTAGTAAAATGAGTGGCTAGTTCTGGCTGATCTTCCTAGTCCTTTGGTGGCAGCACAAAAACTTCATTAGAATGCATCCCAGTTCCGTGAATTTCCTCTGCTGTGATAATGGAGTTTAAAAGGTCTCACAAATGACATGTAACAGGGACAATTCCCCATCAGGGACTGCAAAATGTAGGACAACTGGTAAGTCAAACTCCATCTGCCAACCTGACGGACTCACTAAACCAATAATAAAAGGGAAAGCATCTTAGTTTGCTGGCAAATTATTTCTCGTTTGTAAGACGCCTTCTGAGTCAAGCTTCACACGTGCAGTGGCTACACACGTGCAACTACTGTTCCATCACAAGTGGAGCTCTGCATTCTTTTTATGAAGAAAGAAAAAATTAACACACTTCTTTCTGTGAACAGTGGGAAAAAAAGCATGTGGACAGTGACATCCTGACCACTGGAAAAACTGTTGTCCAACTTCAATTTCCAGGCCTGGGCTTCACCACTGTCATTTCTACATGTTTAGTAGCAGCAATCTCACAAGGCAGAAGAATGAAGTCATCTATTACAAAAATTGAATAAAAACATTTAAATTTTAAAGTGATCTATAAAACCCACTGAACAGGAATATGTATATTGTGTAGTTATTAAAACAGTAGCAATTGAAAGTTAATCTTTTACACTATTCCATGGATTTATCAGTCATCCTAGAAGTCTGGTTTTCCTCACAGAACTTAATCATTTGAACCTAAGGACATAACATTTCATTGTTTTAGGTTTCATGCATCAAAAGCCTATACCATTGACAAAGAGGTTTCACAGATCTCACTCAACACGTCACTGCAGCAGCTTGCTTGGAAATTAGCAGCACATTTCTGCTTCAAGTTAGGCATGTGCTCTGCTGAACAAGACTGATATGCCCACGTGTGTGAACATGAACTCATGGCATAGGACAACACCAGGAACGGACTTTCTGACATAAAAGATTCAACCATTACTTAGAAAATGCTGTCTGTAAAAAACCAAAGGCCAAAGCTGCAGAGACGCCTTTCAACATACCACCGTCTGAGCTGATCTAACTTAAACTCAAACTAAACTCAGTTTTGCTCTGCAGATCTCATTTATTTCCCCTACATAGTCAAAAATTCTATAGTTAGGTTGATTTTTTTTAAAGGTAATTATCATTGCATAAAACAGACTATAATTTTACATTACAAATTTAGATATTTCTGCTGTCTCTGATGATTTTCATACCCCTAGACAAGTTACTATTTCCCAGTAACATGCAAAATAGGTATCAAGAATGCCTCAAGAGCATATTACTAGCTTCATTCTAAGAATAAATTAGGAACACGAGTACAAAAACATTTGTGACATATACTCTGAAGAAGCATACTATACTTTTTGCGTGCTTTATTTTTTAAAGAGGATCTGCATAGCAAAGGTAAGAAAGAGTAGGATGCCTCTGCATTTTGTGATAGATGAAGGGAACCTTTTTTGCAGGATCTGGGATGTGTTTTTCGAAAAGCAGGTTTTTCACTACAGTAAGGCCCAGTCAGGCCCAGTCACTTATAACAGCAATATTTCCTAAAAACGCAACATGTAAGCAAACAGGAGAGGGAGCACGCTTAGCCACCTTTATTTTGTGAACACCTAGGGAAACTTCACTAGCAATTTGAATAGTGGTATCGTTTGTTCAAGTAGCAGCACAATCTCTCAGTCAGGCAGCATTCCTCAGATCTTCCAGAAAAACCACGACCTTTTTTTTATGGCTCTTCAATATTCATTTTTCTGGCTTTCCTTGTTTGTTTTTAAGATATAAACTTGTGCTGGAGGATTCCTAACATTTAAGATAACTTTTTTTCCATCATGAAAGCAGCAACAGCATAACCCTCTGACGACATAATTTTCTAGAAGTTTGTAGAAGGAATGTGAATTAGAAATACAAATTTCTATTTTTGAGAATAGATCTGTACATTATGTATGAACAGTTCCCACTGAAAGCAATTGGACTATCATCTGAGTCAATGCCACTGAAACTGAAGCTACTTGTCTTGACATCTCTGAAGACCCCAACCTAAATACAGCTTTAAAAACGTCACAGTTTCTCACTGCAACCTTTAAAATTTTAAATAGCTTGCTTATAATGACTGTGACTACAACGACCAATTTTTTTAAGAGCACCAGGAAAGTAAACACCTTCAATACTACTTACATTACACCTTCTTGCTCAGGTTTCAACCATACAGTTAACGTAAATGAAGCTGGAAGCCTTGGAAAACGGGGAGTAGAAAAGCAATCCTTGTGATTATGAAAAATAAAACTGGAAGCATTGCTGAAAGACCCTGGATGCAAGTCCCTTTTGTCCTCTGTGATGCAGGTACCAAGGCCTTCTGAAAGAAGTGGTTTGTAGGATGAAGGGGATGACCTGTATGGACATTCCTGAACACAAAACCTCTGGGTGCAGGATATAATACTTTGAACAGCTACTGAGCTATGACAAAAAGTACTTCGGTCTGGCAGCCCACAAGTGGCTTGAGTTGGCACGATTGACACGTTCTTGAAAGCTCCCACATTTTCAAGCCTAGGGAAATGTCCCTGAGAGCTGACCAACACAAAGGAGTCATAATAAGTTAAGATTAATGTTTCAATAGCATGAAACAAGAAACGACACCTCAAGGAAAGAGCCCAGCAATTCATGTTTACAAAAAAGCTCCTCCTGATTAAAGCATTTGTAAATAAATAATGATGTCCATGTCGGTAGCAATGTCCTCAGGTGGTGTGCTTTAAGAGTTTATGTAGCATTTCATCCTCAAAACGCTCGTGCAAGGGCTCAGTCGCAAGGGACATCTACGTCTTCTGGCCAGCGAAATGCACGTGGGTGACAGCCAGGATCTGCAAACCATAGAAAAGAGACACAGTCCGTAGGAGGAACACGCTCTTTTGCACCAACAGAGGTGATACCCTGTTAGGGATTTTAAGGGTTTGAATTCTTCTCCTAAACTGCGGCCAGCAGGCCCACCTGCAAACCTTTGCTGGCTACGCCTGAGACATCTGTGAGTCAGGGCACGGGATTAGGCCGAGTCGAGGGCGCACACGCTCATGGCCGAGCGCAGATTATCCCGGATCCGTCGCGTCACACAAGGCCGACACTCGGCTTTGCGTGTCAGGGCGAGGAGCACGGGACACGGCAGCTCACCGGGGCACGCCACTGCGGCCTCCTAAAGTCTTTCCTGAGGGTTTCGAGCGAGTTGGTTGGACCTCACGCTCACATCCCCCCGGCGCTTACCTCAGCCTCGCACCGCTCCTTGGGAGCTGCCGGGCGCCGTCCCCACCGCGCTATTTCGGGACACCCCCCTGTTCCCCAGGGGTGCCAGCGAGCGGGAGCTGCGGCCGGACCCTCTCCCGGCCGTGTTATCTGTCGTCCCCTCGTGCCTTACCCCGCCGCCCACCTCACGCCGCCTGCTCCTCTCAGCGCTCGGCAAAGCTGATTAAAAAAACCACGTTCCCCATCTGTCCCGTGTGGAGCTTTTCTAACAGCGAGCGCCTGCGCTGGGGCGCACGGGCGGGCCGGGCCGGGGCCAGGGCCAGGGCAGGCGGAGGACGATGGATGAGTTGATGCACCGCCGCTGACGGCGCCCGGGAGCGGAGCGGGTCGGGCCGGCGGCGCCCGGCGCTCCCCGCGGCAACGCCGCCGCCGTCGCCCGGCAACGCCGCGGCCCCGCCCCGCCCCCGCCGCGCTTTAAAGCGGCCGCGGCGGCAGCGCGGGAAACCTCCCCGGGAAGGAACCGCGGGGGAAACCTCTGTGACGCGCTGGAACGAGGGTGGGAGTTTGGAGTCAGAGGAGCACGGACCAGAGCAGGGCTCTGCCGTGCGGCGCTTTCCCCAGCAACATCAGTGCGATGAAGATACACGGACCTTCAGGCGTGTTTTCGTGTACCGCGTTTCTCCTTTTGGTAGAGCTACGCACAGCAGGCACAAACAAGCTGCGAAGCTTGTCGTCAGTGAGCTGAGCGTGAGCTACAGCGGGTTGTTTACGTGTGTTTCTGGACAGAGAAGCACCAATTAATACGTCCCCCGAAGGTATATGAAGCATCTATAAATTTTATCTTTATTGTGGAAGTTGCATGAGCTGCAACCTGGCTGGTATTTTTCCCTGTAATTTAGTTGAAATTGCCTCCAGTAACTTGTTACCTTTGCATGTTTGGACTTTTACTGGCTCCATAGTGACAAAATTCTTTGGCGACATATACAACTGCTAAGAAATCATCGTCTGTCATAACTATTAATGCATTTTAACAAGCCCTTCATGCCATATCAAACAAGCTCCTTGACCATTCCTGGAACATCTTTGCTTTAATACAGATCTTTTTCCTAAGGTCATAAAAGATAAATAGTAATTCCTGCTGAAGTGTTATCAGTCACTTTGCAGTGTTTTCATGTTCTGGTAGTCATTCAGCATCATAGCTCTGTTGTCAGAATTACATGCCCTAAAGTATTCAAATGTAAAGAACTTTGTTTACCACAGAAGGGCTGGGGGGGAAACATTTGTCTAAGGCATGGTGCAACAACTCAGTCCATAAAGCATTTCTGGATAAATACAGTTAGACCACGTGCTACCACGGTACCATCAACAGTGCGATGGTCAGAGCTTCTGCACATCAAGAACAAACCAGGTCTTACAGAACACACTGGAGAGAGAACAGACAGAAAACAACCTAATAATAAAATCTCAGATGTTAGATACCATCTCAGGACATCAAACAATGGGAACAACTGTAAGTCATGGAGCATGCACCTGACAAAGGTGGGAACTTGCCAAGTGGCCAAGGACACCAGACTGACTTGTGTGTATTTCTTGGTATTCCTGAAATATTACAAAAATCAGGTTTAGCTCTGTCCCACCCCTTTCCAGCAACTGGCAAGGCTTGCTTTGAGATTCCTTGCAGGTCTAACAGGTGTCAAGAAAGAAATTCAGGGGACATGCACCAAAAAAACGCACTTTCCGTTATATTCTGCAAATACTTGACCACCTCCCAGGTAGACTGTAGCATCTTTCAATAGTGCTCACTTTGGGAAAATGGCCCTGACTCATGTTATACTCTCTATTCCCAAAACTAACCAGCAGAGGTCAAAATTTTTTGCTTTGCATGTTTCATCCAAATACAAAGACAGTAGTACAAACCTTGTAAAACCACATTGCAGGCCAACAGCACAATTAGCCAGGTCAAGGACCACTACCAGGAGTATAATGAATAAACTACCTGAAGGAGGTTAAAAGATGAGAAATCATCCTAAGGCAAACCTGAGAGTGATTTTGCAGGAGATATGGATCCTGTTCACAGGAGTGTTTTGAAGGCCCTTTAATGTACATATACAAAAACAGGGAATCCTACCAGGCAAGAAAGCATTCTAGTATTACGCAATCAATTCTCATGAAGAATTCATTATGCCCATTTGACAGAATTAAAATTGTGGCACAAAGAAAGTGACCTAATTTGAGTGCTTCAAGCTTTTAGTTACAACTGTTCGTCTCATCAGAAAAGAAAGCCTTCATTAGACACTGGGGTGCTCTAAGAAACATCAATGCCATTGGAGGATCTGACCTGCATCAGAAAGTTGCAACATAACTGGGCACCTGAACCTAATGATTCAACACTGGATCCATGGCAGATTGCATCATCTGAAAAACAGCTTTCCATAGCAGCTCTTTTCTTAACCCATGGATAGCAGTCTCAGGACACACTGAGGCTCTAGGAGGTCAGGATAGGTTGCTAAGGAAAAAGAATCATAAAGCTTAGTTTGTTGTACAGCAGTCTCTACCTTGACTAGAAAATTTTGAAGACCACATGTCTAAAATTTGAATGTTCTGAAGCAAAAATCTTATATCAGAAGTCATCTTTCTAAAATCAAGTTATAAGCCCTCAAAAAATACCTGTTTGCACATGCTCAGTGGATCATCTTATTGGAGATGGCAAAACCATAGGGACTAATTAAAACTTGTACGCAAACTAACAACCATTGCCAAACTTCAATGATCATCTGGTAGGATGAAGGAAAAAAAAATAGAAGAATTAAGGGAATGCAACAACGCACTTACTCAAAACTTCAATATTACAAAGCTAGTGTGCACAAATAGTGCACTGTTGCATGTATGTGTTCTATACTCATATAGTGCAATGCCAACTTAAAATAATTCCTGGGATGATTGAAGTAGAATTTCAGGTAGTCCATGTCTCTCCCAAAACACCATGGGTGTTCTGCACCATTGCAATTGCTTTTAAATAATATTTTATTAGTGATGAACAAAGTCTTGACAACTAATTGTTCATCAGTTTTGCCTTGTCTTCTATTCATAGAGTTCTGAAAAAATGCAGAATTTTGAATTGTAAGCTTGCTGTTGTATCATGTTCTGAAAACACCTTACACCAATATTAGCTTCTATTTGTGCAGTGTTGAGTAGTTGCATGCTATTTTTGCTATTGTGTGAAGTGATCTATGTATACTAGCCCACACAGCATGACTTTCAAAGATCAAGCTGAAGTGTACAATTCAAAATTCACTTTCAGTGAATATTCATAAAGACTTGCTTTTATGAGTGCTTTTCCTGGTAAAACTACACCATTTGAATATTTGCAGGAAATTAGCATAAAAGATCCATTTGCATTGCTGAATCAATATGTATTTCAAATTTAACTGTCTAGCAAAATTATTTTTTCCAGTATTTTGCAAAGAATAATAAAACTACAATGCAAGTACATTTTAATAGCTTGAGGGGAGTTGATCATGACAACGGAGAAATAATTAACAACTTAGGTTTTAGAGGGGAGGAAATTTTTTGTAAGCCAGTGAAATAAATATTGGAGTAAAATTTTCTGAAAGCACAGGAGGAGGCGGCAAGTATTTTATAGAGCTGTTAAGAGCCTTTTAACAGCTTTAGAAGTACCGTACATCACACCGCTCATTTTAGCACCGAAAACTTTCTTTGTTACTAGAAAGGCAGAAATGAAAGACTCTTTTAGGCAATGAGTTTTTCAGGCTTCCTTCACATGAAAATTCTGAGCTAGACTCTACATCTCCACATGGTAAATCCAGAGAAAGGAAACTTCTGCAAGGATTCTTTACACATAAGTGCAGTCACCATGATAGGCTGTAATAATGGCCTGTCCAAGCAGGAAAGGCCATCCTATACAGCTGGAGCACTTGGGCTCTCATAGTCTACCTTTCCTCTCCTTACAGCACATGTTATTTCCTCCACATCTTCTCCCACTCCGTGCCATCATATGCTTTCCTACCAGTTCCCAGAACAGAACATGTCCACATAACAATTTCTCTTTTATTAGCCTGTTCTCCAAAAAACCCCAATGTATCCTCTGACCTTCAACCCTTTTAATATGTTATCTGTACTTAATTAATCAGTTATCTGTTTTCATCAACCTGCATCAACACCTTCTCCAGACTCTCAGTCAAATCCCTGCCCCTACTCTTCATTTTCCTTTGGAGCTTCTGCTGTACTCCCCTATTTCATGGCTACCAGGAGGAGCAGTCAGCAAGCAAAAGTTTTGTGAAGAGACTTACACTTGAGACATTACATAAAACAATCCTGATTTCAAGTGTCAGACATTCACCAAAGATAACATTTCTTCTAAGAACTCTTTCCTTACATTCAAAGATGTCCTGTGGACATACAACATGACCATATTAATTTCCTCCGATAAATGTTAAATTTCTGCTTTTTCTTCCTGAAAATTATTATTTCACAATTCTCAAAATACTTAACCCATCTTTATTTTTTATCAAAACCTCTGCATGTATGTCCTCCTTCAGCTTCTAAATTCACTTCTATTTCACAGCCCCTCTTATTGCAACTTGCAAATCACTACAGTAAATTAACTCATATTTATCATTCCCAAGGACATGCTCCTTCCACAAACATCTTCCTCCTATTTGCGCCTGTAAGGATCTGAATTCTTTCTTTTCAGACCAACTCTTCAGCAAGCATCAGGTCCTTCAAACCTTTATCTTCTGCCCTCACAATCCTTGTTTCACACCAATTTCTTCTGCCTTTCAATGTGTCTCTCCTTCACAGAACAGACTCCTCATTAATTCTCTGACCTTTAGTTTTCCCTCTCTCTTCCTATTCACTTTCCCTTCCCTCTGAAAGCTTCTACCTGAACTCACCTCAGTCCAAAGTTCTCCAGAGTTTATGGTAAATGCTTTTTCTTCTCAAGGGTTCTCTGTCTTCTACATGTCATGAGGGAGAGACTTGGAGGAAAAACTCCAGAGCCATAAATTGGTTATTGCTGTGCTTTGCCTAGCTGCTGGGGTAGCAGAACCAGTAACAGTGATACAGAAGCTTCATCGTCTCCAGAGCAAAATCACACTACCCTTCTTTCCTGTATAGGACACATTCAGGTCTCCTCATGCCAGGAGATGCAATTAAACACTTAGTGTTTTACCAGTGAGATCCCTGATGAGCAGCAATGGCAAGACATAGGGGAGGAACTGCTGCTCCCCCCCACGAGGAACTAAGAGGAAAACAAGTTGGGTGAAGGCTTGTTTTCTCTCTTTCCTCGCCCCTCCTTACAGCTCACAGTGCAGTATTGCCTTCTCAAGTAACAGTTAGCTCTTCAAATCATTTTCAGCAGCCAGGACCAATTTGCTCCTTCAGCCCTATGAAAGGACATGGCTGCCTCAGGAGCACAGTGCAGTTGAATTCAGGTCCTCTCTCCACTTCAGACTGATACAGAGCAGGAACTTTACCATACCTACTGTTTCGCTCAAAGGTTCCCCTGTTATATTATGTGCCATCTTTCAAAGGCATGCACAAGTCTCATGCTTTTCTTTAAAGTAGTGATCCCTCTGCTCCTGGTACCTCTTTTCTTCAGGAATAATTTTAAAACTGTTACATTCAAAGAGACAGCAGTCTCCCCAGAGCCACTGAGTTAAGCTTGTTACACTTCCGCCTGTAAGTGAAACACATTAACATTATTCATCATCCTAACTTTGAGGTGTTCATTATTTCCAGTTATCTTTAACGAGTGTATCTGCTGTAACTGCATACACATTTTTGCATAAAGACATTTTGTGCACCTTAGTCTCTACCATAAATTCTGAGGAGTATTAGCATGTACTGTACGTTTTCATACTTTTCTAGAATTGTAGGATAAGTATAGCTTATTTTAAAAAAATGAAAGTACATCCTTCTCATAATAAAATTCAGATGCTAGATTAAAGGAGGCTATCCAAAGAAGAAACAAAGCAGTCAGAAAATCAAAATTCTAATCAGAGCTCAGAAATGAGTAAGTGCATGTCTGTGCCTTAGTTTCCTCGTCTACAAATCGAGAAGATTGATACTGACTTTAGTGAAGCACAATGACATGTACAGGAAGGAACAAATTACCAAAGAATTATCAAGAGCAGTAAAATTTCTGAGTTTAACTGTCAAATGTCAAAACCAACCCTCTTTCTGAAGTTCAAGAAACTGCTTAACTTAGCAGTAAATCTAGCTTTAGCTATGAACAAAAAGGTCTACTGTTAAAAGCCAAAAATGGAAGTATTATATGATGGCTGAATGCTCCAAGAGACTGATCCTGTGAAATGCTAGAGGGCAGTCAGTAATTAGGATCGTATGGCAAAAGAAAATTGATAGTAAGACCCTACATCTTTATAAATTTTTCCTATATAATCAACTAAAATAGTAATAGGATTAATAACATGAAAATACATACTAGTAGTCGCAGCAAGAAATTATAGATTCTCTACTGGTGAAGATATTCTAAAGGAGACAGACTAGAAATTCCTTCAGACTGCTGGGTGACAGCACAAGGAAGCAGAGGAGCCTCCCACAGTAAGAGAAGTGACTGTAGAGAAACAGACCTTTTGTTGTTTTCCTGCACAAAACTCCCAGGAGAGTAGCTCTGTGAGGAAAGGTTGATTTAACTGCATTCTGGTTGAATAAATGTAAATCTAGAAAGCACGATAAGCAAGTACAGTGGGAGATAAGGACACAGCATAGGAAATATGTCAGGGTAATCAGAGGGAAAGGGTGCTGGTAGAGGATGCAGCAGAACCAATCTAACAGCTGACTGCTGCCCAAATGGGCAGTCTCACTCCACCCAGAGGATTTAGCAGATTGAATCCACTCACCAAGGAGTCAAGCGAGTGCCAAAGTTGGGTACAAGGATATTGGCAAGAACAGGATCATCCTTTCTAAATGGAGCAAGCTTTTAGATGGTCTCGGTCTGCTTTGAGAAAACATATTCCAAGCTGTGATCTTTAAAGTCTCCTTCCAAGGCCAGGGCTAGTGGCAGTTTTTGAACCAGTTGTATAGAGTGAGGCATAACTTTCCAGGACATCATGCTTCCTAGTGTCTTTCTCCTCAGAAGAAATAGAGGGAAAGAGGCCCTAGAGAATTAAAAAACTACTAGCTAAGTCAAAGGATATCTAAATTAGTTACACCATTGATGGAAAAGGAGGGAGACTTCAGTCATGACACATTCTCCTTGTCTGTACTCGGTCCACCTCTAATCACATGTATCTCCTCGACAGGGCCAAGCACGTGATGACCAGAATCTTAAGATCATCAGAAAACAGAGCAAGATGGACAGAATGTGTGCATAAGATAAATAAGATATCACTAAATAGACAAAATCATAGAAAAATGTGGGGTTTTTTTTGTGCGTGAGAGGCAGAACTACTTTGTGCCATTATAATTGCATTTTCATGACCATCCTAATGAATATGCACAAATGATGGTGCAGCTTTCATCAGGAGTATGCAAAAATGCAAGCAATTTGGTATAGCCAGAGTCCAGTTGATTCCTCTGTAAAATCTCTGAGATGACATAATTCCTAATATCCCAGTTTTCCTAAGGGAAGAGAAACAAACTGTATGTGCATCAATATGCTGGTGGCCTAGTGGTTAGCATGCAGGACTCTCACTGCTGTGACCCAGGTTCGAATCCCAAGTCCCCTGGGCAGATGGTAGCTCGTTAGCCCTGTGAGACCATCCATCTATGAGAAGGTCACTCTAAAACAAACCTACGTCCTGAGGACCTCACTGCCATTGTCCAAGCTTGCTTGGCCCCGGCAGATGAACCTTAGGATTAAAGGGTGGGCTCAGTTCAGCGCAGGCTGTGTCTCACCTAAAAAATCCATTGCGCAGGCTGGAAAGGTAAAAGACCTTTCCCCAAATCTTCGTTCGCGAAGACTGGCCATTATATTATATAGCCGAAGATGGGAATGCCTTGCTTTGGCTTTATCAATATTGCTGTAACAATGAAGCCTATGCATAAAGAGAATGTTCAAATAACAGGCAATGATCCCCTCGCACTTTGCACGTCATTTATTTTAAATATATGTATATATTTTTAATCAAGCTAATTTGCTTAATACATATTTTATAAATCTCATAATTATGAGATTTTCTTGCAGAGTTGGTCTTGGGGCAATGAAATATTATCAAGCTCAAGTGAGAAGTGCTAAATAGCTGGGGGTTCCTATAGCCTCAGCCACACATCCATAGTCTTAGACAGGGACTGGACAGAGAAGTCTCATTCCATTAGGATACTCTGCAAAGGAGAGTGACAGCTGCATTCACAGGAAAAGCCTCAAGACCAATGAGGACACATGACTTGGCTTGGGCCCAAGCAACACTGTTGAGGTTTAAATCCTCTCATTCAAGGACACCTTGACAAAAATCACGCAAACATCTGTATTTATGCCTTTCAGCATTTGGATGTTTGGGATAGAGAAAAGTAATTACTGTCATCATCCACACACTTGATGTTAATTTTTAATACAAATTTTACCGAGTAACACTAAAGATATCAGCATATCAGCATAACATGAGGATAACAGTGTAAATGAGAAAGTGGCTTCATATTACAGTCTGGTTTTCAGGGCTAAGATGACTACTAATAAATCACCTGATTTGCATATTTAAAAGGTAAAATTTACTTCCTAGTCATTAAAATAGATTCCAGAAGTCCTTTGAATACATACTGCTTTTGTTAAAACTAATTTCTGAAATAATGCAATTATTTTTCAAATAATCTTTACAATTTATTCAAGAAGCAGTTGTACAACTAAAAACAAAATAAAAATAAAAAAGAAAAAGAAAACATTCTCTTTATATTTTTTAAAAACTTACTCAAAATTAACTTAGTCATATAAATGACTGATGCGTACTTCATGGTTTGTATTCTAAGCATTTCACTGAAAATCCAGCCTTTTGACACTTCTGTTGTCTGCCTCAGAATTTTTCAACAGTTGAAATTACATTCAGTTTTAAAATTACTTTAAATTTTGAAATTTGTCCATTTATCCCCATAGCAATCCAGTGTTCATACAACTGGAAAAATTAACAAGTGTATGAAAATTTCATACATAAGGCACTATGTTTAGAAGAAAGCAAAACCTTCTGACTTCAGTACTCCAACCTAGAAATAAATCTGTTATGAATGACAAATGACTTGTGATATTCCTTCCTAGTTTCAGTTAGAGAGAACAGACTCTTCAAAGTATAGAATTTTATGTTCTGCAACCTTTTTCAGCTGTTTCAGCTTATAGACTTGTTCACTAGTACCCCTCCCAGCTATAGTTCTGATTTTTCCAGTCATCCTCTGAGGACTGAACTTTGATCTTTTTTGAGGCTTACTAACTTTTCAGAAGAACTAGCAATGACATCAGGGTTCAGATGCAGAGATGACAATTTGATGGTTCTTTTGCCTTTGACAGTTCATTAACTGTGGGCAGAGAGTGGATCACCTATATCTCATCCTTTCCATTCTGATGGGAAATTTTTTTCTGTAAATGAAAAGAAACATACATAAGTGATTTCAGGATAAGCGTAAGTTTTCATGATTATTCTCGCAACCAAAATCCATGCGATCAAAATTTGTTGCCAGCTTTTAATTATCTTGTAGCAGTTGGGCCCTATGTACAATTTCCTAATTTGATTTTACCCCAAATCAAGGTGTAAAGTAAACTGAAGTTATTTTTATCTCTTTTTTTTTCTTTTGTGAATATCAAGTGATGCCTTAAACCCCAATGGTTTTCTAATTTTGTAAGCCTTATAAGTTTTATAGGTAATAGAAGTAGATTTTAGAAATAAACCCCTTTCTCCCTCCTCCCCGTAATATCCCTTAGTTTATACATTCCTTAAGCCTCTCACCCCATTCCATACCCCCATATCCAGTAGATGATGTTTAGTCTTTTAGTCAAGGCAAGCCTGTCTTGTTTGGAGAACGCTTGTATCTTGGCCTAAACCGCAGGACAGAGTCAAAGAACTGGGTCACCCTGCTCTCTGTACCCTGAAGATGATGAAGATGATGAAGAGGGGGTCCCAAAAAGCACCCCAGACCCAATTCCAAGAGGTGGGCCAGGGGGTGGACCAGGCCAAAAGTTATAGGGTGGACACACTTAGGATTGGCCAGATATTGTTATAAATGTAACATCCCGGGCACAGCCCGGGGCGCGCGCGTCGTGTAACATCTATTGCCTTGGCAAGAATTAAACCCTTTCTTATCTCACCCCAGCTTACGGCTCCTGAATTTTTCGTAGCACCAGCTTAGCAGGCATCACAAGGACAAGAATGTTTTGGAACTACAGAAATATTGATATTTAGTCATATTGGTAAAAATACTGAGAACTGCTGTAGTGTATCTGAGGCCCAGCAATACTGGAACCTCACTATCATCATGAGTAGAACATTAGATTAAAATTCTAATGGTATTTGCTCTCTATGGGACAGACTATGGCTATCCTGTGTGTAGTTATGGCAAGTGCACTTTGAAATCACATTTCTCCATCATGAAATGTGCCCTTAACCTGCTGCAGAGGTTGGAGGAGATATCCTATCAATCTGTTCTAATTGACCATATTAAAAAAAAAGTTTGTAGGTTGGTTCCATCCTTCTCATCTTACTTTACACAATAGGGCATTGTTTACCTAGATATCAAGGACAATGAAATTTGAGACTGAAACAGTTCTGTCAACATTTTTTTTCATAATTGAGTATTACAGAAATGTGTCCCATCTTTCAACCTTATGTGAACAGCCCAACTGAAATCTGCAGGAAAATTTACTCAGAAAGGCTGGGGAACATAAATTTATATAAATGGTATAAATTTGGTATAGATTTAGTCTGAAGAAATTTTAATTTGGAAGTCATGATCCAGGAAGACATGGTTAAACTCAGTGCAGTCGTACAACAGAAGTGGAATCTGGAAAACCCTGAAGCCAACTCGAGTCTTCAAGGTGTTTGGAGGTAGCCCAGGGTATTGATTCAGGACCTCCAGCACAACTCAAAACAAGATAGCTCAGGTTAAATCTTTCTCTGCTTTGTTTTCTCATTCCAACTGCTGAATTGAAATGTTCAGCGTCAAAGTAAAATTATGTATTTAATCTGGGAGATGAATCCTTTCTGTTTTGACAGATTCTCAAATTAGTCTGCCTCAGCTCCTGTCAGCAGAACTGGTCAGATGACAGATGAAAAAGATGGCAGATTCTACACTCAGATGTAGAATTCTTTTCCACCTACAATGTGCTGACTTATAGGAGACATTTTCCCTTTTAGGATACTTTAAATGGGATTTTAGGAATTGTTCTTCTCTTCATTGCTTCCAAGATGTTTTTGTCATACCTTACCCTACGTAAAGATCATACTCAATTTGTGGAACAATTAAAGCAATGAAAATACAAAGGACAGTCTTCCAAGGCTTTACATCCAGGAAAATATTAATCACAAATAAGTCCAGAAATTAACAAGAAGAGGAAGAAAACAGGCATCTGCAATTTGAAATTTATTCCTGCTCTGTAATGCAAAAGTGGAGCTCACTTCCAGAAAGCCAATTCATAATCTTTCCTGAGCATCCGTTTAAAGAAAAGGTAACTACAACTGAACTGAGATGAAATGTTTGCTCCCCATAACCTATGCATTGTCATACACATCTTCTTCCAGTAGCAGGCTTGGCCTCTTCCATTTGCCAGTGCTCTTTCCTATTCAAATGAGATGAAAACTGCTGGTAGGCAAATAGAATAAAAAGAGAGCTGACAAGATACAGTGTCTTGCCTTCCCCCTTCTCCATACCCCAATTCCAAGTCTTTTTATTTTGAGCATTTTCTATAAAGGCTTTTGTGTAGAAAGTGCCTGCTAGTCTTCAGCATTCGTGACCAACATGTCAGCCTCTTATAATCAAGAACTGGGATACTTCTCCCTGCCCTGTAAAGCTCCTGAGGGTCTATCCACTGATACATCAGGGAAGCCTGAACTAAAGCACCAACAGCAACATATAAAAAGAGAGCTGAAATAGCATGAGGAGCAGGGACTCAAGGGTGTTTTTTTCACAGGATGCCATGAAGCCAAATACTCCTGGCTATAAAAAGCATATGTGAAACACTACTAGTCTGATAAGTAGGACACATTTTTACAAATTTAAATAAAACACTGGGCATCACTGAAACCATCTGAAACCTGTTTGATATGTTAGTCCACAGTAACAGCTGGGTAGCGAGTGACAGGGAACTTGAAAGATGCTGAAAGCCTTCCTTTTGAAACTGTCAGACTGAATACTGGCTTTTTATTATAGAAATTCCCCCCACCCTGTGGAAATACTGAGGGCTTGACTGTATTGCAGATGAATATAGAAATAAAATATTCATGGACAGGTTGCCAACATTCTTTAGGCTGGATGTGGAAGACTGATCTCTATAGAAGAAACTCAGTCCATGTTTTTTCAGCCTTTTACTTCCCTCTAAAAAGCCAACAAGGGGAACAAGTTCTGTGATGTGTACACCTGCGTGGTGGAACTGCTTTATTTGGATACTTACATTGTCCCCCTCCTGACATATCCTGACTGAGTCAAATTTACCTTCATATAAGCACCATGCAATGATAACTTTGTTGTCACCAAATCAAACTGGATCAAGTTGACAAGGAATTAAATATTTCCATCATCTAGTATTACATTCCCAAAATATATAAAGTCTGAAGTAATACTCTTGTACATTCCTTTTCCATTTTGCTTCAAATATTAAGCATGTTGATAAAATTTACCAGTACCCTAATTCATAAAGGGAGAATGTTAAGTACTGTGAAATAAGCTTCAACTAAGTGATTGCAGGTAGAATAAGGTTATAAGAGTTATAAATTCATGATGAATAGGTTTATATGCCTTTTGTACTGAGCGCAGATAGAGAGGCTTTTCTGGGGAGTAATTTAGTCTGCCTAAATTAGGTTCCTTTGGAGAACAGTTCAGAGGAGGAGCCAAACCACTGCTTCTGGTCCTGACTGACTCCAAGATTCATATCTTGATTTCCTCATATGAATAGTCATATGTCAGAGATATATCTTACTTATATCCAAGAAATGTTCTAAAACCTCATGGCTGTATGAGATTCCCAGATTCTTCAGTGCATGTCACATTTAAATGTTTACTACTGTAATGAATATTAAATAGTTTTCAAACAACTGCCCCAGAACAAAATAGCAAACAGCTCATTCATGTCAACTTCAGACTACACTGAGGTGACACTTAGCTACATTTAACATTTTTGGTTCCATAGTTGAGTAATTTAAGTAATTTGTTTTAAAACAAGTTGTTAATATTTATAATTTGAAGCCACTTACAGGGCAGCTCTTCAATTAGTTTGAAGACAATACAGTGCTACTGCTCTCACCATATCACAAACCATATCCCTTGGCTTTGAAGACTCCTACTGACTCAAATCACAGCTGAAGATGTAGCCCACAATTTAAAATTCACTGAAAAACAATTTAAGCCTTCAAACTTAATATTTGCTTGTGTTCATGCTATAAAACTCAATGACTATAATAGTCATGGAAAATTAACGCTGAAGGGGCACAGACTAATTTAGAATGAATTTGTTTTAAACATGGATGAAGACAATTCATTTGCTTGATTGCCTAGAGAAATGAAGTTTTGGATGATGAAATTGAGACCAGCTGTTGAGAGAACAGGAGACTCAAAAACCTGGAGGATGAGGGTGAAGACAGAAGTCAGCAATGAGGAGAAAACTGTCAATTTCTGTAGGAAAAAAGTCAAGAAAGCAGGCAATCTGGACGTGAACTAAGACGCTAATTCTTATGAAGAATTGTAAATTTACTTCCAGGAAAATTTCAGGATATAAAGGGTGAACAAATTATTTTTTAAAATATAGTTTATGCTTCTGCCTTGTAGCTACTTGGGAACCTTTCAAATAGACTCTCGCAAAATATTTTCTGGGTAAAATTTATCTTTTTCTGCCACGTTTTTAAATTTTTTGCTGGAGCCAGACCTACTCTGCTGCCATGTGGTCACCAGTCTGTCATAAGGAGGCTCAGCCTTGGCAGCCACACTAGGAGAGTGTCCTTTGTGTTAGGCTGGTCACGTCATCACTTCTCTTCTAGGACTCTAAAACACATGGATGGGCTCAGATGTCTGTCAGGCATCTTAGAAAATGGAGTTAACTGGCTGGCTACCTGTGACAATGACAACTGTCTGAGGAACTCAACTTTCCTTTTGCAGTTTGCATTTACACAAAACCTGTCAAATTGGCTGTGGCTATTATGAGCTTCTAATTAGGCCTCTCTAAAGACAAGGTCATAGACTACTAGAGGGAGAAAAAAGGTTAGCAAAAAAGTAGCAGCCCCAAGTACAGCCACTTTGCTTTTGAAAACATCCAAATGCCAGCTCCTACTAGGAAAGGAGAAGTGAGGTCCACTGTGCCTTAGGGTGGTCTTAAGGTCAAACCAGAAGGCTTGAAAGAGTCCATAACTTTGAGATAGTGCTCAAGTCAATTACATTTTGGTGAATATAGCTTTGATAGAATATTCTTCCCTTACTGTACTCCAGAATCATGAGGCAATTGCTTTACACGGTGACATTCTCATATCACAAAAAATTTGGCTGCAATTAAATGACAAAATACTGGATACTTTGGTTTGCAAGGCAACATGAAAACACAAAGCCTGACAAACAGTCCCTTAAATCCTTAACAATGACTTAAGGAATAAAATAACAAAATGAAACTATGTGGAGGTTAATGCAGATACCAGATGGGAGACTTAGAGAAATGTCTGCAGTTAGCAGCACGAGAAAATCTGAAGGCCAATATGTGCAGACATTATGGCAGATAAGGTAGTGGAAAGTAATCCTCACAATGAGATAATATAGCTTTTTCATATAATTATGATATTTGAAAAATGTAGTAACTTCATTTGAAATATCGACATCGAGTCAGCATAAGCTATAACATTAATAGGCTGAGTAAAGAGAATAAATAGTTTTATCCTATTTAATCATAAATTTGGCTTAATGACCTTTATCTGATTATATGAGCAGCCCAAGCAACAATATTAAATAAATAAATAGAATATTAAAAGATTGTTAGCAGATAAGCTGCTTGGATATTTCCAGATTAAATGTATTTGGGGGAGGGAGCTCTGTCATTTACCAGTATATACATTTTCAAAATTAAGATGACTGCACAGGTGCTCCAGCTGAGCCCCAAGTCTGTTGCTGTCCCTGCCCATTGCTGTGAAAAACCTCTCCTTGGCACCCTACTGGGAACCAAACGATTTTTCAGGAGAGATGCTGGTTTGGCCCTTAGTCATGCAGCTAAATTTGTCTTTTGATAAAACCTGGGAAAAAAAAAACCAAAAACCAAAAAACAGCTTCATAACTAAAAAGTGTTCTCTTTCTTTTGTTATACACAAATAATAGTTACTATATAGTTGTCTAATGTGATTAACCTAAAGAATTAATAAAAATGTAAGATCTCGGTTGTGCTCTTAAGCTTGCATTAAGTACAGGTAACAAACTTCTGTTCCCAGGTGGACACTGCACTGCTTCAAACAATTTTTTCCACCTTGCCTGAATGTATACATTTTCTCAGCAACGTTAATGGCATGAAATGCAAAAACAAACAAACAAACCAAAAAACCCACAGAAACCCCCCAAAATCAACCAACCAAACAAAAAAACTCCAAACCACAAAAACCCCCAAATCCCTCCCACCACAATTTTATCCCCTCTTTAGTTTTCTTCCCAACCTTTGTTTTCTTATCCTTTTGCACAACCAAACCTTCAATTTAACTGGAGAACTGACTCACTTAGAGCAAAATACTTTTGCCACATTTGGTGTTTGTTTGTTTGGGGTTTTTGTTGTGTGTGTGTTTTGTTATTTTGGTTAGGTTTTAGTTTTTTTTAAAACAAGATCTTATTTCCAACATCATGACAGAAAACCCTGCTGTCATACTGGAGCAGGCAAAAGATTTAAATCAGTACTTTTGTTGAAGACAGACCTTCACCATAAGTCAAGGTGCCTGATAACTTCCTAAACAGGCTTGATTAGTAAAGCAAAAATAATATATTATAAAGAAATTCTCAAATGCAGGTGTTATCACAGAATGACACTGGCTGTATGATTAGGACAGATAATGTTTTATCCTGGCTTATGGATATATTTGCATCTAGAGATCAAAATGAGAATTTTATCCCATTGGCAAGTATAGAATCCATTTTTTAATGGGAAAAGAAGGTTACAACATGGAGTCTATCTTTGTAGAAGATTTATATACATATGTATCTCAGATACAGCAGAAAAATAAAATATTGGAGGCAAATAAATGAGCCTTAATATGGGTTAAAACAATACTTTTGTGACTGACATTTTATCCTTGCAAGTTTCCCAAGTCTAAAATACTCTACAGGTGAGTCCTCTACCCTGAGATTTTCTCCAGTCCCTTGGACTTAAATTTCCACTCTTGCAAAGCAACCTGTTCAGGTCGTATGGGGAAAGCAACTGCTTTCCTCGCTGGATGGCAAGTGAAGAAGAAGAGCATCACTAAGCACTTTTGAGAGGTACCTGAGGAAGGGATAGGTATGCTCAGAAACAGCTATTCTCTTGTAAATGACCATCATCCCTATGCCCCATCCCAGCAAAACATTCATCCTACCCTGCACCCTAAAAAGAGCTCAGTTGAGGGGTCATAATTTGCGACATACATTTACTTTTGGTCTTAAATTACATATTTAAATCTGTAGGGGAGAGAAAATGAGAGATGCATGGTGTTTTGCCAAAGAACATTTGCTTTAATTGTAGCAAGAGGTTTCCGCTAGTGAAGCAACACCCATATTGAAGATTCAATCTATATATGTCTCCCCAAACAAATTATGTATACAATAACAACCAGAAAACCTTATGTATTTCATTATACATTTAATCTTGAAATATATACTACTGAAATTTCTATGTTTTTGTGTTTGCAAACAGTAATGAAAAAATTAATTCTGATATTCACAGAACAATGAAATCCAGATTTCTGTAATATTGCATTCCCTTACTCTCCCTTCTCATCGTCAATATCCCTGATTCCCCTTTCCTATCTACTAAGTCACCCTGACTGTACCCTCAGCCTACTTCCTTGACTGACATAGAATCATAGAATATCCTGAATTGGAAGGGACCCCTAAGGATCATCACAGTCCAACTCCTGGCCTTGCACAGGACATCCCCAAGAGTCACATCATGTGCCTGAGAGCAGTGTCCAAACACTTCCTAAACTCAGACAGGCTTGGTGTTGTGACCACTTCCCTGGGGAGCCTGTTCCAGAGCTCAACCACTCTCTGGATGAAGAACCTTTTCCTGATATCCAATGTAAACCTCCCCTGACATAGTTTTATGCCATTTCCTTGGGTCCTGTCACTGGTCACCCTTCTTTAATGAGAGGCTTCTCTGAAACTTCCTCTTACCAATTGCCAGTCAAAAAGCCAAAGAACTTGAAGCTTTCTGTCAAAGAATTAAATTTGAACTTCCCAATTTTGCTTTTACCTTTCTTGAAACTTGCCAGAACTGAGTATTTCCAAGATTGTTAGCCTCTTCTCCCCCTGTTAATTTAGGATGGAGCAAGACAGTGAGATATAGAGGGGAATAGATGGAAATTGCTACAACCTAAGCCTTACAGTTTAGGAAAGCAGAGTTTCTTCCTTACATGAACTGCAAGAACAGTTGCTGAACGCTCTCTAGCCACCTTTTGCAGCCTATTGAACGTATTTGTTTGGGAAAATAAAAATGACAAATTGACTTTTAGATTAATGGCTACCATATTGGTAATGTACAAATCACTTTTAACAGCCACTATTAACTTGGTAAAGAGAAGCTTGCTAACTGCTCTTTAATTAAGTACACTTAATGACCTTAAGGGGATTAGTAGTCTTGTCTGATAATCAATAAGCATGGCAAGATTGTCACCCCATAGACATGGGCTAGAGAACAAAATTAATCTGTGCAGATTAGTTCTACCTAGTTTGGTTTGTTTCCTAAGACTTTTTCAAAATCACTTCAGTTTAAAATACTTATGAAAATATATTAAATGTGTACTAAATAGAATATGTTTTCCACATGATTTTTCCTCATTTAGCAGTGTTAAAATGGCATATGTGCTTATTAGCAAAATCCTGTACTCTGGACAGGAGCTAGTGGAGATCATTTTAGAAGAAATTAAAAAAAAAAAGAGTGGATACCCATGCTGCAGTCTCCAGAGAAAGCTGGAGGCTGAAGGAGAGTGAACATGCTGCCTCAAGACCTAGAGTGAAACATTGTACCCACAAAATGATCCTCAAGAGTGGCAGAATTCCTGCCTGCCTCTGCCAAAGCCACCCTGCCTGCACAAGGTTTTGTCTTCCTCCTCTCTCTTGGGTGCAGTCAAGCTAGAAGCTGCTCTAGGGGCACCCCATCTCAATGCCTTAATTCTCACCACAGTTCCCATTTGATGAAATGCTGCTTGTTTTGTTTTCTGTGATGGCTGGAACCACTCCCACCATCCATAAGCACACACACCTTCCTTAACCCAGCCTTCCTCAACTCCTCGGAGATACTGTCTTCTACTCCTCCCCCTTCACTTAACTGTGCTGCCTTCCCTCGCCTGTCCTCCCCAAAATATCTATATTTGGGGCTCTAGCAACACCAGCTCTGCCCAGCTTAACTTAGTCAAAGCAATTAATTATTTTGAGCACTGCCCAGCAGCTCACCCTTCCCTAGCCAGAATTCCCCTCCACAAAAAAGGCACAAAGGACTTGTAGGACCAGGATCATCCACCCTCCATGTCCCAGGTCTTCCGCTCAGGGCTGCTCAGAGGATGTTGCCCTCACTCACACAGGTCTCTCTCCTCAGTGACAACCTTGGGCTCCCCAGAGGGAGCTGCAAGTGTTATGCTCTTCCTTCACGTAACATGAAGGTTATTACTGATTATTACTCGGTACAGAAGTTTGTCCTTACTCAGGGTTTAAGAGAAGCCAAGCTGTTACACGCCACTGATTTGTGTGCAGGACACAATTCAATCCAAGACAAATTTTGGTCCATTGGATAAAGTATAGCAATTTTATTCTTTCCATATTCTTGGTAAATAGGAGGGAACTTTTTGCAGAAAACAAATGTACAGATAATTTTTTTTATTACTGCTTTTAAGGTTTACGTGTATACCTCAAGATACCTGCCTCATCCCAGTACACAAACTCCTCAAACTTCTTCAGTCTGAGGGCTGGGGTTCAGAAGAGAAGGCAAGAAGCTTTGCACTGCAATAACTCTGCAAATGTAAAATGCAGAGAAAAGTCCAAAGGGCAAAAAATATTCTCCCTGGCATAAGACAATCTTTCAGGAACAAATATAATACTTAAAATCTAATAAGAATTTGGAAGATAAGAAAAATAAGCAGTTATATTTAAGGGTAGTTTTACAAATAGTATAGTTGGTTCTTCCCTTTTCCCTGAAAATAAAACACCTCCCTAGGTCTTTGAGTCTGAGTGTCATGCCTGCAGTAAATCAAAGGGACTTAATTGCAAAAGAGAAGCCTCTATAAGACATGCATATAGTATATTGACACTTAGGCTACCAGAGCCATAGGGATATTAAAATTGATTTCCAACAAGTTGAGGCCTTCTGCTTTCTAATCCTGTATCCCACAAATATATATTAACACCACTCCCTAAACAGGGGTAATTAGCTTCCAAAAATAGCTACCTATATAGAATGTGGAACATAGATACTCAGCTCACCTTCACATAGTTGAATGTCAGCTGCCAAAGTGCACAGAACAGTTCACATACTGACCAGGATGGGACTTTACTGCTCTTAGCTTCATAGGAAAGACATTGCACTTAATTAAGCACTTGGTATTTAGTGACCTGATCAGGATCTCTTACTGTCATTTGTGCCCACCCACCATTTTTTAGTTAATTAGGGTTTACCTTCAGCTTCTAAGGCTTTCAGATCAGAAGTACTTCCATTGACGATGCTGATGAAGTGCTTCATCACCCACTTAGTCCAAACAGGGACAATCCACACTTTCAGCATGCCCAGGCTTTTAATTGTAGTTAAACCACCAATCTGATGTATTTTAAGTAGCTCCTACTACTGTCAGCATTCCTCTCTGACAGTGCCTAGCAGGTCAGAGAAAAGGCTGTTTCACCCCAGACTAGATCTTGTACCCAAGAGCTAAACCACATCTGACGCAAACCAGCAAAAAAATAGCTTCTCTTTTTCTGCCCTAATACAGAGGGATTAGGACCTCCTGTTTTCCTCAGGCTTCCTTGTCCCAGGGCGTCACTTAATCTCATGTCAGCTGAGAGCAAATTAGGCTCAAGCATCTGGGAGCCTCCTGCTGGTCACAGGTGTACACAAAGACCAAAACAGCCCCATCAGCTCCAGAGGGGAGCCGAGCTCAGATCACCCTTTGGTTTCTATCACAAAATCAAAGAGCAATGCTCTGATTTTTTGTTAAGATGCCTCTTTATCCCAGTATCTGCTGAGACCTTGATAGCCTTGTTGGCCCAGTTAATATTTTACACTGACTTAATACTACTACTACTACTACTACTACTACTGCTACTACTAATTGTATAGACTCCAAGAGTGGTAGGCTGTTATGAACATAACAAAAAAAGCAAGTTTTTATCCTCTTCCCTGATGCATACTCCATTCCTACATATATTCTTTCTGTCTTCTGTCCATATTTGGCTCTCTCCCCCACCACAGCTGCATTTTCTTCCATATATAGTTCTCTTTTCCTTTCTGCAGGTTTTGCCTCCCTCATCTAACATGGACATGACCTTCTCATCTTCAATTTCTTCCAAATCCATGGGCATGCTTGATGACTGCTGTATGCTACCCCTTCTGGCCACCATTAGTTTATTTATATTAACCAAACTCTGCTCCAGATCCCTATTGCTGTTGGCATGGTCTATAAATTTAAATAGATTTTTTTATGCATTAGGTAAGTCCTTTCTGATACTCATTGCTTTGCCAAAATGAAGTCTACTGAAAGAAGTGCAATTTGGCTGGGCCACAGTGCCAAATAAAATTAATTTATCTTTAAGCTGGAACATCTGTTAAGAGCATTTGACTTCATGAATGGCATTTCTGAACTGCATCAGTCCAAGGCACATGTTGTGCTGCACAGGTATCGAATCACAGAGCTTCTGTTTAGACAGTGATGGAGGAAACAAAGAGGAATAAAGCCTCAGAGCCACCCATTGTAGGGATGTGGTTCTCAGGTACCATTGTGTTTGCTGCAGTGTGACCCAATGTGATCCAAAATGTGATATATTTTCTATGAATCTCTCATGCTCAAGTACACTGCATATGTTCTCCCCATGAAAAAACAAACAAACAAACAAACAAAAATGGAAGTAGGGAGACAAGTTAGCTCTTCTTCCTAGTTAATATCACCTTCCTCTCCCCAGCTGTTGCTGTTGTAAGTCTATAAAGAAGTGGTACAGTCCTAAAAGGATGTCATAGACTCTCTTGTTTTTCTTGGAGCTATAAACCATGTTGTGGATAGGCTTGTGGATCCTTTTGTTATGCTGCTCTTGTGAAAAGGTTTTGTAGTGTAAAGTGACTGACCTTAATCTTTTCACATTGGGAGCTGAAATTTTTTTCCCTGAATCTTCTGGTTGTAAGACAGAGTCCATTTATATGTAAGATATAAGAATAGCCTGGCTCAGCAAGTCATTTAGAAAGACATTTGGTCAATGTAAAGGAGTAAGGGAAGGAGGGGGAAGGGATCCCCCTCTCCATTGTACACTTTTGTCATGGTCACCTTGTGAGTGGGTCTCTGTTAAGGTGACAAAGGAGCAAGGGAATCAATGTAGGAACTATGTAAAACCTCATATATTGCAAGTATAGGCACGTTTACATCTTACAGCATTATCAAGGCCCATCTTAACAATTTGCCCGAAATCCATCAATGGACTACAATCTCAAATATATCAAAGACAATTTTTTTTTTTGTTGCTGTAGTCAGAGGATAAGATATAATAATGGGAGAGGACAAAGAGTCATGGAAAGAAATTGAAGAACTTGTTCGTTTTACTCCAATCTGAGATGCAAAGCAAAACCAGTGCAGCACTCTAGTTGTCTGACCCCTTACAACATTCAAAATTGGCCTCAAGAAATGACCTATTCCCTCCCACCACAGTTTATTTTATCCATCTATAAGGAGTGGAATACATAGAAAATATCAGTCACAGCCTACATACATGGGCTGATTCATTATTTCCCACAGTCTTAGTGGGTCTTGGGAATACATCTCCACTCTAGAGATGGAAAAGAGCCAGTAAATGGATGCGGAAGTTTGCATAAACCAGAGCAAGAGAGAAAGTTGTTATTATGGGTTTGTATTCCTTCACCCCATTGCTACTCATTAGTAAACACTGATGACCAGGTTCTGCTTGTCTGCTCTGTTGGTGCTGCTGTAAGGTATTTGCACTGCACTCTGCAGATTTAAACTCAGCAGAAGCTGCTGATGCACAAGGATCATGTCATGGCTTTTGGGGTACCTTGAGCAGACAGAAGGAATCCACCCAGGACACTCCAGAATATGTCTGATCTCAGTCATCAGGAGCAATATATAACTGCTGGGGTAGGCTGACCCTGAACCAGTCACCTGGGAATAGGGAAGAACCTAAAGTGTCTTTAAACCACAACAGTACAGCATGGAGAAATGGGAGGATGACACTCTTTTTGGGAAAGAGCCCTTTCAGAGAAAGTTAATTTCAAGGAGGCCACATGGAGACTGCATGGACAACCATACAGAAAGGATAAAAACATGTATTTGCTGAGACTATATTACAGTCTTCTTGGGTTTGTTACTTTTTTTTTCTTTCTCAATGAGAGGTAATGCAGCCTTTAGGTTTTTCCATAATATGAGAACCAGGTTGTACCAGATCCCTGCCTTTGTCTTTATTAACAAGTGGGACTGCTTTCTGCAGGCCTAGAGAGGCTGTTCTGGGTCATAAGGCCTGGTCTCAAACCTGAACGTGAGCATCTGCAGTGTCCAGTAAGGACCACGGACATAAATCTTGGGGACAGGGGTAATCTTTATTCCACAGCATCCCCAGTGCCAGCTCAAATAAAGTTTATGCTGCTACTTCTTCCAGATAGAAATGACAGTGTGGGCTGGAGCCCTGAGCCCAGAGCTGGGAGCCACGAGCTGTGCTGGGCAGCAGGGTGGGGAAAGCACACCTTCTGGAAGGAAAATATTTTCCACCCCCACTCTACCTTAAACCTTTTGAGCAACATTGGTAACACAGTGCTGATCCTGCAGAGAGGAGAATGAGGAGTGTGGAGGGGAAGAAGGAGTGAAAAAGCTGGGCATAGGGAGGACTTTCTTACTTATCACTTTTTTTTTTGTGATCACAGAAAGTGGCTGTACAATTACACTGAGGTTTCACAGCAGAGTGGGAACAACCTGCCGGGAGTTAACTGAGGTGGAAACTGTGGGCACAACCTGGGATTCAGCCTCTGCTAGAGGAGGTTATTCCGTGTCTGCAACTAAATTATACAGCTCAGCCTTGATGGGCTATAGACACATTATTTTAGGGTGTTTTTGTTACATAGAAAAGGACAGAATATTCAGTGAAGGTTCAGCTATGATTAAGGAGAGAGAGACCTGTGCACTTGGCGAGTCTGAGGGGTGGGAGGCGCAGACTCTAGGGAAGACTGAAACACTTCTTTGTCAGAATATAGAGATACTCACTGGGATTCAGATCCAGGTATTTCTTTTTAAATTTAAATCAGGGTAGTGGTAAAGAAGGAAACTACTGAGGATGATATGGAGTTTTTCCATTCAGTACCACCCAGGAGCCCTGTAGACCCCAAGATAACCTCTGGCAAGTAACACTGGCACTTCTGTGACTCCTTCACAGCCTGGTATGAGAATTCTGCCCTTATTGACTTCCTCTTACTGCCAGTCCTTCACCTTGTGGCCATTCCCAATGAAGCTGTGAAATTAGATAGAGCATGGTAGATTGAACTGGAGAGTGTTAGGAGTGCGATTCGTAAAGCACTTGTGATTTAAAAATATTTTTCCTTTTAACCCCTTTCGCTTGCCATTTACCCTCTAACTCTCTCTCTGAAAAGCCTGTTGAGGAGTACTGCAGCAGGTTTCCCTTGCACCTGGGAAAGGTCTGTACTTTGCAAAAAACTGCCATCCTCAACCACACCAGCTCATGGTTCTGGACGCAACAGTCCCCATTCTCTGCTGGCCATCCCATGGCTGGTGTGGGTGGCTGGCAGCTTGTGCAAAGAACTGGTAAGAGCAGTTGAAGGGGGGATCACGGCAGGGGAAGTGTACTTGGCAGTCCTCCCTCTCCTGTAAGTGTTCCTCCCTCTTTGTGTGTGTGGCAGCTCCTCTAAAAGATGTTCATGTCTTGATGTGGGGCAGATAATCTGCCCTTGCACCATTATTTTACAGGGATCACCCTGCTCATGCTCAGATGCCTGTGTTGCACTGCTCAAGTGCCTCTCTGGGAAAAGCATCTTTCAGCAAAGCTGGGCACAAAAATCACCCAGTCTTGAGATGGAGCAGCTTTTCACTGGTATGAGTGCTCAGGAGACAGGGAAAAGGCAAACAACAAGCGCACAACTGGTCCCCATGAATGAGAAATGCAGGGTTAAGAGCCTGTTTGTAAGCAGACAGAGATGCAAACCCACAGCATGTCTTCTGCTGCCCTCCTGGCTCTGGGTGCTGGATTAAACAAGGCAATTGTGACACTGCCCGGCAGCTCGTGGGGCCACAGGATCAGCTACTCGGCAGCCACAGTGGCATCGGCTGGTGAGCAAGGAGAGGCCACAAGGCAGCATAGAAGTAGAGGATTTGTGCTAAGGCTCCGGGACTGTCTTAAATCTCCAACATCTGCCAATTTAAGTACAGCTGAATTGCTGGATAATTCTGCTGGTGGCGCTCCTGGGAACACCCAGACCGAGCAGAACAATTTTGAAGGAAATTACATGAGCTGGGATTTAGTGTTGTCTCTTTAGCTTGTGGAAGAGATAATCTGGCCCATTTAATGTGGAACAAAATTTGCTCTGTTTCACAGGGGTAAGGAGATAGTTTTGCCTTGAGAAAGCAGCAGTAAATGACTCTGAAGTCCTGCTGTCACTTGTTCACCGAGCTGCTGTAATATGGAATGGCAAGGGCTGTTTTCCTGGGCTGCTCTCTACAAATAAGTAACGCTCTTTATAAAGAACACCACTTAGTCTTATGACAAAATTCCTCTAGTGTGACACAGAAGAGCACTGACATCATTCTTGAAGGCTGGACAATTTATGGCACAGTTAATTATTAATTTGGCTGGCATTTGTAAAGTAGAAGGGAGTTCTTGTGCTTTTAGGCCATGCTCTCAGTGTGTAAATCTCTTGTATGGCTGCCATAATAATATTCCTGCAGCTATGTTGTCACCTATTGTAATTTTTCTGCTAATAAGAAAATTTAAACTAACCAGGAATCCTAAATTTGGAGACTAGTTGTTTATTTCAAATATACTCTAGAGAAATAATAATGCAGTTCTGCTCTGAATTTAATTTAAACAGGAACAGGCAAAACAAATCTCTGCGGAGGGCATTTGACAATAATAAAATATTTCTCCCAGCGGGTGAGCTGGTAGCAATTGTATTGTTGCCATCAAAGCTCACGTTTCAGCAGGTCATTACCATCATAACAAGCCCTTGGACCAACTGGCATGGACATGCAACATTGAGCTCCTGATGGGCACATTATTTCAGACCTTTAACTTCATGGAGAACAAGACAAATACTCCTGGGAATGGAGGATTATATTTTGAAATTCCTTTCTTTTCTGTTCTGCTTAATAATAAGAGCCTGCGTGTAATCAATCTACCTCCACTTGCTTCTTTATATTAACAGAGATTGTAAGGAGCCAGGCTTGGGAATCTGAACACTAGGAGTCAGCGGCCCTTAATCTTAATGAAACACTAACAATTAGCATGGCCGGGATGTGGCAGCGCAAACACTTTTGAATAAAAATGTTAAGAGCAAATAAAGGCATCCATATTCTTTTCCATAGTTACTTCGTTTTTTCCCCTTCTTTAACAGCAGACACAAGGATTCGGAAGTTTGTGATCTGTTGTTAAAGGAAACCTATAGACACACTGAATCAGCATTTCATCAGAAAGGAAAAAACACACACCTTATGAGGCAGCTACAGCAGGCAGGATGTATAACGAAGGATATAGTAATTAGCAAAGTGCCATGTGAAATCAGAGACCTACATTACACAAGAGAGATGAAATGCAAAGTAAAGGAAAGGTGCAAGTAAAGAAAGCTGTTAAGGAAAATTAAAAAAGGCTATGGAAAAAATGTAGAAAACAGATGGAAACTGCCCCATTCTTGAGTTTAGTGCAAGATCCAGGACAGTTAATGTTAATAAAAAAGAGGCATTTTCTGCTGCAAAAGCCTGTACATAAAAAAACCCTCAGGTGTTTTTGTGCTTTGTTTTTTTTTTTTCCCCTGTAGGGCATGACTGGGCAATGCTGCAGGATACTTAAATATATACAACATGAGAGCTTGTCTAAGGACAGTATTTCCATCTCTGTTATCTTTCTTAATATTTCGTTTTGGTGGTTTTTATCCATAGTTAACCCCTGTTAGTCTTTCAGCAGCATTGACATTGTGTATTAAGAAGCACACATAACTGCATGTGTAACAGCACCGACTGGCACACGATTCTCATGTCGTGTCTTTCACTGAGAAAGGATCAGCTGGAGGGACCACACCAGACCACTTTTTATTGGTGTTTGCCAGACCTTCTCACGCTGCAAACTCAGGTAGTCAAAAAAAATGACCAACCATCCGAAGAGCCCGAATGACATCAAGTTAAGCCATTACTTGAACATGAAGCTCCAGAGAAAACTGGAGTCTGTCATAAATCCCATTCCATTTAGGAGCCAGTTCAGCCAGCAGCGTGTTTTCCTTTCGCATCGCTACTGACGGCATTGACCAGCGTGGGAGCAGGCACGGGTGCCAGTGTCACAGCGTGGGGCAGCAGAGCACTCCACGGCCAGGCTGGCACAGTGGCAGGGGTAGGAGGCTGCAAAGCAAGCACCTCCGGAGGCAAAACTATGGTCTTGGACTGGGATGGCTTCTTTTATTGGGAGGGCGGGGCAAGTAGGGGAGGGAAAGGGTGATGTAAACCATGTCAGTCAAAACCTGATTTAGCTGAGCTACGCCGTATCCCTAATGGGAAGGCTCTCACCATTTGCCATCTCTGTAGCCACAGGTTGGGGCCACAGCAGTTGAAAGCTATAGCAGGGTGTGTCGGTTGAACTACAAATGCCAGCATCCCAAACCCTTTTTTTGTTTTCTTTAAGGACTTAGTAACTATTTTTGCAGTTTAGAGAGGTTTGTGCTCCTAACCAAATTCCTCACAGATTCCTACTGAAACATTACTGAGTACTGAAACATTTCCCATGGATTTCTGTGCCTGTCCTGGCTTTACTGCGGAGACAGAGTAGTGAGAAGACAGAAAGAAAGAAAAAAAGCAAACAGTTCTGCAGAGATGCATTCCTAGAAGTGGCTTCATCTGAGTGTTCCCTGCATTTTTGATTCTGTGATGCTCAATTTCTGATTGGATGGTGCTTCATGATCCTCTCATAAAAAATGGTGCAGAAATTATGATTTTTTTAATCGTATGTGAAAACTTCAGCCAATCACTAGAGTCAATCACATGTTGAGGAAGACTAGGAGTGCAACCGTTTAAATTTTTTTCCCCTTTGCATGTGAAAAATTCTTACACTGTTCTTTTCACTTTTAAGGTGCTGTACTGGGTTTTCTTTTGAAGAGCTACTTTGCAATAATTAATAATCGGAACAATAAAGAAGGTGGGAAAACCAGCTCTGTGCATGCACACGTATGTGTGTATGTATGTATGCCTGTGTGTGCAGCAGTAGCAACACTAAAACCCAATTCTGAATGTCTTCAAAGAGTCCACACAAGATTCATCTTCCTATTGTTCTGCTGCTCCTTTTACTTAAAAAAAACCCCACCCTTATTTCCTAGGATAGCTAAAACACAGACAGTACTAGCAGCAGGGAAGGGGTGCCCTCCCATTCCAAGGCATGTTGCCACTTAGAGACTGCGAAGCACAAAAAGCCCGTGGTGCTGCCCCGGTACCTTGGCTGACACAATTCCTGTCCCTGAGCATCACCGTTGTGTTCAGCAGCCTCTGTGCCATCAGCCAGAACCTCCAGAGAATGGCCAGTAGTGAAGGTGAGAAATACGTTGGCAAACATAACGACAAAATACTATCAAGATAGGCTACAAGGCAAGAAAAGCACACATTAGCACTTCTGTGATGGTTCCAGAAGGGTCCACAGGAAAGAGGGGCTGGCCCCGAGTGAGGGGGGCTGCAGCCTCTCGGAGGGAAGAGGCCGAGAGGCCATTTATGGCCAGTTTGATGCTGCACTGTTTAACCCGCCTGGATCCTGACAGCTATCGGTGCTCTTCATTAACACCAATCTATATTATTCCTCTGGTGGCTACTTACTTCCATTCAGCAACTCTGGATCAAGTAATACAGGTTTTTATTTATTTATTTATTTTTATTATTTTTACCCAGAACACATTAAAGGAGTCTCCTGCAGTAGGAAATGAATGATAGACTCAGTTGTTGATGGTGAAAGCAAAAGAAGTACTTCTATATGATATTAATGCGATCTTAAAATAGTGGGAAAGTTTTCTTTCATGGCATTGACAGAAAGGCAATGATTTTGAGTAATGCAGGTTGATGTGAAGATGCTTTAAGATTAAATAAGTGCTATATAAAGGCCTGCCAGCCTGAATTCTAATGTGCTATGAGACATTTTGCATATTTAAGAGTATGCAAAATGTCTTGTACCACACTGGAATTCATTCTGACAAGGCTTTATATAGCATTTATTTACACTCACATTGTACTTTAAGGGAGAAGTGCTAACACTGGCTCTGTTTTGAATGGAAGTAACAAAAGGTAATGCTAAGTGCTCTGTTTCCTCCTCCAAAAAAGAAAACAAAACCAAAAAAACCCCATAACACAAAAATAAAATAAAAGCAATCAAAAGTGGAAGCTTGTTTAATATTGCTCTACCATCATCCTGAAAGGCATAATAATTTGAGTTACACATCTGAACTGATTGGAGTTACAGAATCATATCTCCTTTTTGCATTTAACAATATATACAATATAAAATAAATACATTTACACAAATGGACATTGGTTGGAGCACACGGTATGATACACATCACAAAAATATACAGTTGATTGCTATACAGATGTGAAGCCCATCTACAGCTATAGACATGTTTGTTTTCATTTGTTGTTTTGTTTCAGTTTTTAACTACTGGCTATTATGCAACTCCTGGATTATTATAAGCAGTTAAATTTTTTTTGTCCTTTTGCGATCTTTGCACGATAAGACTGCCGTAAAATGTTTTCCTAGGCAGGTAAACAGAGACGCTTAAATAATTAAAATACAATCACCAACACCCATTTTCTCTTCTATAAGAAAAATAGCAGTTTTAATTTTTTATATCTTTTTTATGTTATCATTTAAATGCAAAATAGTGGAATAAATACAACAATCTGATCTGATTGAAACAAATGTGTAACTTCTGGGAGTTACACAATCATATTGCTTTAAATAAGAAAAAATTAAAAAATGAAGCAAAAATAGAAATTAAATTGTTATGGCTAAAACATACACCCTTTGAAATTTTCCCAACACTTCACATTAAGTAAGTGGTCTTGAAAGAACTCTTCTCCAGCAAGGTTTAAGATGAACAACATTATAAAGCCCGTGCAGTTTGTTTTTTTCTTTTAGCTAAGTTTCAGGTAATGGTTTTACAGTCTTGAGATACTTGTTCTTTTGCAGCTCCAAAAAATTACGGAAAATAAAAACTAAAGTTTGCACCGTGTGCCTTTAACACATCTCCATTTTTTGTGTGGTTTTGTATACTTCTAGTTGATTGGCTTTTGACCCTGAAGCCCAAGTTCTTTAATGTGATACAGCAAAAACAATATTTATATTATATATTTATATATATATAGTGTACTTGAACAGTAGCAACTTAAACCCTGCACAAACTTTCTGGAAAATAAACTTTTTTTTTTGCACTCTTACATATATAAATAATCTTATAGAATCAGCACCTTTTTCCCAGGAGTTGTATTTTTTTTGACATTTTTCAAAAGGGATGTGCCAATTTCTGAACTCCTATCACAGCTATAAATTTCAAGTTATTGACCATCTGAATGAATTGCTAATGATGATTTACCTAGAATCACACTACAGTCACTTCTCTACTGAGAAAACACAATCTACAATATAGTCCCATATAGCTAATGATAGATACACAGTTTTTTTTTCCTAGCACGAGGCCAACGGAGCATCGGCCCATTGTTATTTTGTTTAAAGCACACAACGTAGCAATAGTTTTGGAAACTTGTCCGCACCAAAAAAGTTTTGCAACAACACAGAGCGAGTTAATAACAACATCTGAGAGATGATTGAATAAAAGCTATATTTACAGCATTTAAAAATTAGACTTATCTATAATCTTGAAATATTCAAAGTTTTATTTCTAAGCTATACATTGGTATTCTATAATAAACTGTTACAGAAATTATCCCTTGTTTTGAAAATATTATGATTTCAGTGTGTATCTGTTCATAACGAGTATTTGTTTGGAGTTTCGATCTCTTAATTATTACTAGGAAGAACTTTATTACCGGTAAGGAATAGAATATACTACTGTAATCTCCTGAGGAATTGTACATCCAATATTGTCTCTAATTCTACCCTGTGTCTATAAGCACACACCACAAGAATCCAAACACCACAAGAAGAACAAGACAACAGTCTTTGAATGCAACATAAAAATTCAGAAAAGCACAGCAAACATGAAACATTGAAAAGCTGAACTACATTTCTTTTGTTTGTTAGGATTACAATTTTAATTACATCTGTGTACATAGAATAAGGATGTTCACATAGTACAGGGAGCAGCTACTAACACTGGTACATTGGTATAGCATTTGATGGAGGTTATTGTTTATTGGTTATTTAGCGACTGTAGTTTTCTGGGGGCATCTAATCGGTTTATACATTAGATTACACCTCGTAACAGTCTTGAAACTGACTGACTTTCATGCTGTGACAATACTGGTTGAAAAGCACATATACTGGTTTAGCTACTTGTTAAGGATCGCCATTTACAAAATAAAGTCTAAATCAATAAATAAGGTATAGAAGTGTTAAATTCTTCAATTTGGTCAGAAGTCTACTACTCTGATTTCTTAATTTTGCGAACGGCGGCATTTGCCTCATTGCCTCTAAGCTACTATTGGTTCATAGGGTTTTTCTGCGTGTGAGGTTATAATTTTGCAAACAGGCAGTATCTCATTCATTTGCAACTGAAGCAGTTAGACATCACATAGCAACCATACCTTTGTACGGTCGCTGTCTCCTAACACCGTTACGGATTCGTATTTGACATGGAGTATTTCTATGTTAGACTACTCGGATATACTGCAGGTGTAATCTAATCCTTTGAGTCAGTGAACATTTAGTTATAAACTGGAGCTCATGTTAAGAAACTGGATGTTTTGGACCAGACTGGCACACAACATAAATTGCATCCGTGATAATATGCACCTTCCCTTCGACTATTGCTTTAGTAAGATAAATTCCCACATTAATAAATGGCTGAAAACTGGTAAAGCTGGTACAAAAAAATCTCCGTTAGTAAGAAGAAACAAAACATTTAAAAAAATCTTCCTTCAGGATTCATTTGTCCTTCATTATTGTTCATCATTGTTCAAGCCAGCACAAAAATGCAGTATTTCTTTCTCTTTAGTATTGCATGAATGAATAAAGCTTAAACTATTCCCTGAAAAAGTTACATTGTAGCTAACCTAAGAAATATCTGGAAGACTTGAAAAAACAATTAAGGAATCAAATGGCTGTAACTGATCTAGATGGAAAATGCAATGATAAGAAGCAGCCGATGCATCGTCGCTTAGTCGTCTAATTAGAGACTGCTCCTATGAAATCTAATACTGCATTCAGTCAGTTCATCGTGTTGTACTGTACTGCTAGGTACGGTGGTTCTCTCTTTGATTCCTTTGTCATTGGGGACATTATGGTTCATAATAAGTTCACTGGCATCCATATTATGGATTTCCATCCTTTGGCAGGCCTGGCTTCCATCTCTCTTCAATTAGAGACCTCTTTTAAAAAGTTCAGCAGCAAAAGAATAAAGAGAAAAGGAAAAAAGGAAAGGAAAGAACAGAAAGGAAAAGAGAGGAAAGGAAAAGGAAAAGAAAAAACTGCATCAGAAAGACACAGAAGAAAAAGTTGAAAGCTGCTTCACAGTCTTGCTGCTAAATATCAGTGCAGTCATTTTTTCCTTAATTAAACACTAAGTTTCTTTGCCATTATTATCCTGTTTATTTTCCCTTTTTTTTTTTTTTTTTTTTAAAACGTGCATGATGGGGAAGCCCATGATGCTTTAGTCAGACCTTGGCCTCCAGCATTTCCAAAAAAAGTTTGTGCATGGGGACTTTGCCTTCCAGTTTGATGTTGTAGAAATGCTGCACAGCCTTGGTGGAGGTTTGCCTCAGAAGCGGGAGAGTCATCAACATCTTGCCTGCACGACGTGGGTCTTCCATGTGCTGCCCAGCCTCATAATCCTGCAGAGCCTCATGTAAGACATCCTGAAGTTTCTGCACTGCCTCAACATCCTCTATGTGCATTGAGTCTGCAAAACAAAAGAGCAACAGGAGGTTTCAGTTTGGTGTGCCAGAAGTTTGATAACGCTATGGCTGCACGACACTGTCACTGGTTCTGTCCATCCCCTTCCACAAAGGAGGGAGATAATTACCCACTAATTTCTATATTGACCTTCAGCAAAGTATATGGAAATGCCATGGAACTACAAACGCACAATTAACTCTCGGATAAGTAATTCTTCTCCTCATCCCTCTCAAACAAGTAAAACAGTCACCCCCGGTGCTCCGCAAACCATCTTTACGGTTACTGCTTTGGAGAAATGACAGCACCAGAGGGCTGAATGAATGGAGGGCTGTGTTCTATCAGGGAAGCAAGGATGACTGCCCTGCTGTGGAACAGCTCAGTAACACTCAGTGTCAGGTTCCAAGGCTGCTGAGTTGGAAGCCATGGTTGTTACTCGCTGCTCAGAGACGCCGATTGTGGGATCAGGACCACTGCACCAACACTAGGGAAATGTGGGTTTGATGGGATTTCCTGCTAGGTTTAGCAATTTTTTTTCTCTCTCAGGCATATTCAGACAGACAGGCAACACTCAGCATGTTCCTGAACAGCTTTTGTTCTGTGAAGCTAACATCTCCTACAAGGTGTAATCCTTCTCTCCCACCCACTCAGACGGTGGTTTATCTTGTTAGTGTCGGGTTTTGCATTTTTTATAAAACACTCAAAGCAAACACCTTGCCCTGTACCTTTCCAGGTGAGATGCTTTGGTGGTGTAAGTATTGAGTGACAAGCCTAGACACAACACACATCAGGAACTAAACTAAACTGCTACATGACCTGGAAAGATTAAAGCAATGGAAGTGTGAAATAAAAAGAAAAGATCTAACTGAAATAACTGTAAAACCCTCAACTGGATAGATACAGAAAGGGAAGATGTCCCTGAGAATACGCAGTTACTGGACCATGCTGAGATGACTTTGGATGAGCAGCCCTAATTCTCTGACTTTTATGTAGTCATAAATGCCAAAAAAGCCCTGATGTGGTCCAAAGTGAGGTGAATGCAAGTAAGGAAGAACAGTCATAGGTGAAAGGGGCCACCAAATAGCCCCTATCAGCTACCAAAATTTGGATGGTGAACAAACTTACAGAACCAATAAAACAGTATATGAAAATATAACTGCTGTGAGGGGGTACAAGTCTTAGGGACAGGCTACACTGTGCAAGCTTTGCTCAAGGTGAAACTGGGACATGGCAAAATTACAGTTTATTCTTGAAAACACTAGTTAGTACAACGCTGCTTTGCATCTTAATTTTTGGGTCTGGAATAAAGCTACCATTCTCAGACAAAATAATAACTGAGGAGCTGGATAGTGAAGAACCCACTTCTATTATTGTTTCCAAGACATGTATTCAGCAGCCTGATGCCCTGGATCAGTATCTGACAAAGCCTCAAGTTTCACCGTGTTGATGATTAAACATCAAATTTTACACGCGCTTCAAATATCTGAATTACATTCACAGAATTAAGAGGCATCTAAGATTCATTTCCTAAAAGCTGACGTGCAAATATTTCCTCAGATAATTAGACAAGATAGTAAATACCTCTCTCCTTTCAAATACAAACATGTAAACCAAAACACAAACCAGTAAGTAACAGGTTAACAAAAATGTTCCAGCTTCTATTGTCAAAACAAATGTGCAAATTGAAAAGAAAAAAAATAAAAGTTACAGTTCCCACTCTAAAACAGACACTTAATTATATACAAGTTTGGATCATTTAGCACGTTTTATTGATTCTGATGACAGTTTATCTGTTAATTACACATAATGGAGTCCTATGGGAATTTTACATGTTTAATAATTCTGACTCTTAGTGAATACATGCTCCAAGAAGCATGCAAGTAAGACACACACTGCGGGGATGTGATACTGCACATCAAGGTACCCTGTCCTAAAAGCAGAGATGCAGAAATATCTCTCTTAGGGACAAAAAAGGCTACAACATTTTAAAAAAGATGACAGGCTAGAGTATTACCTCTAGCAAAATTTAGTTCTTATTAACATGAGACGATTCCCCAAATCAATACATTTTTGATAGTTTTCTAATATCATAATTCTATTTAATAATTCTGTGACAATAAGAGAAAACCCCTGAATTCTGCGTCCTACAAACATATGTAATCGATACAGATATGCTAACACACATACACACGCACACACACACACACACGTACAGATGTGACTGATGTCTTAAGCATAGTGTCCAGCCACCAGGCTTAACCTGGAAAGCAAACTCCAAACAAATTGCTGTCTTCACTCCCTAACTCTTTACCAAGTCCTTGGCTATTCGCTTCTGTGCTACAGAACACAAGATCTGCTACCACAAATTTTTCATAAACCATGCACTGTTTGTGCAGAAATTGTACATCTTTTCCTCCTCTCCCCAGACTTACAATGCCAGGGCCAGATTTGCTGGGGAACCAAATAGGAGCAATTTTTCTGCAACAAATCCTTGGTAAGTCAAAGACTGACTGTTTTGGAGACTTTTTTTTTTCACACTATACTGCATAAAGAAACAGGTCTTTCTGGAGAACGTGGCTACAAAGGTTTAGTTTTTAAATCTTTTGAAAACTGGTCTGATTCTTCCCAGAATCAGTATTTGCAACTGTAACCATGTTTGAGTTTGAAAATAGATGACGGATGGAATCCAGACTAATGTATTTTTCACAAAGAGGTGAAACTTGCCTAAGATGTTTAACTCTGCAGTTTGGATAGCAATTTGGTCTGCAGTGTTAGAAATGTCTACACTCTGCATATTTCTTACAATGAAACTGTGTGAGGAGGAGAAAGAAGAAGAGAACACCCCCCCCGAAAATGCAAGAATCGATGGTGAATCAAATCCTGCTCTTTAACACAGCTACTACACTCTGTGCTCTCAAAACTCTTTCACTGTGTGGACGACATCCAACCCCAAGGAATCTTACCCTCTCCTTGCAGGGGTGATTGTGTACCATGCCTCCAGCAAACAGAACAATTACTTATATAGAAAAGTAATAGTAGTAAAGCATTTAATGTATTTGTTGCTGCCTTTGAAATCAATTTAGTAGTTGGGAAGAATGTGACCAGCTAGTTCTCTGCTCCCCTAATGCAAGCACTCCACTGCCAAATGGTGGTTCATCGAGCAGTTCAGGAAGCTGTGCCCTGGGGAACAGATCTGGTCACAGGAAATGGGGTAAGAAAAAACAGCAGAGAGAGGGGCCCTTCCAACAGTGATTAAGACTTCAAACTGTTCTTTTAAAATGGCCATTTAGCTTGAAAGATTTAAAAATTATGTAATCAAATTACTATGATAATTTAACTCCCCATTTACAGCAAAGATTCAAACTCATTTCAGCTTTACCCATTCTAGGGTCTGCCAATGTTTAAATGCAAACTCAATAAATCTGTGCTATTTAATTAGACCATGATTCAGCTTGCAGATTGCTCAGGAAAATATTAATCTCTACAAAGATCCTTCTTCAAGTTTTAGCCTTGCAGTCTGGAACTTCCACTTTATTCCCAATATTAAACGAATGTAGATCTTAATCCCTCAGGCGTAAGCCTTTGAAAATAAGCAAAATGGTTGAAAATGCTGAACTAGGGGAAAAGAGGAGAAAAAATAAAAGAGAGAAATCTTTTCAGTAACTACTGACTGGCAGATGTAGAAGTGAATTCAGAAGAGGCTTAACTTTTTGCTAATATTGCTTATTTTATTGGGATAAACCCAATCCTCAATGATGTCATCAAGAACCACTATAATTTAAGGAAACACAGACAATCTGTGTGACAATCCAGAAGTAAAGAAGTAATTTCACAGGTAATATGAAATTGAATTACAAGTGAGGTACCAAGAGCTTGAACTTTCTTCCTATACCATGAAAACCCCTATTCTTTTGTTTATGGGTTCACTTGTGTTTTTTTAAGGGGCTTTGCAGACAGTCTGGATAATTTATGTCCTACACAGGTAATATCCAGACAAAACCTATACCCAGATGCAATACACTTAAAAATCAGTGCCCATATAAACAATGAAATTAAACAGGGTAATTTCACAGTGTCATTTGAAAGAAAGAAGAATTTGATGGTAAATGCCCTGCAAAAACACAGGTTACTGAAACTGAGCTCAAGAGCGGAACACAAGAATTGGTGACACATCATGCTGCTGAGAACATGGGATTTCAGTCTCGCAAGGGGAAAAGTTGTTCCTGATCAAAACCACGATGGGAGAGAGTGAGATCAACAAATGAGCTCCGCTTGGAGAATCTCATTCTATCCTTGCAAATGCTTTCTTTCACCATCACAGGATGCGAAAATAGAATTGTACCTCTTTTGATCAGTTGATTGATCATATCATCACACAGAAATAGGAGAAAACTGGAGTTCTCATTCAAAAAAAACACCGCAAGGTCCAGACAGAAATTCAGATTACAATCTACTCCGTTTAAAATTCCAGCTTCATCTCAAATGCAGCAAACAAACATCCAGCCACTCAGGAATCATTTAGAACACATCACAAAGAGCAACAACTAGCTAAAAATCGGAAAGCACCTGAACTGAGGGCAAGAATGCCTCTCAAAACACTGCTCTGAGAAAAGCTAAAGGCTGGTATGTACGTATTTTGTACATAATATCACTAAGAAGTGGTAAAAAAACAGGGTCTCAAATAAAGTGTTTCTTCATGTCAGAAAATTCAGACAGCAGGAACGAAGAAATTATTACAGTGAATCAAACAGCAGGGAGCATGCAGCAGTGAATACACACAGTAAGATGCTGGTAAACCACACTGGAGAGGTAGATACCAACAAGTACTTGAAAGACAGCAATTGCTGTGATGTTTGTGATTCTGTATAGCTGAGCAGTTCACAAACTCAAACTGGATAAATCAGATTATTATATCTTCCAGGGTCCTGGAAGAACTGGATGGGATGAAGAGTAAGAACAGACGGCAAAATGATTTTTGCTTTACGTAAGGACAACAAAATCCTAATCTGGATTATGTCTCAAATAAAAGGAATTTTTTATCTCGATTGTACTGCCAATCCACCGCAAAATCCACTGCAGTGTTTATTAATGGGTGAACTGTTCTCAGAATTACAGAACCCTTCCTCCTGAAACATATGCCAGATTTGCACAAGGACACAAAATGCTTGTCCACATTTTGTTTCTGTATATTTTTAATGAGAAACATAGCACAGTGACATTTTGAAAAGCATATTGCTTAAGATAGAAGCAATCGATGGAAATTGTCATAGGAAATCAAACTAGGTTCTTGGTTCTCTCACTCCACAAGAATTCCCATCCTTTTCCAGTCTAGAACTGAAATTGCCCCAGATACTTACTTTGGTCTTCCCTATGTGTGGTAAACAAATATACTTCATTTTGACTACCTGTTTGCCTGCTTTTCCTGAACAGAACTATTTGATGGGGTCTGCATGGCTGGATAAGAGACAGGCACAGAGACAAACAGAATATTTTCCCTTGCAAAAAAGTAAGGCAAAAATGATCTGACATCTGGAGTATTCTACTGGAAACAGACACTTCAATCATAATATATGTCGAAAATTAAAGAGGAATAAATTAAGATTCCCTTGTCCATAGGAATTACAGGCAGTGGAAACCAAAAAAGCAAAACAAAGGCTTGTATGATTGATTTTACTGAATGAGGACTTAGTCTGGATTGCCCTGGTTTGGCCTACTTTTCAGAAGAAATATAGAAAGTGAAGACTCAAAACAGTTTTTTAAACACAGTAGGGAAGGAAGGCATAGAAAGAAAAGAGATTGCTTCATGGAACATGCCTATTTATTTCAGGGACTAACTGGCTTAATGGTGAACTAAAACTACTGTCATAAAGGAAGTCAAACATAGTAAACAAATATTTTTTTTTATTCCTGAAATGGTTTACTTTCCACTAGGATAGGTAGCAAGGGTAATAAATAAAGGGATATATTTACAATGCAAAACAAATTGCATACTATGAACTGGTTTCCATATCTACTCAATAAGGCTACTAAAAGTCTGGGAAAAGAGTTGGGGGGTGAGATACCAACTAAAAGAAAATGGAGATTGAAGGCTTCAAAATCCTTTTTATGCACTACCAAGATATGAACAATTACCACAGTTATTACCACTGAGAGCCACTAGTTTGGCTTCTTGTCCTTTGTAAGTCTCAGGCTACTAACATGTAAATAATGTCTACTTATTTCATAACTATGTGAGGAATATCTCAAAGTTATTCAGTTACTACACCAGCTACCAGAAAAAAAAATTTATGATTACCATTGATTAACCATTAATTAACCACTGATTATCTCTGCTGCCATTTCTTTATGCTAACTTAAGCAAATGGTAGCAGAGTTATTTATTTTCTCTAAAAATTGTGAATGCCATCTATTTGATTACATTAAAATGGAATATGAGGAAGAAACTGTGTTCAAGCAACATGAAAACTGACTACAGCGGCAACTTCCTTTTCTAAAAACTTGTTTCTATGCTGTACCACTCCCTATACAAAACTACATCAAAGAATTAAGATCTTGTTATTTATATTTGGCAAAATAAACACTGGTAACACACCCTTAACACAGCCCTATGTGTGTATGTATGTATCTGTCTATCTATCTATATCATGAATTCTAACACTAACAGGATGACTAGATAAAACAAAAGGAAAAAAGTGACATTATTAGAAATTAAATACAGTATGTTGTGACATAAACATATAATAAAGACGATGTCCTGTGGAGTAAGTGATTTATTGGGCTCTACCAATTAATTTCTGTTATGATACTATTATTTAATGGTGATAGATAGCCTGGTGCTCTGAGTACACTGTGTCTGGAAAGCTAAAAAACTTGTAAGAACTTACTAATTTTTTTACCAGGATGACAGTATAACTGCACTTCATTATGCTAAAATGCAGAAGATACTTTTTGGTTCTCACTCCTTCAGTAATGAAAGGGTGACGATTGTTTTTTTAGGAGAGCTAATATCAGAGACCAGAAATTGTGATGATGAGCAAAAATTCTTTTCTCCTTCTTGTGGTACAGGCTAGACAGCCAGTATTAGTGTTTAAGATTAAATTTTCAACAGTGCATAGGGTTATACTTTTAAGTGCCTAGCATCCACATTTGGGTCAGATTTTTCAAGATGCCAGCAGCCTATTAAGCAGATGCACACAGATCAGACTTTCAAATGTGCTAATGTATTTTGACACTGTAGTTCCTTACGTTAGGTCTTAGAAGGGAACTGAGCTTCTCTTAAACTGAGCTTCTCTCGTCTCATTTGTGACTCATAAGCTGTTCTGGAACATTTGGACTGAGGGCCCAATTTAGCCCTTACTGATTAGGCAATTTCAAAAAACTGCTCACCTGCAACTCCCTGTTTAGTATTACTTAATCAATACATGGAAATGTTTCCTAATACAAAAGAGATGAGCAGGTCATCTTTGCTGCGTTGGAGTGTTCAGGTGCACGTGCGCGCACTTGTGTACACTTCAGGCACATTTTGTAAATATTTCACCTTCCCTTACACACGAGGAAGTAATTGGTACATGCATGTTTTGGAAACCATTCAAAGTTGATTTTCTGCGTGGGTAAACAAAGTGCTCATTGGTGCCAGCTTGCTTCAATTGGGCGGTGTGAGGCAGAATGCGGGGCAGTGGCATCCCGCAGCTTCAAGGTACCTCCTGGCTTTTATGTACAGAAGGTAGGGAAAGAAGGAAGGAGCTTATGATACTGGCAGGACAAGGACAATGCCAAAGAAAGAGTTACTTCTCTGGAGTTCAAGCATAAAGGCTTTATTAATTACTACTGAATCAATGCAGATGCTTAAAACTAACCTGATAAATTCCATATTTACATATTAAATGTAACTGTTGAAATCATGCCTGTATAGATTTCAATGTAGGCAGGACTGAAATGTCTATTCATTTCAGTATCGTGCTCTTACCTATATATTTAAACTTTTCGGAGTCTTATTTGCACTTCATTTGAAATCAGAACAATCTACCAGGTTGCCACATCTTGCATTTGTGGAAATTTATAGAAATGGCGTGGCATTGCCAACCCTGCACAGGGAACATTTGATAGTGGCTGTCAGAGAATCTCCCTGAAAAATAGCTACTCCTCCCCACCTTTTAGGGAACCAAATGGCAGCATTAGATCCAGTACTGCACAAGCAGGCTCTGTAGGCCTAAAGAAAAGTTACCAGTTGGGTGTTTTAATGCTCACACTACTGAGCATTGGCCAAAGCAAAGCTTGTGGTATTTATTCAAACAAAATACAATCAATATGAAGACAATCTACAATTTCTTTTTCCTGCTTCCAAACACCAGCAGGGAAAGTATTATGACACTATATCATAAATCATGAACACAGATACAGAGGTGTAAGACCATCTTTGTCTACTGTTTACAGTAGAGTCAACCCAGGAATCTTTCTAGACAGTGCAGATACGGCAAAAATGTCTGAAACATCCAAGATTTCTTATTATACTCTCTACAGTTATAGAAAGGTTAACATATTTTAAACCAGAAAAATAAATAGCGGAAGAAAGGAGAAGTAGCAATAAAATATATTAAAATGTGAATTGCTAGTGATTGATTTTATAATGGCATTTTGTTTTTTAAAATTAGCTGCGTTTACATTAATCGAGTTCCCAGTTCTATGAAAATAAGCTATTCTGGTTTTGTCTATTAAAAAAAAAAAGACAAAAAATGCAATTCTATTTTATTTTAATTTTAGCAGCATTTTTAAAATGAAACACTAATGGCCTGATATCCACTGATGGGGGGTAATTCTGCAGGTGCTATTTTACACCTACAGGTTAGCGTAGCTACAGCTGATAGAAGTTTGGTATCTGCTGCATATACAACCTGAAGCTGAAATGTTGAATGCCAGCAGTCAAAACACTGTTGAAAGGGAAGTGGAATGGCTGGGCCGCTTTTTAAGTCCTCCTTGCAACAGTTTCATTTTAAGACAGCAATTTTATTTCTTTTAAGATGAGGGAAGGAAATGTTTTCACTTCAGTGTGCCCTGAATTTTAGTATGCTGAACTGTCTTTATCTCTGACATTATCCTGGTTGTAATTTCCAGTGAAGTTAATGAAGCTACAGATGATTTTGATACACTCTATGCACAATGTATGACTAAACTTTTTTTTTGGCAGCAGTTATATTTTATTATTACTTAAACACTGCACATCTTTTTTTGGGGAGGAAAAAAAGGTGTGAATAGTATTCACTATCATATCCCTATATTCTAGCCCTTATCCTTTTTATCAAGTAAACTACAGAAATATTTCTACTTTAGTCTTTGAATTACAGAATCAAAATAATTACAAAAAACCTTCTCCATTTAGACTCTTAATTCCAGATAACTTTCTTGCTCTGATCATTAAGCATGACCAGTTTTGAGGAAAAAACCTTTTGTAGCTGCAAAGCATCCTCAAGTGTCTATTTACAATGTTCAAAAATCAGAAATAAATCTTCAATTAAGAATAATTTTGATCTTTAGAGGCATTTTAGCATTTTGCTAATTCTGGAAATAATATGATATTCTAAAACTCAGGGCAGAGTTAGTGGGGTGGAGAATATTTTACAAAGAAACTAACAAGCATTTTGGCTTTGCATGTTTTTGAATTATATTTCCAATTAAAAATGCAGAGTGCTAAATCACATTACAAAGATAAATAGGAAAGTACAACTTCATTGTTGAAAACAATTTCCCTCCTATCAATCTGAGGATTCATGCATCAATATTGTAGATGAACTGTTAATTACAAAATCAATTAAAAAATTATTTCTAAAAACAGTCACGCGTCCTGGCTCTCAGGGGGGCAATTTGGGCAGAAGGTCTCATCTCACTAGGACCGCGCCAAATCACAAGTCGTCATCCACAAGTAAGCAAAAGCAATCTGGTTTTTCATTTTTCAGCGCGGCTGAGCCCAGCCTGAGATTGATCGTCACATATGGCCCCAGAAAACAAACTGTCAATACCTTGAATGCTGCAGAATTTGAACAAATAGCCGTCCGCCCATTCAAGCCACTCATTGCATCCCATTTAACAGATTTTATTGACAGTTTCCTTCTTGTAATTAAAGGGAAAACTACTGGCCAGCAACCAAGATAAAGTTCAAAGATAGGGTCAAAACAAAAGCAGATGGAGGGGCACGGTGTGACTGTCAATGGAACATAGCATCAGAGCATGTTATTGACACACAGGTATCTAATGATCGGCACGTCATTAAAGAGGGATCTATCGTGAACTTTATGCAAATGCTAAAAGGGACTTAAGACCACAATAAAGCATTAAGGAGACACAAAAGGAAAAACAACAAAGCACAAACGATTTTTACTTATCTGACAGTATTCACTGCTTCAGCACTTTTAAATTCAAATGCAGAAAAAAATTCTTTCTGAGATTTTTAACTCTTGCTGCACAGGTAATAATTTTTGCAGAAGCACTATCTCTAAAAATGCATAGGATCCACAAGGTAAGATGTGGTCCTTGTGAGATTTAATAAGGATTTCCTCCCTCCTTCCATATCCTGAATTCACTCTATCAAATAAATCAGTAGCTGCCTTTAAAGAGAAAATATATAGCCTACTCTTCAGCACCCTTTCTTTCCTTTTAATTGCAATGATTAGGCTTGTCTGGATTATGGAATGGTTTTAGGAGAACAACATCTATATTCATTTGAAGGGATCTTTGCCTGTAAAGTACTCTCCAAATCATACAGTGGAATATTTTCCACTGCCTTAGGGACATAATTCCTCAATTACATTGAAACAGAAAGTTGTTCTTAGTTTGAACTGCTTTGTTTGTTGCCTTTTAGCTAAAGTCTAACAAGCAATTTCTTATTCTAAAACCATGTTTAAAACAAGCATGCAGAAAGTATTATGGAAGATAGGAAAAAAAAAAGTGACACATTAAAAATGTAGCAACCGTCATGCTACTCTGCCAACCTGAATTAGCAAGTGCTATAGCTTTGAGGGTGACAAACTCTTCTTTCTCCAGCTTCATGCTCTTGTATTTCTTTACCAGCTGCAGTATGGCATTGTTAAGGTCAAGAAGGCCTGCCAATTTGGATTGGTCTTCATCCATAATATAATCTTCAGCATATACAAGCTCATCCTCAAAAGAAAGTGACCGGTATACAACACCGAGAATCAAAATCTCCATCCAAGCACTCTGCAGAAGGCTCATCTGGTCAGCTAGAGACAAAGTGGAGAATCCTGAGGAGGAAAAAAAAAAAAAGGAAAAATATTAAGCACACCTGGATTTATCAGGTTTATCAGAAATCTGCTCCTCTTTTTTTATTTTTATATAGGTTGTGATAAAACATGCATGTAATTCTATTATTCTCTCTTCTGCTTTTATGCCTCTTCTCCTCTTCCTACTACAAGAAAGTGTTTTCTAATCAAAACCAAAGTTTTAAACAAGCTGGAATTTGCAGACTCTTCCTGTGAGAATTATAATAATTTGGGGAGTTCTGCAGTGACAGTGTGTGATTTGTATCATGTCTTCTTTGTTCTGAAATAGTTGTGCTTAGTTCTAAAAACCTGATGCTGTGAAATAGGGATCTGCTGATTCTATTCATCACTACCATAAACCAAGAAGGACAATTTAGGAGAGAAAAAAAATAAAACTTTTTTAAAAGGGAAGATTTGATGTTTTAATAGAATTAAGGTGCCAGTCAAAAGGAGAAAAAGTCTCTTTGAACTTTAACCTTAGGGGAAAGAGACGTAACACCCACCTTTCGCAGAAAAGACACTAATCATTTCAGTAATGGCTTCTGCTTCTGCTACACTTGTTGAAATAACAGGGTGGCATATTGAAATGCCAACTGAATAGCAGTCACACCATCCTTTTTCTGAGGGCAACCAAAATTTTAATAAAAGCCTCTTAATTAATTTAACTTTTGCTTTTTTTCTCCTCTCTCTGCTGTCTTTCCTAATAAAGGCAAACATCTTTACTGTCTTACCTTTTCAGGCTCTTGTTTACAGTACCTGTTAATTTATTATATCAAACTGCTAATATCCCAATCACATTAGGTGCTAGAAACAATATGGGAGAGGAAGTGATTTTTCTGGCCTGTTGGTGAAATGCAGCAGTTTGCCAGTTGGCACCATCAACCACAAGTACTTAATAAAATCATCAAAGGGGATTAGTCAAGCTTTTCTTAAAGGGTCTTAAGACATGTCTGAGGCTTTCATTTAGTTGTTTATGGAGCTGCTTACATGTCCTTTGACAGGGTTCCCGCTGTAAGAACATTCTTTTTGGCGTTCGATTACGCTTAAATGCATTTTTCTGTTTTGAAAGTCAAGAGTTACAGTCAAGCGAGAATATATCATAAACTAGCAAATCTGCAAGGCATCTACTCCAAACAAGATTTTCTCTATAAGCACTAAGCAACAAAACTAATACAATAAAAAAAGAAAAGCCCACATCCAAACCACCAGGCATCCATAAAAAATGAAACATAAAACTGGCTGCATGCTCTCTCTCTCTCTCTCATTTTTCTCCCCCTCCTTATTTGTTTTCATTTTCTCTTACTGTCTTTTGAGTCTTGTGATAGAACTGTAGCTCTCTTCTTTCAAAAAAAAAAACCCACAACAAAACCTGAGCCAACAACAACAGGAAACTCTTGAAGATGTGACAATAGAAAATAACACATCTGTGATTAAAATAAATAAGAGGGAAATGCAGAAGAAATAATCATTTCAAAGGTTATAGGGAGGAATTCATGATTTCAATTAGCTTCAACATTTCTGTTCCTTCCCGTCTTTCAAGAACCAGTTTTTCTGCAGTAGCAGATGGACAGAGAATGTAGCCTGCAGCATCGTCCTGTGACAGCCCCATTCTCCCTCCCAGACACTGCTGTTAGTAAATAGATTTACACATTCTCCAATCTCCACACATCTTTCTGCCGAATAATTAAAAGCAGGATGATTAGTTTATTGAGTGGAAGGAGGAACTTTTTTATTGAGGTCCATCCACGATTTTATCAAGGCCAGCACTTTTACGGTTGTCATGAGGGTGCAGGCATCCAATTTTTCTTATCTGCCTGATTAATACAAACGCTGTTTCAGGACGCATTAATTAACAGATACAAATCTACGTTCTCATGGAAGGATCAATACAGAGAAGAAAAGAGGCATCAATGTGAATTTAGTGCTGATGATGGAGAAGGCACTCTATTGACATTTACGTGCATAGAAACTTTAAAGTTGCAGTAGAGCCCTTTTGTCCCTGTGATTTACAAATTAACAATTTTTCAGGTATAACAATGTTTCACACACTTCTGCAGGGTTTAATTAAGAAAAAAGCAATAAAATCAGTTTTGATTAAAAAAGTTTAACCTGCAATTTCTCTCTGTAGTTGGGGTTTTTTTTCCTGAAAACTCCCCAACTTCCTTTTTTATTTGCTTATCTATTTTAGTACAGGTTTGTTGGCACTGGTTTCATTTTTTTTTTATAAATAATACTATGTTTCAATAGCATTTATTGTGTGCCACAGTCAAAGGAAATTACATTTGCCCTGTGAGTGGGGGAAATGGGATGTTGACTATAATTTATTGTATTGCACTCTTGAAAAATCTGCATTCTGGAGCAGTAAATATACTAGTTGTTTTTATTTGACACATTAAAAAATCAAAAGAAATTTTTTATATTATAGAAAAACTGGCAAATATAAACCACATTGTTCCACTCTTCAATAATAAATCAAATCAACATGACTATTTTCTTCCTGATCGAAATAACTTTCCCTTGAAAGCCTGTTCAGTGAAAGCATGTTTTAACTTTTAAAGGCATCCCTCGTGGGAATGTAAAGCTGCATCAAGTTGTAATTAATCTGTTTTTGTTTTGATTTTTCAGAAAATGTGAAAGCATCCAGCATATCTCTTGTATCACAGCAATGCCCTTTTAATATGTATTCAACAAGTTACAGTTAAAAGAACAGATTACACAGGAATATATGTTTATATACAGAATAGATTACACAGGCATATATATTTTTTTTATATACAAAGATTTGTTTTTAATTGTTTGGAGGAGGTTATACTTATTTCACGCCAAAGTCCGAGTGTGTGAGCTTTTGTTATGTGAATGCCCCAGATCAACCACATCCTCTGACAAGTGGACATTTTCTGTATTAAATTGTAACTATTTTTTTAAAAGTCTCCACATTGGACAAAATACACTTCCAGCTTTCTGAACCAGTGTTAGCCTCTCCAGTCACACCTCTAAGCTCTTTCCAAACCACGCTGAGATGCTGCATGATGGTGTGGTTTTGGACCTTGCTGTGCATTGTGTGCATCCCTAATCTTTAAGAGTCTTGCAGGTCACCGCTTTAAATGTAGAACTGTGTAACAGCTTTTTAAAATACAGTGTTGTGCACCTTTCCCCCCCTTAGCACATACCATATTGGTGACAACTTTGATCTCTCTCCATCTCCCTCCCCAAGTCAATGCCATTTAATGTATCTCAGGCATTTGCTCGCAGAATGACTCTGTACCTTGACCTGCAGTTAAATAGCATGTTTATCTGCGATACAGCGCACTCCAAATAAACCAGATGACAGTTTGCAGTAACGTCATTTGGAAGGATTGAAAGGCTTCTCAAGAGTCAGGTACCCCTGAGGTAAGAAGCTTGAAGGAAGCATGTTTTGTGCCAACCTTCCTGCCATCTTCTACTAGACACTCGTGTGCTTGACAATGATGCCATGGGCACTTGTCAAGATTTTTTTTTTTTCTTTTTGCCTCGCAAACTGATGCACTTTGCAGTCAACTTACAAAAAAGGCTAAGCATTTGAAAGTGTGAAGGGCAAAAAATATCTGACGGCTAGTCTTCAAAAATACACTTTCATTTCAGAAAGCATAAATGTTTATTTCCTGAGCTGAGTGTTGACAGAAATAGGCTGCAGCGCAGGCATATGAATTTAACCCCTGGTAGGCATTCCTTTCAGTGTGATTTTTATGTGGCTGAGTGCAAGCATTGTAAATCTACAGGGTGTCTCGTACTATCAGTTAACAATAGCATTGATTCGCTGGTTACAGATTTTTTTCCTTTTTTTCTTTCTTTCTCTTCCTTTCGGGGACTGTAGTGTTCTTCCGCTAAAAATAGACACTTTTCTACAAACAGTGTATCACACTCAAATTGTAATTATGCCATAATGACTCACTGAGATAACTCAGGGTGGATTGAGAAAAGGTTGATTGAGCAACAGAACATATATTTGGTTTTTTTTCCTTTTGCATACCAGTAAACCCAAAGCTCAAAGGAAGCAGCAATAAATAGGTAAAAAGGCCTTAACATTTTTATTATAGGAACAAGGGGTGTTGAGCTGACTGCACTCTGCAGTGCTCAGCACTCCAAGCCAGCTCCAAGCACAGTTCACAGCCTCTTCAACAGGGCTGTTCAAACCACAGATCTTTTCAAATATCAGCACATGCACCACTTGCTCTCTATTTCACACTGCACACAGCTCAATGATAAGCAGGGTAAATCTTTTATATTCCTGAAGACCCTTTCCTCTACTTCATTAAGATGGACTTCATGGACACTAACTCACTAGGGGCCAGAGTGAAGCAGCTGCAGATGGTCAAGTGCCAAAGTAAGATCTGTGCCTTGCACACAGTACTTCGAGAACTACTGGCCAAAAAAAAAGACAGTGGCTGGACTTATCCCTACCATTATTTTCATCCTTAAACATTTGATACGGTGTCTCAATCAGGTTACTCAGACTGAAATCCTGAAGTTTTTTTCACTTTGCAGGAAATGAGCTTCCCTTCCTCTCTGATACATGTTTAGAAATCCTAATATTTGATCAAACCTGGTATGAAATTGCTGGCAAATCTGGGAGTTGTCTGCCTTTTCTGATAATTGTCTCCCATTTATTTTACCAGTTGTTTGTGTGATTGTTAGCTTTACGAGTGAAATATTCCTCTTGTTTGCCCTGGTTTGTACTTCAAATATCTTCATTTACATTTTTTATAATCAAAGCTGTGCTTGAAAATGACATGTTCACTAGTGTGTTGCAGATTCAATATATTTACACAGTTGAAATATCAGAGTTGGATTTTTAAATTATTTACACTTAATTTTGATAGATTAACTTCTTTCTAAATGTTTTATGGGTACTGATGTTTCCAGCATAGTTTTTTGGTTTTTTTTTTCAAAAATGATGTATAGCCACTACTGTCCAAAGAACACTCTGATATTGTAAACACATTTAAAAAAAACTTTTAGCCCACATTACTTTATTTAGAGTGTGTGTGGCCTCATGGTCAAATGACAAACAGTGAGCCAAAAGCTTATCCTGGCTGCACTGAAGAAAAGAAACCCCATTTCAAGATCAGACTTGGGTCCAATGCACTCTCAGATGTACAGCTGTCACTCTGCTCTCTTCTCCCTTCCTGGCACAGACTCAGTGCTTGCTTGGATCCATCGAGCAACTTCAGCTACCTTCTAGGGATGTAAACAAAGGCCAGGGAAATTTCAACAGTGAAATCTCTGCTAGGGCTATGTAATGTTTTCTAAACATGATCATAGTCTTTGCTGAAGGAAAACTTCATAGCCTGACTGCCCTTTACTATTAGTGTCTCAAAAATACAAGGAAGAGAATGGCATGATTAATTTTTTTACGCTGTATCTAGAGCTGAATCTTTCATAAAGATCAGAATTAAGGGATCCTTTTTATTATATTAATTAAAGAAAAAATGGATTTAATTGCATTTCAAAGTACTGTGTAGACTAAAAATATATATCAAGGCCCACAAACATTTCAGTGGTTTTGAAAACCGTTAACAGAAGGACAGTGCTCTCACTAATCACCAAACATATTTCCCAGATTATGGATGAAATTTTGTGAAAGCTGGAACAGAAACAGATACAACTCATTATGCCAGGGTAAATCCATTATTTCAGTTTTTTCTTTTCCTTTTTTTTTTTTTAATACCTCTTTGCTTATGGAGCCCCTGGTCAAAGGCTAATAATTGCACAAGCTGAAATTTAAGTATGACTGAGAATTTTCACATGAAAAGTGCCAGCTCACACAACAAAAAGCATAGGTAACTGCCCAAACTTGAAAATCACACATCAAGTTCCAAAGCACAAACTAACAAATGACCAGAAATACAACCAAAGGCTCAACTTATGCTGTTTGCTTGGATTCAGCTTCCAAGTTCTTTAGAGCTGACGTGCTGCAGGTAAAGTTACAGTTAGAAATTAAATCCATCCAGCAACTTTTGCACAATAAAACCTCCACCTTTTCAGAGCGACGCTTTGCTATGTCGCATCTCCTCCTGCCACTACAGCAGAGCACTGCAAAAGCAGCACCGGGGCTCTGTTGTGAGCGGTGCTGCGAGTTGCGACTGCCATCTGTTAGCTGTGCAGCCGTGAGAGAGGGGAGATCAGATTGCACACACAGAGGTGCCCAGGAATCACTCTGTCTCGAATTAAAGAAAAAAAAGCAAAACGCATTCGGAGAGCACTGGGATGTTTTCAGCCAAGCCTGTGCACTTTCACTTATTTAAGCGTGTTTGTACTCCTAACTCTTGCTGTCCAAGCTCTTATAAAATATACATTTTTTTTTATATTTTATAACACGAAAAAATGCCTACCATAAGCACTTTTTCGCTACCAGTAAGACGGGAAATGCCACACAGAGCACTAAGAAACCCGGGGCTGTTATCACAACGCTACTTTCATCTCACTGAAACAACAGCAGAGAGATGGCACGGCAATAAAAATGCATTCACACTGCATGTCCCTCTCAATCCATTACGAACAATGGATTCTCGCTAAGCAAATATTCGCTTGTCAGAAGTATTTGCAACACTGGATTCATTCAGCAGGACTAAGTAAGAGAAGTTCACAGCAATTTAAAAGCAGCAAATTAGACATTTACAAACAGTAAAGATGCTGCTTGTCTAGCATGACCTTTCGCTCAGGGTATACAAAAAGGTGTTAATGTATTTTAAATACCAGTCAGAAATATTTCTGGTTTACCTTTTACCCTGTGAAACCTTACATGATAACACTAAACAGGAGCAATTCAAGCTTGTCATTTCTTCCCAGGGTTAGAGGCACATAGTGAGATGTACCCCACTATAGTTCAAACTGATTTCAGCACTTAAATCAGTGACACCCCTCTCTAACCACCCAAATATTTCCAGGCAGCTACTTTTAAATTTCTTATTTCTAGCTACAGTGCCAGTTCTCGTGAGCTGCTTCTTTAGCATTAGTAATGGAAAGGAGCTGGAAAATGTGACTGATTAAGGATATCTCTGTGACTTCACATAACCAGGTGCTAATACTCTCCAGGGAAACACTAAAGATTAAAAAAACTAATGAGTCACCCTTGCTTCAGGACAGATTTGCTAAGACCTCCACGTATGGAGCACTTTATAATGGCATTTTTGGAAACACATGGTTTGAAGTATTGTACTCTTTATTTCAATAATTTTTATTTCACACCTTATTATTTCAGTACTCACCAAGAAAAAGGAAAATATAAGACAACAAATTTAAACATATTAATACTTGATTTTCCTTTTGGCCTGATTTTACCACTGGAACTTCCACAATTTTAAACAGCTTTACTGCAAACTCATACCAACCTTCCATTAAAAAGATGCCAGGCCAAACACTTATATTTTGCTTTATTACCAGATGCTCTGAGAACAGAAGAGGACCTGATAAGTAGGAAACTGCCTTCCCCCCTCACTTTTTTTTTCTCTATGTAAGACAGTTAAATCTTCTGGTGCATTACCTTCTCTGAGGAGAGGTTTTGAATTCTAAGATATGGACAACGAAAAAAAAGTTTTAAAATTCAGACTGGCAGTGCAATATGGCCCAGTGAAGCTGTAAGTCTCCTTAAGGTCAGCAGTATGAACTCGCAGATTCCTGAGGGTGATCTTTTTAATGCTCTACATATGTGATCTGATCTGCTTCTTTAAACTTAACTCTTCCAGTTCTTTAAAATTTAACCTTCAAACATAGTTTTGCTAGACTATGGGATTTAGTGTCCTCTACTGAAGATAGCAGAAGCAGATGTCATGACACAGTGTGCTCTGAAAATCACAGGAGAAAACCGAGCAGGATTGTATTTATGACCCTGATTGTTTTCTTTCACTGAGTCTACATATAAAAAATACGAATCATATTTTCTACATAAATATTGATTTCACCCAAACTGCCCTTCAATTTGTTGTGAATGTACATATTTGAGTGTAACTACAATAAAGCCAGATATGTGGGTGAAAACATAAAAACAACATTCTGTTATTAGTAAAGTGAATGTAGATGAAAAACAAAGTGTATATCATGAGTATGGCTGGATCCTTCTCGAAGTCCAGCTGAGAGAATGGTAACACAGTTCAGCTTAAAATAGTAAGCATAATATCAGCACATCCTGTGTATGGTATGCCTTACCTGGATCCTTCAAAGAGTTCAGCTACCAGAAATGAAACTATGATCACACATAATTTAACAGAAAGTGTCCATCCTTCTTCCTTCTTTTTAATTTTTAGTCAACTAAATTAAATTAATAATAAATAATTTTAAAAAAGGCACAAATTGACAGAGGAACCTTGCTAAACTAATAATAACAATCAACATCCATTCAGGTTCTGCTCACTTCAACCATTGTGTGCATCAACCTCCCAAAAGTTGCATGCACTGACTGGGAATATCCAGAAATTTAAAGTTCAAGCTTCTTCAGCATGTTAGTCTTCAAACCCAAGTTTTCTGGATTATAAAATACCACTAGTTTGTTGGGGGTTTTTTTCACAGAAAGGAGGAATTTCTTGTGCATTTAATACATGTTGCCTTTTATTTATAACCTCTACAGGTTTGCTTTGAGAGCACTTTTCCTCAGAGTGCTGGGTCACTGCTGTTTGCCTTTTGCTCCCCTGGGGAAGCCACCAGTCATTTCCTCACTGAAAGCTGTGGCAATCCCTGCTCCCTCCATCTTTCCATCAGGCAAAGTCAGGTTTCCAGGAACTCCCCAATCATGTTAATAATATGAATCCAATACAGGAATGTATTAGCATACAGAGACAACCATGCTTGCGATCCAATCAACGTATCTGTGTTAACCCTGTATGTGCTGGCCTACCTAAAATCTCTCTCCACTGCCAAAGCAAAAACTTCAGGTTGCAAAATTTTGGGTAAATATCTCCTTTCACCCTCTGGCAGGAAAATGACAGCTCAGACCACTGCCCTACACATCTTCCATCTTCTTCCCAATTTTTAAAACTTTTCTGTTAGTTAGTTGATTTTCTTAATGTGCTGCAGATGCCAAAAAATTCAAATGATGTTTACAATCTCCCTGGTTTGGGGAGAGCCACACATGTTCTCCTACGTGAACGTGAAATTTCTAGTTTACCTAGATGAGTGTGTACGTACCATTAAGATCATCTCTGGAGGCTGTGTCTTAAGTCTACAACAGTCCACACACAGGGAAAAAAAAAGAGAAAAAAGAAAAGGAAAAAAAAAGGAAGCTGCCTGATTCTAATACACCTAATTAGCCATCGGCAGACTCTTAATTGCATACATTAGGATGATTCCATAGTGGAGATTAATTCTAAATATACCCAAGCAGCTGGTTAAGATGCCATGGATTACAGTGTGGACTGTACTTTTCCACTTAATTAGATATCAAAATTAAGCAGCAACAAGCATTTTGACATAACGGGGATCAAGCCGCCGCTTGGCATCCCAGAGCTGCACTAAAGTGACCGCTAAACAGAGCCGCACAGATGGAGAGATATTAAATGCCGCACTGGAAAGTAATTTCAAATAATAAAATATCAATATTTACATTTTAATTACCCCTACTGAGAGCCGCTCTGTCATTTTCACTATTGCCGACGCAGCAAGGGGTAGTGGAATGACATTGCGGCTCTGACTGCAATGACTATTTTGTTTCCATTAAAGAATGACAAGTGTTTTAGAGGCAGTGACACCCAGTGTGTGAACAAGAATGACAGCAGATCAGAAAATTCCTATTAAGGGAATAAATGACTCAACAAGAGAATTTACTTCAAGCAGTCGGCTCCTCCTTGAAACACATAATCCTTTCTATATTTTCTGCAGGAAGTTTATTATTAAAGGTGCCTTGGAGAAACCTTGGCTTCTCATCAAATATTTAGAACGATGGGACCTTACATGATGACTGGTCAATTTAAAACCACTAATATTCAATGCTTATCCTATCTAAGAGTTATACTGAGTTTGTATGAATCTAAATAGTTTCAGGGAGGCGGAAAGGCAAATAGTAAAAAGGAGATTCCTTCCCATGAGACTTGAAAGTTTTGATGGTGCATGGAGAACACCAAGGTTACTTTTGCTGTCTTTTCTTCACCAGTTTTACTACCACTGGAACAGTGAGGATTCCACATCCCACCTCGACCACAATTTGCTAGCCTTCAGAATTGTACCCAGTTGGTCACCACAAGTAATGTGCACATGCACAGGTTCAGGCCTCTTGTTTCTCCCTCCATATTCCTTGCACATATATAAACACTTTTTCTCTTGGTATGTACATCAGAGATCTGTGAGACACCTTTGCAGCACCTTAGGAATCTAATTACTTCTGATCAGGTCTGAGGTCAGTCTCATGGAAAATATTATATTACATCTGACATGCTGCATTTACAAAGATGAAAAGGAAGGAAGAAAAATATCAAAACAGTAAAGAAAAAAAAAGTCTTCCTTGGGGATGTCTGTCAAACTGCAGAGATCTTCAAAGAATTTCAATGGCCTCAGACATGAGAAAGTGGGTAAGAGTAAATCCTTGGTCAGTACACCCAATACGCAGCTAAGTGACCCTCCTCCTAAGTCACGGCATGCATTTATTTAATAATGTGCAGAGCTCAACTTCTATAAATGTGACAAATGGCTAGAACAGAGCACAGGGGAAAAAAGGCATGAAGATTTTTACAGAAAAGGAACAGCTTTACGGCAGTGACTCGCAGGAGTTTTAGATGCAGTTTTGACATTACGAATTAGCAGTCAAGTACAAAAACCTTACTCTGACATTAGCTGCTTAACTAGTTGATTTTCTTTTTCTTTTCTTTTTCTTCACTTCTATTTCTTTTTTTTTTTTAAGTACCCAGGAAGTACTTCTTAAGCATCCCTAATGCTTTTAGGACAAGACACTTCCCCATTTCTCAGCCACTAGCACCTTTTTAATTTCTGAAAGAGCCATGGTTGAAAATCTTAATTAATTGTTCCATACTGCTTCAGGATCATTATGCAATGTAATAAAGGCCGTGTAATTATGAAATTTTACAGCCATTACCAAGGCTGATGGCTCGTATTTCATCCTCAGCTGGACCCAATGGCTTTTAGCCACTCAGCTCCCCTTTGATGAACTACAGACAGATCTATCAGGCCCAAACAATATCCAGGCAAGGCGGCTATAATAGCTACCTACAGATGAAGCCATAGATAAAGATAAACTATAAATCTACACACAAATGCAGGCACATTGCCTCAGGATGACAGAGGGGAGAGGATGAGACACTTGGGAAAGCTGGCGGCTTGCAGAAAGGCAACCTTCTCTGTCTGTCTCTTTTATTCAGTTTGGAATTTGTTTGGTTTCTTAAAGATGTGAAACCCTCTCATACTTCCCCCCCCTCAAATTACATATTTTTTAAGGACTATGAATTTTTATATGGAAGGCAAGGGGTCACTTTATCCATCTATTACATTTGACACAGGGGATTTATATGGACAAATCAACTCATCCTCCAAATGAAGAATCTCAGTCAACAAGTCTGCAAATCATATTCTTAAAAGTGAATCCAGGTCACTTGCTTCCAAGACTGAAAAAAGCAAAACATCCGTGATTTCTAAATGCATTATCGTGAGCAGATGCACAGAGGTGAAGTTAGATGATAGGCTTTCACTGGAGGCAGCACCAGAGATGCAATTTCATGCAACATTGTCTGACATTATTTTATTTTCAGTCTGAAAATGAAAATACTTCTAAAAATTCAGTGCAAGTTAAAGAAACAATGGTATTCTATATGCTCTCGATACCTGCAACACCAGACTGCAGTTTATGGAGGTGACCTCCATCAATGCCCTCTTTAATTTAAGACAGGAGGTCTTCCGAGTATGCATTGTTAGTCCCTCCAAAGTGAGAGGAGACTGACTAAATGATCTCTAGGTGAGAAAAAGAAATGGAGAGATGCATCATCCTGGCCAGTTCTGAAAGAATCCAGGGAAGAGTGTGAAAACATTAGCTTGAAAACTGCATCTATTAGTAGCCCTTTCAGTAGCCCATGGTAAGTCAAGAAGTTGATGCCATACTCATGGCGGAGGCTAAAAGCACTTCAGAAGGCAAGAAAAGTTAAAATGAAAATATCAATAGTATTCTCTGATTTCTAACAGAACAATAGAGTGGCTCATTCCTTTCCAAAGAAAATGTGACAAATTTAAAGAAGGTTCAGTGAAAGTAAAGCAAAACATTGTGCCCAAGAAAACTCTTAGGAAAAGACTCAGAAAGCAGGAATTTTCTTCCTCAAAATAGTGATTTATGAGAGAATTCGGCAGAAGTATATATAAATTAATGATACAAAAAGTAGGTCTAAAGATTTTATTCTGTCTTATAACACAGACCAAACACCATTACAGTAAAACTCAGGAAACGCAAAATGGAAGGATGAAGGGAAACTCTTCATCCACAGAGTAGCTGGAATGGAGAAGTTCTTGCCAAAGGACGTCACTGAAGCTAAGAACTCAAGAGAGGGAGATAATGCTTACATGGATGGCCAGAATAGCTCCAGGTATAGTATTCCAAATCCAAATTAAAAGGACAAAAATGTTTTTCTTCCTTATTTCATCTAATTTCTAAGCATAAAGAATCAGAAAAAATTTTCCTGAGGCTTCTGCCTACTATGGGTTCATGTCTCCCCCTCTGAGGCTGATCAGTGCTGAAGACAGCAGAGTATATGTTGATGACCTATAGCATTCAATTCCTAGTTTCCCAAAAACTCAAGTCTCAGAATTTGGGCTGCCTTTCTTTGAGGTATTTGGAACCTACTCCTACAACTGGAGTTCAGAACAGAAGAGCTTAGAAAGATGCGCCCCAGGCAAAGAATTTCAAAATAACAGCAACTGAGCTCTCACTCTACTGCTACTGTAGAAAGACAAAAATAATGGATATGGAAGATCTGTGGTGTTATCACAGACATAAAGGCAGACAGGTATATGTATTAATGTGTGTTTGCATAAGCCTGTATATGCATGCATTTGTACTAAGCAAACCAAGGGTATTCCAAAAGCTACCAAAATGAAGAAAGATCACCTGCTCATTAACTTATATTCCTTGCTTATTAAACATGTTCTTTCTTTTAATATAAAGAACTGTCTTGCTGAAGGACAAAAAATTAATGTAATCACCCAGGTCAGATCAGAGAAGTATTTTCTAAAACAGGGAACAGAGTCACAAAGGGTCACTGATCAACAAAGCTGCAACTGAAGACAGGCATGGGAATGTGTGATTCAGGTTCCTCCAGCATAATGCTGAGGATGCTTGATATATGGTCTTTTAAGGACCAGTATCTGCTGTTAACATGCTTTATTGAAACCGTGCATATGGCAGGTATTCACTGTACATGGTGTGCATTGATCTGTTCCTTGCAGTGCATGTGGAAGCATCGTAAACATTCTTAATGCAGAAAATAACCCAACCAAACCCAAATCGAAAGGTTTAAGCACATACAGTACATTAGAACATCTACATACTAGATTATACAGACGCTCCTAGACTACGATTCCTAGATAGGACTTTAAATTGCCTTCTGATGCTCTAGTGAGTTACCAGAATTAAGTGAAGACCTCAGTTAAAGCCAGTACTATGAAAATTGAAAAGACTGAATGTAGACAAAGAAGATGGCAGATTTTTTACCTTCTCTACTTCCCATCCAGTTGACTCATCTAGCCAAATTAGCATCAACCTCATGGATAGGCTCTGTAGCTTTACCTCTTTTTATGTTCCCAATCACTCATATCAGTAGAGTAAAAAGCAGCTACAAATATACTCAGCAGGAGCATTTTTCAGAGCAAAAACTTCAAGTAAGAAGTAAATGCAAAGATGTTATTTCTATTTCTATCGGAGGCAGTAATGCCAGTTTGCTACATCAATTTAATAAAAATAATGATGATAATTTGAGAAAACAAGAAACACCATCCTACAATTTTATTCTACAAAAGAAATGCATGAAGTTTTACTCTCTTTGGTAAATGTCTAGTCTACTAGAGAATGCACATCAGTATTCCATAATTTAAGATTATTGCAATGATTTTAATAAAGTACAGCAAAGAATTATGTGCAGAAAGTTAATTGCTAGTTTACTACAAACTACCTTGAAACAGAACTGGTTGAGGCATACTAAGACAAAGTTTATTTTTCCCAAATACAGATTACTGCAAAGGAAAAGGAAATTAGCGCTACGTATTTTGTGAAAGACTTTCTTTTCAGTATTGGCTTAAAATATTTTCCTTTTTCAAGTGATTTTTTTTTAAATAAACAGCTACACGTATCTTACATATAAGTATAAAGTGTTTTTAAGAAATCTGTTTTAGAGAACACAGAGAGGTTTTGCTAAGACTCAAAAAAATGCTAACTGCAATAAGATCATACCTGGACACAGAAAAAGATATTAACATAAGTACAGATGAAAAATGGAAGAGAAACAGAGTTATAATTGTATGTTTTCTCTTTCAATATTCACCAAATGGGACACAAACCTTAGCTGCTATAATGCATGCCATGCTTTACCCTGATTTTCTACACTTGGTATTCCCTAGCTGAATTGTTTCTGAAGTCCATGGTGATTTTTTTCCACAGCAAATCAGCAGTTTTTCAAGAGGTCTCTGTGCAACCTAGGAGTATGACATTTACTAATGTGTTGAGATTCAGGGATTCTCCTTTGTAGAAGCCAACACTAATAAGAAAGATATGGTTCAGTGTCCTGGGTATTCTTCCCAGTTTTATTAATTAGATGGAAAGCTTCTCCCTCTGGAATACTGCAAGGTATTTATTAACACTTCAGCCCACAAACTAGAGTAAATTTACAGTAGTGGAGGTAATTGTTACATACACCGGCTCTTGTTATCAACTTGGCAGGGATAAGCAAAAAAAACCCCAGAGGTTTAGATTATGATCTTTTTCATGATATTTTAATTGTGCTTCTTAATCTGCTAAATTAAAAACTATAGTACAATCTTATTCAGATCATTGACAAAAAAGATCATATCGATTTGCAACAAAATGTATGAATGCTCCTATCTCTTTTAATTATGCAAAGAATTTAACAGTCATATTCAATATGGCCATAGAGTGCTAAGATACAAACTCTTCCTTTTACAGTTGGGCCATCTTATCCCTTAGCACCTTCACATTTTATTTTAAGTCTCCCATCTTTTAATGCACAAGACACCCTTCCCTAGATGATCTTTAATATCACCACCTTCCTTCTCTTCCTTCATGTTAGTACGATGAGCTACTCCCACAACTATGTCTCAGCAAACTGATGACTGATAATGACCAGGCAGACACTCAGTAATATCTCAGTTACTTATATGCTTTACAAAGAAGAGTTAGGTATGCTCAGAGGTACTTTGTGAAACCATGTTTCTCTCACCATTGCTTTCAGCCTTCCTTTTCTTTGCCTTCTTCTGCTATCAGACCCTCTTATTCCTTCTGGGAACCAGTAGGTCAATTTAGAATGCCACCAGCAATGCCCTCTCTTGCACACTAATTTACCTACACTTTTTTTCACTATGCTGGTCTCGGTGCTATGGAAAGCTTAGAGTTGGGCTTCATTTTGCATGCCTTACCCTACGTTCCAAATTCTTACAACCACAAAGTGTTGGGCTCCACCATCCAGTGTTTGAGTAGTAGTTTTAGAAATTACTCAGAAAGCATGGTTGTGCATTGTGTGGATGGGCCATTAGAGGGTTCTAAACCAAAATTTTAATGTGCAAAAACACCACTGGATCAGCTGTTGTTTCTTTGGTTTTCTTCTTGTCCCAGACATTTGCTTTCAAATGTCTGTTTCTCGCTGATCCTTTGTTATGGTGACCAGCCACTCACTATGGCTTTTCTTATGGATTCTCTGTCTCAGTGATCTGAGAAGGAAAGAGGTGAGAATTTAGTCATCTGTTCTGTCAAAACATCATGTTTGCTGGGCTCTCAGGCAATGCTGGGTATCAAGGCCAAATCAGCACCGAATCAAGAACACTGCAAGAACAGCCATGAGAGATGGCTCCAAAAGCTCCTTTGTAATAATTCACTGCTGCTGTGACTGGCTTTGTAATAGAGCTCTAGTTGAAACATTCTCACTATGTATTTGTATTTCATTCCTTCAGGATCAAAGTAACAATCAGATTGACAATGGATCCCACTTAGCTATCCTGATTGCATAAGACACACGTCTTTAATAGCTGGCACGTGCCAAATACATCCCTGTCAAACAGCTAACTAACAACAACGTCAGCAGTTTTCAAGAGTGTATCACAGATGATGTCAGAGGCATGGGTACATTTATACAGGAAGAATATGAGGAAGAATGTGGTGTCCCAAATCTACCAATTATTTTCTCTGTGATTCTGCTGGAGTCACGAAATCCCTCTCTGTCTCAGTCTTTCTGTGCAAGCAACAGATATAAGGTATATACAGATATATACTATAGATATAATTCACAGGGTTGCCATGCTATTTTATTCATTTAATGTTTGAAAATAACAACAAATATTTTAACAAAAAAAGGTCTACAAATTATATTCAACATTTCTGAAAAGTATATGAAATGGATGAAGGGCTAAAATGTTTGGAAAAGGATGGATAAGGTCTAGATCCATAGTATATAAAAGAAACAAACTGGTGATGCATTGTGCTCACATCTTTCAATCCTAACATGCTGTGAATCATATTTAATGTTTTAAAGTTATAGCTTTCAAAGGACTCCAAAACTGGAGGTATGAATCGAGGTTTCACCATAAGGAAGTCAAGTGATTTGACCAAAGTCATATGGTAACTCAGTGTCAGAGTCAAGAAAGGTAGCCTTCAGCTTCTAGTGTTGGGGTATCTTTATCGATGATGACAGATCTTTATGCCTGACTTGAACTAAATCCCTCTGAGGGCCAGTTGAAAGTGTCCTGATCACACCAACAGATCTGAATCAAGCCCATGTAATGAAACAGCCTCATGTTTTCTCATACTTTGCCCACTAGCCAATCGTGAGAAATAAACCAAAAGGACACAAGGAGGAAGTGCTAAAGTTAAGAAGTACAAAGGAGTTGGAGATGCCTTCTACTAAGGTGACCGTTATTTCCCCATGTATTTTTATGGAAGCAGGACTATGCCCACAAAATGAATGTGTTTGGCATTGCATTAAGATGAACACAAAGTAAAACAAGGACCTTAACCACGCAGTGCTGACTTTAGAACACTAAGTAAGAGGGTCAAGTGCACCAGTGTTATAAAACTGTAAACAGACATTGATATCATACTGTATGTATGAAAATGCATAAAATACATTTAATTAACTCTGGGCTGTGATACAAACTGACAATTCTAAACAGAAATTTCAAAGCTAAACCTGACACCTTTTGAGTCATTTTGCTCTCTCAGAAAGATTCATGTTTAGGTCAGATTTCTATACATTTGTAGGTTGTTTTTTTTTAATATTTGAAAAATGCATATTATTTACCCAATTGCCTGGAATGTCTATTGGAGAAATACATATTTATTTTTAAAAGCAATCCATATATTATTTACTCAGTGGATGAGAATGACTTCAAAAAAACCGTTCTGGTCCATCAAATAAATACATATTTATAAATGGTTTTTGAAATGCATATTATTTACCCAATGGACTGTAATGGCTCTGCTAGTGTTATTACATGTAAATATGTAATTAGCCACATAATAAAAAATCTCCACAAAATTTCTCTGAAAAGCATTAAATTTCCATGTGTCAATGTACAATACCTTTCCTATTGTTATTATTTTGTCTTTAAACAGCAAAGGTGATTACCCTATGCTAATGACTAAGGCTTTGCCGTATTTTAAAACCCCGCTAGCTCTGCAATTATACAAAACACGAAGTTGAAATCCTCATTTCTTTCTTTTAAAATTAGTGTTTTATAATTCTCATCTTGCAGTTGGTGCACCTGGCCTGAATTTTTCTGCCAGCCCCACGGACGTCGACCAGACTCTGCATAAAGCCCGGCTCCGTTCACAGCAGCCGGGATAACTGAGCACTCCTGTCAGTAGGGAACGGAGAGCACGTGCTATGATTTTGTGCTGTTCTCACACAAGCTTCTCTACACTGCTAGCCAATGCACCTGCACCATTGCTGGACCATCTTGGTGAAGGCCTGCCAATCTTGCACAGTGCCAAACTTTACTTATTTATTTATCTTCACACGGGTTATTTTCTGCAGAGCACTAAAGATTCTCAAAAATCCCTTTTTCTTGTCAGAGTAAGGGCAGGATATGAGGCATGCAACTCCAGGGACAAAATCCATTTTATTACACAGTCCCGTGTGAGTTTGAAGGATGTGACTTAATAGAAGCAGCTACCTCAAGTCTTTGGGAATTAACATTAGGAACAAGAATTGCTAGGCCTTGCCTAAGAAAACAGATGCACACTTTCAAACAGGAGTGAGCAGTGTCATTTTTAGTAGTGCACGTGTATATGTGCAGGAGTAAGTGTCATATATTAAGATGTAAATTTTGTTCTCTGAGCTGAATACCAGGTGATTAATTCTGATAGCATAGTGATCAATTGGTACAGGTGCTGCACCTGAGTAATGTTTGTTTCCCTACACATTGGTAACAGAGGTGCAGCACTAACACAAGTGTCATTCCAAAGCTGTGCAACATCTCTGATTTCCTGAAAACACTGACACTGGTAGTTAGGCTGTATGTAGTTCTGCCAATTTTTTCAATTAGACCCATTATTGATTTGATGAAAAAGCAAATTAAACATACCATGGTAATAGGTAAAATGGTTAGACAGAACATAAGGTTCTGGTGCTGAGCTTCTTAGGCACATGGCCTCTGTGTGCAGCTTTTACTCACCAAAGTCTCTGGAGATTACAAAAAGAGGGAAGACTTTTGCAAGAGACGTAGGCAGCATCAGTTAGCAACTGAGGTATGAAACAACCAGGAATATGTTAATGTAAAGTGCCAGGAAGCTCCAACTTTTTTAGGACAAGAGCTAAAATTACTTTGTTAAAATTACTTAGCTTCATTTAAACCTGAAATAAATCTCTTGTTTCCACAAAGCTGCTAGAGCTTGAGACCAGTTTGAAGACAAAAATAAAGACAGGTAATAACATCTTTTGTTTCAAAATATTTTGTTTCAAGAACAAATATTTGTTAATTGATGGGACATTATAAGTTGTCCAAATCTCTGGAGCATGGAATCAACACTGTGTGCAGCAGTATTTCTTTGCAATTTTCCCTCATCAAAGAACAAGAGTTTTGATACCAACAATGAGCAACACACAGTATCTATCCAGGAGCTTACATGTAAAGGTTTGCACAACCACTCTCCCCACCCTTGCTTCCTTAACAGGAGCTCAACATGAAGGGGAACCCAAAGCAAGTAGGTATGCTCACAAGCAAGCCTCTTCCCTAATTTCCACTTAATTCATTTACCAAATCAAATCAAACTGCTACTGTGAAAACTATTTTCTCACAGAGGGGGCTAAAGGATCTCTCCGCAAGTCACTCCAAAACACCTGAGGTTCAGCTTCCTAAAGCAAGTTAGCTGAAACAAACATAACTGACAGGATGCTGCAGCAGCAGGTCCACCCAGGGCACACAGCTCATGGCAAGAAGTTTCTTAAGGTCAAACACAGTAAGCCCACTGTCTGGCTTTGGTGTGCTGGAAACCTACATTAAGTCAGCACAAGCCTACAAAATCCTCTTTTCTTATTTCCGCATAGCTGCTTGTGTCGGAGCAGAGAGACAGTATTTTGCACACACTCTCTCTCTCTCTCTGTCTCATGTCACTCAGCACTGTAAGAAGGCCCAAATTCCTGTTGAAATTAGCAGTCTCCCTGTAGATCTGCAATTTTAGGGTCTGTACCCTATACTATTAAATCAGTCTAAAATATCCGGATAAAAGCTCTGCTGTTTAAGATGAGATTTTGGGTTATTTTGCCACTAGTGCTGCCAGGATATAAGCTTATGTCTCTTTCTCTCTTGAAAAGCATGTAAACTGTTGTACACAAATAAAGTCATTAATGGAAAGCAAGACATTGCAAATCATACAATAAATATATCAATTAATCCCTGGGATGCACATGAGGCAATCAATTTTTCCAAATCCCAAATCAATTTAAAAAAAAAGGAAAAAGAAAAACAACTTGAATTTTCACTCCTTTAAAAAGATGAGGAGAGAGAGAAAGAGAGAGAGAGGGAAGCTGGTGTACCAATCCTTCTTCACTGTCTATCTTCATTATGTTCTGTAATTACTAAAACTGAGGTAACTTGCAAAAATTGTGAAAAAGTTACTCTGTGTCAGAGGAAAAACTGAAATTTCAGATTAAGATGTCTAAAGAGAAAGGAAGAAAAAGAGAGAGGAAGAATGTAGCAAGTATTAGGAAACTTTTGGACTTCAGTCTTATACATGCACAAGGTGCCTGCACCAGGAACAGGGGTAATGTTTCTCTTCCTGTGCCTTTTTGTGCACTGATGGAAGTGATGTCCTACAGCAATTCAAGTCATTTATTGAAGTTTGGTGGTGGTAGTGGGAACGTTGTTAAGGGAAGTAAAAAAAGCAATGTCCATTTGAAGCTTGTCTGTGAACTTTGCATGAACCGCCAGGAATAATGTAGTGTGATGACAAGCCAGTTATACCTTCCACTAAATTTGCTGTCTGGAATGAACTGAAATAGTGTTTGGTTTGTGTAATTACGTCCATCTATCTTTATATTCCAGCGGCATATCGCAAATTGAAAATACTAAAAATTGACTGTTGGTTCTGATATTTAATGATTGCCAAAGACAAGACGATGATTTATTGGTTACTTACCGATGTGACACATTTGCATCTTATTAGACGGAGATTACTATTCCTTAAAATGCGGACGAGGCCTGATCATGTCTGATGGATTGATTTGATTTGCAAATGTAATCAAACTAATAAGAGGGAAAAAATGAGCAATAATGCCTTGTTTTTCAACTGGCAATCACTCCCCTGCCAACAACGCTGATATCCCTGACTAAGCAGCCTTCACACAGTCTTCCTGTCTCCTCAAATAAACAAAGGGATGCAAAGAGCTTGATAAGAGGATAACGAGGCAAGTATGGATGTAACATGGAGCCTGTACCTCAGCACTGTACAAATGTATCAATGGGAGCACCAGGATATGACTTACTGCGTGTTCAAACCTTAAAAAGCAGTGAACAAAAAGCCAAAGAGCAAAACTCTACGACGAAAAAGCCTTTACTGAATGAGGGGGAAAAACAACTGCATAAGAAAAGTCATTCTAATTCAGAGAACCCCAGGAGAACACTCCCCACCAGTATCAAAGTTACAGAATAAATACCTGGAATTCCTCAACCTGATGAGAAGTTAATTGGGGAGTGTATTTTGGACAATATGATTCAAGCAATTGGAGTCACTGACTGTAGCATCAGAGAACCTATTTCCAGAAGTATGCCGGATGGTGTTTTAAAATTATTCCAAATGCCAAATGCAATGTTTCTGTAGATTTTTATCTGCACCATATTGATAATATAAACACTTACATAATATATTTCACAGCAAACATTCTATCATTCTGGTCAGATGCTGATGTTCCTGTAAGCACTGAAATATGGTTCTAGATAAGAGCAGACACTTATTCTGCTTACAGTAAATGACCCTAGTTCTCCGTAGTAGGATTCCCTTTCTCGTTAATAATAATAATAATAAAAGAAAAAGCTTTGTGCAAGGAATTGCACCAAGTCACCCTCCCCCATTTAAACAAAAGTGTTAATTCAAGCAGAAGGCAAATAGTAAAGTACTGAGGTCCATATAGGTTTCAGATTGTGACCTGCATATTTAGGGATTGATCCAAAGCACAGTGAAATCAAGGCAAGTCTTTCTATTGGCCTAAATGGATTTTCATACAGAGCTTTACTAAAGAGAGAGGTTCAAGCATGAATGCTGACAGCTGAGGAAGTGATCCTACAAATATTTGGGAACACAGAGAACTCTGCACAATGGAAGTGCCTGTGTAAATAATGTGATTGTACTACTTAAATATTTTCCAGACTGATTGCTAATTTGCTTCACTAAGGGATATTCGATAATGTAAAAAAAAGCTTGCTTTAGGGAACAGCCATTATGAAGTGTCAGGATAAAAACAAAGTTGAATATATAGCTCCAATTACCATGCTCAAAGACCTCAAAATATTTTCATAATTTAAAGTTTTATAGCTCATGTAATTTATACTTATTTTAACAGCGGAAAAGCATCCCGGTCAAACTCCAATTAAATAATTACATTTTGCCTACCTAAAATTCTCACTGCATTTTTAATTGGATAGGACACACTTCATTGCTTCTCCTAAATTGTTTAGTATTGCCATTCAGTATATAAATAGCTACCACTTTCTACCACAGAGACAGTACACTTGCCGGTGTAGCTATCAATGGCAAATTCTAGTTCATCTGTGTTGGCTGAAGCACAGGAAGTCAGGAGCCCCATGGCAGCCTGTGTTCTTATCTCCCTGTCACAAGCTCTTTTTAGTTTTTTTTTTTTTTGCCCTCCAAGCAGGTTCTCTGAAAGACTGTATGTTTATAATTGATGCAGGCTGATTGCAGTTATGAACATGCAAATATTCCATGAAAACATCATCTTATCTTATCTCCTGAAATGCCCATCTAAGCCTCTTGTCAGACACTGCCCTCTGTAGGTTTATGCTACAGAGGAAGCACGAATAATCCCGCACAGCACGTGCACTACTTGTCCCCAGCCCTACCAGCACTCCATGCCTGGTGCCTGTCTGAAGCACCCTGTTTCCAAGTGAACTTTTCATTACAGAATCCACAATGTGCTTCATATATGAGGATTACGGTACACAGTACAAATTACTCATCACCATTGGAGTGCCAGGCACAATCCTGCGAACACTGCGAACTCCAAATTTGGGTTGAATACATCAAGCAAAGCATTCAGCACAAGTCATTAATGGTGTCTGGAAAACGTTAAGTCGAAACGTGAAAAAACTCTTCAAAATAACTCCTATCAATTTCACTGAATGAAGATCATCTGGTTTCATTTTGCATGTTATATGTGTAGCTGAAGATTCACTGACACTAAACAACCTGTTCCTGAATCCATGCAACAGTTAACTTTATTCCTGGGAAACTTCAAACTAGTAAAAAGTGAAGAACAGATCACAGAGTGGAATGGCTTTCTACAAGAGACTGATATGGGAAAGGACTCTAAATTCTTCTCACTGCAAGCACAGTTAATTAATGAAAGACACAAGTGTCATAGTAACTTTCATATGTTACCACATATAGCTTGAATCGTAGCAAGTTTGGAGTCTAATGCCTGTTCATTAATGCAGGCATGATGCTAAAGCATAGTTAGAAGAAAATCTCTGGCTAGAAATACCCTGCAGCCTGCTAGTGTCATGATATACTTATGCTGAGAAGTGCAACCTCTTCTTTGAACAAACATATGAGCAGCAGTCATTATCTGCTAAACTGTTCCCCCTTAATCTCTCCAACAGCTGGATGCACGAAAACTGCAGATTTGTCCCCGCCTCTTCTCCGCCCTCATCACAACTCTTTGCTCTGGTGTTCTCATGCATAACATGTCAGGACTTGGTAAGCTTGCTGACTCTACACTGCAAGTGCCATTTCCATTGAACTCGGAGCCTTCTGCATCTGTAGTTGGGTCTCATTTCAATATTTGATTTCACCTCAACTGTTAATGCAGCTGATTGAAACTGATGGTGCACGACATGGCAGAACAAAACATCTTGGGAGAAGGGTCAGAGCTATACTGTGAAATTTCCACTCATCTATAATATGTGCCTCAGGAGTCTGGGGTGGAAAATACCTTGGGCAGACCAATATCCTGTCAGAGAACTTTGTCTTTATAGAACGTGTTTTCAAAGTAAAGGAAGGTTATGTGTTTCTTTTCTTGTATGGAAAATTACCCAAATATTTCTGCCTGTTATACAGTATAAAACTTGGAGGTGATGAATTAAATAACATGGAACCCTGACTTCAAAAGTTACAGTTGAATAAGTGCTCCATCTAAGTAATTAAATACTTGCTTTCTTTGGATTCTATGTTTCTTTGGATTCTTTCTCAACACACATACGTGCCTATAATGTATGTGCATAAATTGAGCATTGTCCAATAAAACAGCTTACTACAAATGAAGACGTAAGTTCATAAAGCTCTTGTATGATCCAGCTGATGCAGAGGGCGATTACTACAGACTCGTTTTTAAAAACTGCTGATTCTTTTATCAGGCTGGGCTGAGCCTTGCCATTACAACCCAGGTGCTCCCCTGTTATCTACACACTATATATAACCAGGCCCAGGTCACCATGTGCCCTGCCAGAAACGTGCTGACTGGCTAAGGGGGCATTGCAATTCAGGTAATTAATCCTATTCTAATGTAGGTTAAGCAGGTGTGAAGCCGAACTTATCCAGAGAGAAAGTAGAGGCATTCTCAGAATTACAGTATTTAACTGGTCTCAGCTGACTTTAGGAAACTAGACCATCCTGTGTCTCTGACCCAGTCATACAGGTGGAGACCTGTCTGCTCTAATTCCAATCTGAGCAACTGGCTCTTTTCCCCCTTCCTCCTAGGAGGGGGAAAATCCCATCCTGGATTTACATATCAACACATATGACTGAGAAGGTGCTCTTTTCTTCCCCACCCAGAACAAAGTAAATATATTTTTGTTGGAGGCTAAGTTAGATGAGTAAGTCAGATGTTTACGTTAAAACAGCCTAAATAGCTACCATAAGAGGGCTATGTTGCTCTAATTTTACCTCTACTTTTCCAGTGTCTACTATGATCCCTTCACATGCCAACTTAAATGACATGTAACATTGATTATCTTATCTCCAACAAAGCTTCAGGAATTTTAAAACTGCCAAAACCACTCTTTGTTTGGATGTTCTTTAAATTGTGAATCTGGATGAAAAAAAAGCTTTATTTTTCTAGAGGAGTCCTGTAAATACATAAGTGATACTTAGTGAACATAAATGACAGGCTCAGTTCTGCTGCATTTGCCTCTTCTGCAAAGTCCTCACTTAAGGAATAATGTCAAGATTTGTTTCAACTTTCTTACTGTGTTTCTGAGCAAGGCATCTTCCTACCTTGCAGCCATGCACTCCTTGTAAGAAGCTGGCCATCCTTGAAGTAAGAACTGTACACTTAGAGGAAGCTTAGAAAAGGACACCTCCACAAAGACTATTTCAGAAGTTCAAATTCTTTCATACAATATGCTGTTAACTGGCAGCCTTTTAATAAGGTTGGCAGTTGAGCTAAATTATGGGGGGTGGTGATGGAATGGCTTTAAAGAGGTCACATGCCTGAAAATCTAATGTGCCCAGCTATCTCCTGTGTGGCACTCCAGATGCTGTCCCACTTGCACAAAGCCATTATTACTGAAGCCTCACATCCAGCTTGCTTACAGAAAAAAAAAAAGAGAACGGAGATTACAGTAAAATTAAAAAGGTTAAGATACATTTAGACTTCTTACCCTCTGGTAATAAGATTAATTCCTTGTTGGCTCAGAAGAAGGAAAACTGCTACTGAGTCATCTGCAATTTACACAGACCTAATCTAGTAAACCTGTTTGTCACACAAGAAGTGGGTACAAAGGTGAGTATTGTTGTCCTCTGAGTGGAAATACTTGCTTAAAGCTCGATTCTGCACACTGCTGCAGAGTCCTGAGGTGGTGAGTACACACAGGGGACAAAGGAAACTCTCAGCTCCCACTGATACACTGACTACTGATGGAGATTTATCCCTTCAGGGCCAGATCCTTAAACAACAGAGGCTGGCACAGCATATTTGACTTGTACACCCATGACAACTGATCCTACCAAAGGCTCCTGGTCTGTCTCTGTAGATTAACTGAGCAAACTACCATATGCATTTTTTTTTACTTTTTGTTGTAATGTCTAATCACTGAACAAGACCAAACCATTTCCTGCAATTTTATTTTGCATTTTGTACACCCCCCCTCAAAAACATCCAGAAGTGCTAATGGAACAGATTAATAATTTCTTTTCCCTTCTCCTTTATTCTATTTAGCAGTGCACTCAAACACTTCCAAATATGCGAGGGGGCATTTTCAGCCTCCTGGTACCTCAGTGATACAACATTTACAAGCCAGGAAGCAGGGTCTGTAAGTCAGTCTACAAGTCACCCAGGGTAATACAACACTCTTGGTTTTCTAGAAGAGTAATAGCAAATGGCTGCTACATCTTTTTATACTTTTGCATTTAAGACTCAAATAATAGCCATTTTTATTTACAGAAAGAAAATGAAAAGCACTGGCATTCATTACTGTTGATTTGCTCTCTTTTTATTAATCATTTCTTATTTTTAAAGGGCGACAGGAGTGAACAACATAATGCAATGGTAGGAAGATATTTACCAATTTAGCACCTCATTATAAAACTACTCAGAAACCTCTTTGTCTCTCGTTTAACATAATAATTATTAGTGGCAACAAAAGTGGATCCCACACTTGCACCATGATTAGCAAGTGATGAATTTGGGTTGAATATATTGCACTTTGCTAAGTAAACCTTATTATATCCCAAATCCTCAGTCTAAAAAACATCTAATTTTAAGAAAATAATTTGTACTGCTGTTTAAATGCATGTTTCCAAATTAACCAGTGATATTCTATAGAAAACTGCCTCTTTTATGCTTGAAGTCTCCAGCTGCCACACAATTTATATCTCTTTCCTCCCCTCTTTGTTTTTCAGCCATTTTCCCTGAATGTCAAAGTCAATTTAGTGCATTTCACTTTGCTGAATAAATCAGAGGCGAAATCCTTGCTAAAAGTGAAAATTTGATTTGCTAAAAGGAGCTTAGGGCAACTATTAATCAATATATCCAGAGTGTCAAAGCTAAGGCCATGATAGACATGCATTCATTTGGAGATTGGTTGAGGCAGATAAAGGGGGACACTGGGAATAAAAAAAGTCCAACAGCCAGACAGTGTAGTGTGAATGTTGGGGGCATGAGTGGAGAAGACTGTTTAAAAAAAAAAAAACAACAACAAAAAAAACCCCAAACCAACCAACCAAACAAAAAGGAGACAGTCACTCAGAAGGAGAAAGCAAGTACTTTTATATGAATAAAAGGTGAACTTAATAAAGATATAAAGTCACCATTTATTTCTGCTTTTGAGAGAAAAGGATTTAAACATAGGATTTTTTTCTAAAAAACCCTACAATGTTAAAACATAAGAATTGAGCCAAGTTCTTTTGTTACCTGTTAATTCCAGTTTTTGGCTTTCTTATGCTTTTGTTGATTAGTCTTAAACAAGCTTTTTCAATTAATAGATAGGGACTTTAAAGTCATAACTAGCAAGAGTTTCTTGTGCTTTTTTGAGTTTTACTACAAATTTATTTTATATCTATGTATAATTGCATGTGATGAGATGTTTATATGTTTGGGATTATTTTTTCCCTCCTCGGTTAATTTAATGCAAGTAAAAAATGGAAAGTGGAAACTAACCTGGAAACTAAAGTGCTCTTTTTACCCCAGGACATCTCTGTCTAGCAGTAACAGAAACCTCCTCACCTCTCCATTGCTGTCTCTCTCAGTTCTGAACTGGAATCAGCATTTTCTGACTAGGAGACACACTAAGACTGCGTGCATCTATAGTCGCACACAAGGCCTACTACTCTTTTGTACTGAAATCAGCTGAAATTTTGCCACTGACTTCAATTACAGATCCATGAAGAATAGCCCACCACCATATCTCAGGTGGATATATTAAATAATTTTAAAATAAACAAACAGATCTTTCGGTTACTACCTTTTACCACTACTACTTGTTTTGTTTTGAAAATGCTTGGAGACTTGTGGAAGTATTTATTTATGCATTATCCTTGAAATCCTACCTCTTCCTCCCTGCCTTGCAAAATCCCTTACACCTTCTCTGTGATACTATTTTCAAAAAATGAGGAAATGAAAATTGCCACCATTCCTACCACTTCAAGCGACAGGATAGGTGAACTGCTGGCATTTTAGGCACACTGCTGTTCTGTTCTGCCTAGAGAAGATTGACTCAATATGGTGGTCTAAACACTGGTAGTGTCGGGTGGTCTATCCACACTAGTGCTCAAAAATAAAACTGGCAGACAATTGCTGATTTCCCATATTGTACAATTCAGTGACAGAGGTCAAGGAAGTCATTCGTTTCAGAGAAACCTTTTGGCAGAAATCTCTACCCTTAAGGCCCAGGGAATGGTCTGCCTTAGATCACGTCACACAGATTGTGAGTTCAAGAACATTTCCATACAGGAAGAATAAGTCTGGCCACTGTACTTAGTGCATGTTTGTAGAAGGAGTTAAAAGAAGAGCAGATACAGGGCTTTTGACAAAGTATCCCAGTCAGCACATTGATAAAGGGCAGGATGTCCTGATTCCCAAGGAGGCTCAAGTTATTATTACTACCAGCCTCTTAGCACCTAACTCATACTCCATTCCATGTTACATCAGCAGTAAACACCACATTTACATGTCTACCTGTCTGTGGAGGGACAGGCAATCTGTGATGGGGTGCTCTGAGAAAGCTGCAGGAGCCCTCCCCGTGTCTGAAGTGGTCCTAAATTCAGCTAACAGCACAAGAGACTAGGGAAGGCCTCAACCTCAGCAGAAAGAACAAATTTTACAGCAGCAAGCAGCGTGGCACAGACATACAGGAAGACACCTATTTCTCTTACAGCGCTGAGATTCTGTATTAGCTGCCCCAATAACCATAAAGAGAAAGATCTGGGCATAAACACAATGCTGGTTATGGCTGCAATGTATGTTATTACATATACCGGGTTGTTGCAACATATGATTTCAGGTATGATCATAAAGTAACATTCAGACTTTTTCTCTGGCATTTAAACACATACTGTATGTCCACTTAGAGGCAGACAATAAACAACTATGTGCATGAGAACAGGTACATATATGCACCTAATTCATATCTGCATGGATGTACCATGCGTGTAAGTGCTCATGCTTTCTTAAACATTAGCTTTCCAAAAGTGACTATTGTCAACTTTTTTTCTGTACTTTTACCTACATGGGATGGTACTTCTGAACCAGATGATGAGAAAAGGGCATTTTAGAAATGACAATTCTGAAGCATATCATGTTCTCATTCAGTATTAGAATGTTAAACTACACCCCTGAGAGCTGCTTTGGAAAGGAAAGCTTAAATATTGTCCTCTACAAAGAGTATACCAGAGCAACAATGTTTCATAAAAAATTAACATTAGCACTAAAATATTCAAAACATTCTTGTATTTACTCCATCAAAATCATTCTCCCTCCCCTCCTTTTTTTTTTTTTTAATGCTAGCACCAGTGGCAGTATCAATTTCTAACTATTCCCTCCCTTGAACACGGTTACTGCTAACAAAACAGGGACACAGTGGAAGACAAGCAGGCTTATTTTACTAAATAATGTAACTAGTTATTTTTGATGTATTAGTCTGATTTACTGTTTCCAAACAAATTTTTCATCTTAAGTGCAAAAAAGTTGATTTCTATGGTCTGGTTGATGTTTTTTCATGCATGCAAATTTTTTAGAGAACATTTTGTCTTTAGCTTCCTGTTATGCACATTTTTAAGAGCTTAATGTTTGCTGCCTCCACTTAATATGAAAGAACGTTGCGCATTTTTGCTGAATGTCAACGAGAGAGTTACATTACAGAAATCGCGCCTAAACAACTCTGATACTGTGACCAGGTGTCAGCAGAATGCCACTCCATACTGCAAAAGTTTAATCAATATAACGTGACCAAATATAAAACGGAAACTTCCCAAAATACAGTGCAAAGGGTAGGAAACTCAACCACCAGAAAACACTGAATTAAGAAAGGCTCCCTTATTTAGAAGATATAAAATGAAATAAAATGAAACAAAGTGAAATAAAATAAATAAAATAAAATAAAAGTCTTACGGAGGCTTTATAATATATTTACAGTTTATTTAGGTCAGTTAATAGGAGTTTTGTCTCATCAGGCAGGAGATGAGGCAGCATCAGCCTCTCCCTAAGCACCTCCAATATTTTACTAACGAAGTTACAGTACATCAGAATATTTTAATCTGACACAAAGAACAACAATAGATCTGACTGCTGGGCCGATAATCTTCTTATCACACCCTGTGAAACCTAGCTCTAATATTTGACTGAGCCTCCATTACTCGGCAACACATTCTAAAAAGGCCAACAATGGAGAGAGAATGAAGTGGAGTGTGGAAGTACCTCCATATCTACATAAAAGAGATTAGAGGCGACAGCGTTCCATTTTACAGCTCAATCATATTGTGTTAGCATGCGCTTATCCGAGCGCGGATGAAATTGAAAGAGAAATAAAAAAGAGTCAGGCAGATAGGAACCATAAAAGCGAGGCATGAGCAATTTCCAAGGATATAAAAGGATGCTAATGGCGGGGCCCTGTCATTCTTAAAAAGGGCTATTAGGGCACCATCATCTGTTCTTGTGCCCTTACGCCTCTCTAACTAAAGTCAAGCATTTCCTAATGCCATTGTGATCTTTTTCTTCTTCAGATAAGACGTGGTCATGTTTCATAACAACACACTTTCCATTTATTTGATTTATAAATGCAAGGAGACTAATTCTATTTACTGATAAAGGCTTTCCATATATATTTTTCTTTCAATATTTCCTTTTGTAGATTGTATAGACTTTTCGTTCAATAAAAGCAAGTATTGAAATGTTTCCAATACCACAAAAATACTAATGATTTTATGAAAGCACTTGAACTTTGTATAATTTGAAAACATTTTTTGGTTTATGACTGCAGTGGGAAATGGTTGGCCAGGGCAGAACGCATATTACATTGTTACCTTTCCATAGATAATCCCATTAAAAGAATTTCTTTTGGAGTAGCAAAAACATTGTTTCGGTTTCTTCCACAAAGACAAATTTTACATTGCAATGCTTTACAGTTGAAATCTTTATTAGTTATTAAGTACCTGATATATAAGGGCCTTTAATTACCCTGAACCTTAAGAAATCACTATAGTAAAGAAAGATTTGCTGATTGCTGCTTTGCTGTGCTAGGCACAAATTCACTACTGGTATAATTAATCGACTTTAGGAGATTTACACCAAGGATTTACTTAGTCTGCCAAGCTACAGTGAACTTTTATGCAATTTGCACCCTTTTCCCCATTCTCTTATGTTTCTGCCTATAGTAACATTTGTTAGCTTAGAAACAAGTCAGCTAGCACCAGTACAGGCTCTTCTACAAGTTGTTTTGTGCCAGACATTAGCTGAATGTAGGCAGTCCAAGTTCAGCAGTACTCCATCATTCAAAACCAAGCTACAAAAGCTCATCACTTGCCCTTTAGCATGTCCAGCCCTTTTGCATTTTGATTTTTGCATTCAAATGCCAGAAAACAAACACGAACTTTATCACTGTTCTCTGTTAGCTGAAGGCTTACAAAAACATTGTCTTAATTTCCTGGGGGTTTTTTCCTTCTCATTTGTAAATGGAATCAGGTAAGTAAACTTACCTTGTGTGGCTTTACCAGTGCAGCTACGGTTTTGAATCTACTTTGTACTAAAATGCTGTCTCAGGGCAGAAATGTTCCTCAACTGGTTCAGATTGCAGACTTTAAATTTTCAAGGCCAGTTTACAGCATCCAATACCTTTTCCAAGCTAACCAAAGCCATCATTTTAAAGGCTGCTCAGTCTCATCCCTCTGCTCTTCTTAACCCTCCAGCCAAATCAAAGCTCCCCAGCACATTCACAAATCAAACTGACAAAAGTTTTCCTGAAACTGCTATGGAGCATGACTGACTTCTTTGAGAGCTACTCTATTTCGGTTAAGGTGATCTAAGTATCTTCTAAAGATAAAACTCAAACTCACCTACCTAACTCACTCTGACTTAATTTGGGGTGCTTTATTAACAACCAGTGTAAGACAAAGTAGCTACTATAATATAGAGTGATGTTTAAATTAGTTTACAATTTGCTTGGGCTCATCTAGAACTGCTCTGAACAAAGCCATTCAGAAATGTCAGCTGTGTTCCTAACCACTGTAACAAATTGTTGCCTGAACGCTGCACACCTAATGACTTCAAATTAGCTCCACTGCGATATTGCCTGACAGTTCGTTACGACTGTTAGCAACATAGCCGGCGTATCATGACCAATAAATTGGTTTCAGTGTGGGCTGGGAAAGGGACTTCCATCAATTTGATTAAAGAAATTACTGTAGCATTCAAAGCATAAAGACAAACTAGTTTAAGGAGACAGAAATAAGGTAACTGTACCAGAAAAACACTGCTTGTGATACAAGAGCTTGTTTATGCACCGTTTGTGGCAATAGAGAGTGACTAAATTTCAAGTCGCATATTGACTATTTTAGAGTCTGTAGGTTGTTGTCTTTCATCCAAAGTGAAATAATACTCCATAAATGTACAAATTACTATTATTCTTTTATTGTGTTGATATATATATTGCATTTATATTTATCGAAGATGACCCAGAAGAACTGGTTAATAAAAGGGGTAAAAAAACCCCCAACAAACAGCAAGAATATTTCTTTGTGATTGCCTTGGAAACTAGAAATAAAATGTATTTAACTTTGATAAACAAACAACTGACTGGATTATTTATTCTACTATTAAAGTATCACAAAATCACATCTAAAATTAGAATGACGTATTATTCTGAGGAATTAAAGGTTATTCAGTCTCATGCTTAATAAGGCTCCACTATCAAAATTAGAAAACTAATGATGAAAACACACCAACATGTTCACTCATCTACTGGACTAGAAAAATGCCTTAAGAAACAATAAAGAAAGCTGGTCTTTTTTTCTGTGACTTTACTGTTTGAGAAAGGTGACAGACTGAGAACCCTGGAGACTTCTCTGAGTTTGTCTGCTAGCTCACAGAGCAAGAACAAACACCTCAGCATTGGGGGGAAAAACATACCTGAATTGTTATCTGAAGAAATCGCTAATCTTCTGAGAAACTGCTTTTGATGACCCCCATTTTTCTTGCTAATAAGAGTGCCAGTCAGCTTTTACAGTATCAGTGCATTAACGTGAAGTAGACTGCAGCCCATTTCATGCAGACCAAGGAAATACTAAGCCGTAAGAGGAGACTTTTTGGTACAATTCAGTACTTTCTACTGAATTGCTGGTACAATTCTGTTCTCACTCTAGTTCAATCAATGAAGAGAACAATTCCTCTGTGCCAGGTCAAAATATAACTGAATTTTTTCACCTCCTCTGGTCAGTATAAGGTAGTGCTGCATTTATGTTACAGAGCAGCCAGACTTAAATTCAAGTAATCCTGAATCAGATGACTACAGGGGAGAGGACTTGCACTACCCTTCATCCAGGCTGATGCTCTGGATAGCAAGGTAAGTTTATCTTAGTAAAAGCAATACATGAAAAAAATTAATTCACTAAGTAGCATGTAAAACTTATTAACATAGTAGCACTCACTGCAACAATACCACTACTTTCAAGGTAACATATGTTATTATCTAACCTATGTTCTATGTGAATAAACTGAAGCCATAAGAAAACTTTATGCACTGTAGGGAGAGAAAAAAATAGTATTTTTTACCAGAAGAGAATAACCCACGCAATGATTTCTGTGTGTTATCTATTTGCAATAAATACTGTATGTACCTGGAATATGCTTAGCCCATCCAATGATCACCACCAGTTCTCTGTCTGCCAGGTCACAAAGAGTGGTAAGTGCTTTGATGTCACTGTCTGGAACAGTGGGGTCAGGCATAGCATAGATCTTCTCTGGTTCAGCCACCAGCAAATGGGAGACAATTTTGTTATCTGTAAAAACAGTCCAGAACAGTACAAGATCACCAGTAGTATCATTCTACATTTCAAACAGATGGCTCAGATTTCAAAGTGCACAAGAATTTGTCTTAAGACACTCAACCTAATTATATGTTATCATAACTTCATAGGCTTCTACAAGTGGTTACAGCACAAACAAATCTGATCCATTAACAATGTTTATCAAGCCAGACATGTATGTTCTTAATAAAGTAAATTTAATGGAACATAGAAATACGTGATTACCTTCCGTTACTGAAGTACAAACCTTATAGAAAAAGATTCATGCATTATAATATACTTTGGACTGCGCAAATAGAAAAGTTTTGCCTTCCTCTAACCCTCTTATTCCCAAAGGCAAGTGTATTTTTTGAGCGAGTAACTACCACAAGCAATTAGTCAGTCACTGAAATCTGCACCTTCTGTCAGCAACTCCAACTACCGTTCTTTCTATCAGATGTTGCTGTTAAACTATAGCCACAAAACTGATCTCAGGACTTTCTAAGCATTCCCTATCTCAAATATCTTAAATTAAGGGTATCCTGCCTGTTGAAATGTTAAGAATGAACCTGTATTCCTTGGGGCTGTTGCTGTGAGAAAAATGGGGTGTTGCCTTACATGAACTTGATGTTCAGTGAAACACAGAAACTTACAATCATGTATACAATTAGCTGCTCAAGTGCAAAAATACCCTAATGATCTCCTTTCATTTTCAAACAGGAATAACCTTAAAATCAATGAGAATAAAGAGTGTAAAATTATGGAAAATATAAAAGTATGCAAACTTTACCTCAGAAAACTTGTTTTGTGCAAAGAATGATACTTTATCATAGTCACATACTGTTTATTTTTACCTATGTAGCATTTTCATTCATGTGTGTAGTATTTACTTTTTCATCCAGATGACTTGTGAAATCTATTTGGAATAATCAATTAAGTTATATGGAAAAGTGCAGAGAGAAAAAAAGAGAAGAGCCTGGAAGATTTACAATACAGTGTTGCTGTTCTATAAGTAGGATAAACATAAAATGAGCACTATATCCATGTGAAGGCACAATGGAAATATTTTATCTCTATACAGGAGCCTGATTTATTACTCTGAGAAGGCAGAACTGAAGAATGGAAAACGGACTAATTCATTAAGCCTCCTAATACAGGATACATTACTATATTTCCCAATATAGTTACATTTTATTTTTCATGGTACGTACATCTTGTGACCTCAAATGTACCATCAGAATTTAAAGCCCAAAAGGCACCTTTCAGTGATTTTACACGAATCTGTTCCCTTCAGCGGGATAAAGAGTTATGGGGCTTGATATAAATGGAGAAGATGCCAAGTATTTTCTGACTGGAGAGAAAGCTGTTAGAATTAGTATAATTTTCCCCATCTGCATATAAGTCACAGGATGGAACACACTGTCCTCCTGCAATGGAAGCTGACTGGGATGTGACATGTCCAGCAGTGTCCATGACATATTTCCATAACATACTCACTTGATTCAGATTTCTGATACTTTATTGCTCTTTTGTGACACAGACTACTTGATTCTGATCTACTATCTCAACAATTTTTGCCTTATTCCAAATTTGTGTGTCAGAAGTTGTGATATATGTTAGTCCTTCATATAATAAGTGCAAGAGGCAACTGGAAACCATCACATCAAGCATGCTTTATTACAAGGGGACACATTCATGCTTAATATGAACTATAGGAACTAGGCCAACTGAGCAATTCTTGATCTCAATATTCTCCTGATTATCAAACTGATTAATGAAGAATTTTATTCTTATTTAAAGATGATAGATGGTAGTTTTAACTTATATTGGCAAACTTTTTTTTAATTCTTTTAAACAGTCTCTTCATATCTTGTTCAATTTCACACAGAAAACATGGGAGTGAGAAAAGTTAATATTACTTCTTCCCAAATTCCAATATTTGTACATGGTTTGAAAAGTAGAATAAATGAATTACAATTTCTTAACATCCAAACATACGTAGCTGAGGACTTCAACTTTGTGTGGTTTTAACCAGTTACAAATGAATGTCCTCTCATCTCCAAGTTCTGGGGTTTTTTTCCATGCAACAGAAGAGATGGCCATTTTTGTATGAGGTTCCTGACTAACGGCATTCTCTAAATGATTCAGGAATATTGTATATTTTGATTCAGGATTCACAAAATCTCTCTTTTTTTTAAAAATTTTGCAATTAATAAGATCTACAAGCAGGCCACTAGAGTCCATGGTGAGGCTGGAAAATACAGTAGAGATCAGAAGCAGCTGTAGGAAAGTTCCTCCAAACACCTGTTCTTTCTCTGTAGAGGGAAAAAGCTACATGTATTGGCTCATGCATTAGTATAGAACATGGGAAAATTTTGAATGTACTTAGAAAACTCCATCACTCAGGAAATTGAATAGCCATGAGCACTGTTTCTAGGTAAATCTTATTTAATGTTTCTCTAATTAGAATCAATAGAACCCAATTTTCATTCCCACGCCTTTGTTACACACAAACTACCAGTCAGGGTCCAGAAAATCTCCCAGGCTACTTCCACACAAACCCTATTCAACTATTTCAAATCTGGACACTTATCTGTCAAGATCTGAAAATTAAGTTTTATAAATGTTTGTAATTGGACAAGCTAAGAAAAAAGGAGGCACTTAGATAATGAGCAATGATTTATGAGGAGGTTAGTTTATCTCAGACAAACGGAGCTTAAAGAAATTGGTGTAGTTATAGTCTTAAAGGTAATGTAGTACCACTTTGCAGTAATCATGGGTTTACACAGAGATTCCTGGGTTTTGGTACAATTGCATTAACCTCAGTTCATGCCTTAAGGGCTTGGGGCTTTTGGGTTGGAATTTATTTTGGTTTTTGGTCTGTTTGGTCTTGGCTTTTTTGGTATGTTAGGCTACCAATCTTTCTACTCAATGACAATATCAAGTAAATGAAAAACTGAAAATCTGTGCACCCAGGAAAACTAAACCTCTAATGAAATTAAGCATTAGAGTTTATTAAATTTTATTGTATTATCAGAAAGTTTTTATTATAATGTGCAAAATCTGCTTAGTGCAGCCCTAGATTGTATTTACAGAACAGTGGGACAGCTTATGGAGGCTGAGTAGAAGATGCCAGATTGGACAATTGAAGGAATATAATCAGCATAATGTTTTTTGGAAAGGCAAAAGGAAACTATGCCATATGTTCACTTAAGCCTTAATTTTATGTAAAACTGGCTGTTTTTTCTTTGACACAGCTAAAATGCCCTTTCACTTAGAGTTCAAAGACTGTTTATTTGCTCTCCAGATCCCCATATGCTCAAACGTATTGTACACAGCACTGTCCCCTACTGGGGAACACGATCGGAAACAAATTCCATTTTCAATACAGCCAGGTATTTTCAAGAGGCTAAAACTGACATGTGTTTTGTCAGAGGCTTAGGGGCAGAGGCAAATGGGAGACAAGGAGGAATCTGCCCTCCTTATTTCCCTGGCTTATTTATCCATTTTAGGAGCAAATAAACCTTCTCGGCAGGAGCAACTGGACATGTGTATTCTCGTTTGAATTTGGAGGAGTTTACGACACTTAATACAGTGTGTTTGCCTTTTCAGGGTAATACACCAACCTCTTGCACTACAGCTATAATGCTATTAAATTTACTTCATGGAATTAGTACAGTCACTGCTTGAGTTTATATAAGCTGCAAAGCAAAACCCCTAACTATTTTTAGTTAATCGCAAAGAGGATGGAACCTGTATTTTAGCAATGAGATGATCATCTCTCTCTCTCCCTCTTAATTTCAGCCTGGCAAGATACAATCAAGGACATTATTAAAACATAACAAAACAAAGCAAAAAAATCGAAGAGGGTACTAGAGCCCAAACTACCAATCTCTGCTTTGTTATTAGTGTGGCATATTGCTGTTTTAATCTAATGCTAGGTAGTGTATTAATCTATAGGTATAAATTAATGAGGCTCTTAATGTATTTTCATTGGGAGGTTGAGCAGTTGAACTCATTTAGTTAGTGAAAACTACAAAAATCACTTTCTTGTGAAATCTGAAAGTAGAAGCTTCAATGAGCTAATGATCACAGTATGAACCATTTTATGTACCACTGAAAATAAAGATAACCTGTAAATGTAAAATTTGCACTGCATAAACCATGCTTTTATACACTTCCACCTGTAAAAACACTCTCTGTTCAACTCCACTTGAGAAAGATGAGCATATTTAAAACAAAACCTGTTAACAGCTAAATTGATATAGTCTTCAGGGCAATAACCTTTGACCAAACCCTTGTTCCAGTCAGAAGGAGCTTAGCAAAGAGGACTGGGAGTCAATATCTCGTACTCAAAGAGAAATTTCGTGTATCTGGTGTACTCACATGGCTTTTTTGCTGGCTGAACTAGCTGAGGGTTCAGGTATGGGCTATTCTCTGCATCTATTCTGCGCTTGTACTTCTGGCGACCTCCACGTACTCTGTCTAGGCGGACACCTACATTTGGAAAAATAAGCAAACATGTAATTAAATGTATTATGAGGTTGCCTTTCAGGTAACAATCTTCTACTTCCTGCCTTCCAATATTTATATTAAAAGCATGTTTATTTCAAAAGATTAATTTTAGAAAGCAATGGAAATCAGCACTACATGTATTTGCAAGCTGTTTGGATTTTCACACATGCAAGACTAAATATACAGCATAATTTCCTGTTTGTTTAAAACCATTCATTCATTTTTACATATTATTACAAACAGCTAACAAGTTTAGCTTCCATTTGAAAGAGTCTGATCTTCAGTCATCTTTGCCAGAAGCAGAAGTTCAAAGATATAGAAGCCTAACATTATGAGTAGAGAAGTACAGAGAATTAGAACTTTAGAAACAATGAGTGCTGTATTAAGTTTAGATAGTCAAAACCAATGCTTTTAATTAACATGGATTAACATGGCCAGAGGGTACAAACTAAGTATCCTTAGTAAAGTAAGAATATATATGTGGCTTAAAGACCTGAAATAGTTCATGAGGGTTTGAAAGACATTGTACAGCTGTGCATTTAGATGTCATCAATGATGAATTAACATTTGTGTTCTACCTCCATACCGTTCATTGCTTTAAGAAAGCACTCTGCTACCTGTTTAGTACAGATATATAGGAGTTTACCTTCCTGAAACAAGCTACAGCTGCTCTCATTGACAAAATGAAAAGAGAAGGAAGGGTGGAAAGATGGTAGGTCCTATAAAACTATGAAATATTTCTTTCTGAGTCACCCAGGCAAATTTCCAGACAACCAGGATGAATGTGACTATAACCAAGTAGTAACATAACACTGAAGTTGAAAAACTTGGCACATATGCAGGGCAACAGGACAAGTAATACCAAGTGCAAAATTTGTCCCTGATGACACGGACTTAACTACACAAGAATGCAAGGACACACTACGTATCAATGATCCCTGTGAGCAACGTAATAAAGTGCAACTCACTTTCTCACTCTTCTTTTCAATGTCTATTTTAGCTCCCCTCTCTCTATTTATATTTTCTACTGTCATTACTGTGCCCTACTCTACTTCTTCCCATCTCTCTTCTTCCTTGCACAAAATACCTCCAGAACTGGCTTCTGGACAGCAGGGGAAGCCATCACCAAAGAAGTTATGGTTTATGTGCACAGCAAGAAGAACAAAGCACAGAGTTTACTGTTTATGAACCTGCACTGGTAGCACAGTCTAGTTACCAGGAAACATCTGTCAATCCCCTTTCATTCTTAAAAAACAAAGAGGATTGACTGGGTTTTGGTGAAGAAAAATTATTTTCCCAACTAGCCAGAAATCCAGGGCCAACTGTTGTTTGTTGGGGAGGTTTTGTTTCTTCTTTGCTTGTATTTCTTGTTCCTTCTTTCCTTGTATTTCTTGCTTTTTTTCTTTTCTTTCTTTTGTTGTTCTATCTCTTACTGTCCAAGCCGACATGAAGCTAACACATGACAACACTCACTAGCTGACCTAAGGAAGACAGCACTTTACAGATCTAATTCCATGCTCCTCTCTCCACAGGGAAGGCTTTGTGTGCATGTGATTCTCATGCACCCAGACGGACTGTTGGCATCTATAAAGGTTAGTAACACAGAAGATACTTGGCTTAAGGACACAACCAACATCTGCGACTATAATGCAGTGAATTGTATACAACAGTGCTCAATAGCTTTTGCCCACCAGGAAAGTGGGTAATGATCACCTCTACTTAACAGTGAAATTTCATTTGTTTTACTGCAGAAGACTGTGTATTTCACTCTGTCAAACTCAAGAAGCACCCTTCTCATTGTATGCTACCAATTATGTTTTTGTGAATCACATTAAAAAGCAACCACATACCCAAAGAGGTCAATAAGTGTATAACTATGAATGAAATCTTATTTATGGTAATTACCTATATAACTTGTGACTGATTTGTGGTCTAAGCTACTTGATAAAATTTATGGTGATCCGATCAACAGAACATGGTTATTTTTGTTTGGTTTTAAAGTTATACTTAGAAATGCACAAGTACAAGACCACTTTAAAAACTGATAGCTCAAATCTTTTCAGAACTAATGATAACTCACTGTTCTTCACCCTTGAATTGGGAGCTTGAGGTACACCTGAAGCAAATGACATCCAGGACAATACATCGCCATAAAAACAAATAGCAAAAGACTAAGGTTTGATAGTTGAATATTCAGAAATAGGCAGAGGATTAGAACTAGCCACATGCAATATTGGTGGGATTATGAAAAAGACTGCTCAGCATTTGAAGAAAAATAGATAGAAAATGATTTTTGCATAATTCAGATGCCATCCTTCTATCTGCTTGGGAGCAGATTCCATAGTGATAAAAGATGGATAGCATCAGACAGAAGTATGTTTAATCAAAAGGTAATGGAACTGAAGCTTAAATTAAAATAATATAAATCTACCAAGATGAACAATTTTTTTACCTCCTTTTCATTTGATGAGGTACACAGTCAAGCCATTCACATACTCAATGGAAGGAAATACAGACAAATATCACAATAGCAAAATTGTACTTAGACCCACGCCCTCATGTAATACACATAGCTATACCTCCAAATATGGCTTTCCTTAAAAAAAAATTCTAAATAACTGGGGAGCAATTGTAGTGCACATTTTAAAATTACCTAGGTCTATAATAGTACTAATTCTAATGTGAAAACATTTTTGATAATACAAAGAGACTATAAATTAGAGGTTTATAACCCTTTCATTAAAACTGATACAGAGTTTACCATCATTTTGGCTCCTAAAATTTCCTTGCTCTTACTACTATAACAAAGTAGCTACTTTAGAATCAATTTCTGATAACCTAACACACCCTAAGTGGTATTTTACTTCCCAAGAGTCCTTATGGAAGTAAACACAATGCAAGACACTGCTTAAGAAACTATACCCATCTGACATTCTATAAAAACTTTGAAGTTTGGCAGATAGCAAACTGAAATCCAGAGGTTCCTGAGTATATTCATGCATTTTCACCTGTAACTCCTATAGCTTGTATGAGAGAATGCATTACATAAAGATATATTTATCTGCTCTCAAGACAGTAACAACTGATGCCTCCTCTGTTAGAAAAACAAAAGGAAGAAAGAAAAACAATTTTTTCCACAAAAATCTTCATTTGGTGCAGGAGGAGCTTTACATCTTGATCACAGATATAACTGCTATAATTCCACACAGTCTGTATTCAGATTACTAAGGAGGATATTGTGGCATCTAGCTAATGTACCAGGGAGAAGTTAAGTACAAATCTGCTTTAGTTCTGCTGTGCATGTGGCTTGCCAGAGTCTTCAGCAACTCAGTTCACTCATCCTATCAGTCCTCAACCATGAAGTGAAAAGAAAGATACACACTCCACCCAAATAAACTCATGTAACATCACCCAGTGAACTGCATTGTATGTATTATGATTACAGTTCTTCAGGGTCAAAACATCCATTATTGTCACTGAACACAGCTCCACTACAGACAGGGAAGTTGTGTCCCCACATTCCCTAATGCTCATTTTAAAATCCAACAAAACCAAGAGCCCTAATGTGAAAAACAGGGTGACCAAAGGGTACAAGTAGGAAGAACGGGCTTGCCACCAGTCAGGAGACCAGTTACATTCAACTTTCCAGGGCAACACGTTCACTTTACATCTCAGTATATACCCAGCTCATGAACTCACCTGTTCAGGAGTGATGAGTAGTAACAGATTTACATGATTTACAAATCTCAGAAGTTAAGGGTTAGACTAGAATGGTAGTATATGGAGAGATGGAAACTACATCAATCAATGCAATAGCTACTTTTTTAAAAGAAAGCAATTACACATACTAATACAACATAAAAATTTCTTCAGCTGGTTTTGAGGGAAAAAATGCTTTCATTGTCACTATACAAGCTTCTAGCAAAAAAGATTACCTGCTGCTTCCTTACATAATCTTTGCATGATTCCTACCAAATGCTTACAACATATAACAAAATTACATTGGGCGCTTGCTCTACAGTGGATGTGTCTACATAGTCTTGCACAGAAATAACTGAAGACTAGAGCTGCTGTACCAAATGAGCTACCCACCACGTACTTCAATCCAAACAAACTTAACATAGGCAAAACCTGAACTCATTTCCTCTGTATTTCCTTGTCTGTTCCTCCCTCACCAATAAATGCAAATTAGTATTTCTATTCTCTATTCTAGTCCTTTTCTCACATTGCCTTGACGACCTCATGTGGGACAGGTACCCATTGTGACATAATCAAAAAGATTGTCCTTACTATGGATTTTGCAAGTTAGGTCCTCAGTATGATAATCCTAATGAACCATGTCACCTCATTTTCCATACAGATCCAAGCCATATTAAAAGTATACTCTTTAATCCCTTATCACCTATCTCTGTTCTTTTTTCCATCCCCTCCTTCTTACTCTGGCTACAGGTTTCTACTGTTCATTTGTTCACTTGACCCACAAACGCTCTTGTTCTTTCCACAGACCTCTATACCCACAGGAAATTCTCAGGCTAAATTGGAAGACATTAGTCCAATCCTTCAAATCAAGACCTACTCACACCAGGACTGCCTGTAAGAAATTGTTCTCTACCTTTAATCGTGGAGCTTTATATTTTGGAAAAAATAAATCTAATTCATTTAAATATGAACTAACATCTGAATAAATCAAGAACCCCTCTCTACGTTCCAGCACATCAGTAAAGAACAGGTTTGAAGTCAGAATCAAATCTGCAATTTTGACTTCCTTCAGAAATTTCAAATTCTGCTCTCTTCCTGTTCACCCTACATAAGAGGCTTATGACAAGCTGGTATGTTCTACATCAATGCCACTCTGGCAAGCTCCGCCTCTAAAACAGCATTTGATAGATACAAAATATATTCCTATCTCTTTTTTTTTGATACATGTAACTGGCTAACAATACATTTTCTACAGATGTCTGCAAGATTCCCAGCATTGTGTTAAATATTACAGTGAGACTGGTAAGAATGAATATCCACATATCTGCATCTTGCCAAGCTTCAGATGAATATCAGTAACAGAGGAAAAAAACCCCAGATTAACAGCAAAACTGGAAAGCGCAAAAAGAATTTTACTGGCAAGTTTGGATGTGGTTCTCCTTTGGGACAGCCTCTTGATAGAGTGTTCCAGTTCACCTGAACATACTGTGATTATTTCTAAGATTGCTGAGTAAGCTTGAGTGAATATTATAAACTCTCTGTTTTGCTTTTATTCACATAGAACAGAAAAACCAGTTATTTTTCCACTATGAACACAGACAGAATGTATTTAGGTTTAAGAATGCATAGTCACCTAGATACTCTGTAGACTCTTCAGTAACCTCTATAGTTTGGCATTAGAGGCCAGTGAATTAACCCTTCAGTCTGAAAGATTTGTAGTGGAAAAAATACTTCCACTTTAAACCATGAAAGGCCTCTCTCAGTAAGGTAAAGGCGCAGAAAGTAACAGTGCATGAAGAAATAGGATAATATGAGCTATCCTTTTTTTCTGGATCTGCATATTATTTTATGTGCTGAATTACAAAGATGCCAGAGTGCTTCTGAAATCAGTTTACGAAGTATCTGGATACCATATGCAGGTAAAAATTCAGTTAGAGATATAAAATATGGGTCTACTAGGCAGGCAAGATTTCAAAAACAGAGTCCTAAGTCATCAAAGAAGATAAAAGCTATGACTCACATTAAAGCTTTCCTGATCTACAACTGAACTAACAATTAGCAGGGGAAGGCTTTAGTGTTTTGTCTTCTGATAGCTATCTGCACAATTAAACACATTACTTAGTGTAGCATAGGAAGTCTAACAATCATCTTCCTACTTTACATTCAGTCAGTACCAAAAAGTATTTGTTAATATGGGATAAAACTGGCTGTCCCCTAGAGGTTCCTATAAAACAATTTAGTTCATGAACCACCTATATAATTGACTGAAAGACAAAACAGGGTTTATTATTTTAATATCTAACTTGCTCTGTGACTATAAGTTGTCTAATTTATCTGTTCCTCTGACAACGATTTGCAAAAACCAGTTTATTATTAAAAAAACCCAAAATAATCGGGCTAATTAAAATACTTAGTGAATTATTCCAGGTTGAAAAATCAAAAGAGAAAAATATTGCTTCTGTAAAACAAGTGCTTCAAAGCAATCCTTTATTTCAGATTTTGCTTATGTTTAATAGTTAACAAAGTTTCTAGTCAACTAAATGTAAGCAACTTTGGAAATTTCATTTTTGTCCTGGGAGGAGGAGATGAGAAGGCTGGATTTTTGCAAAGAAACCGATAAAAACATCTCTTAGGTTAAAGCCCAAAGGTTTGGTTTTTTTCAGTTTGACAAAAGAACTGATAAATGTATTACTTACACAGCTCAGTACCCAACCTCTCTTCAAAGGAACATTAACTTGGCATGAACTAATCATCTACATGCTGAAAATTTGTGCACTGTCATTTATGCATTAAAACACAAAAGAATGTGCATAAAATCCCCTTAGTTTTTCCATGTAAATGAGATTTCGTGCAAATAAGTTCTATTATTTCTTAGCCCAACTGATTTCCTTTGAAGAATAGTCCGTAAACAAAGATGTTCACTCAAAGAAAATGCGGAATAAAATGTTTAAGAATCCTACTGTTGCTTTACATTTTTTAATGGCTCCATATCCTAATCTGTGACACTCACAAATACAAATTAGGTCACAGGCAACAGGTGACAAGTTTTAATTGAATGTCCTCTGTCTGCAATTCTGACAAAAGGTGAATGGAAATAAATGAGTCTGGCAAGACAGCCCTGAGCCTTACAATACCCAATACCTCATTATTTTTAAACAGCTATCTATAAACTGATGCTGACGAGCCTTGAACCTTTTATTTCTGTTCAAGAAGAGGTGAATGTGCAGAAAGAAAGAAGAAAATAAAAAAAGAGAAACATGACAGCTACTCTGTTGCATTAAACATGCAACACCCGTTATCCCATTATTAGCTCTCAAATATTACAAAAGAATATCTTTTATACTTCATATAAGAACATAGAAAAAAATCTGTTTCTTTTTTGGAAGAGATATGCTCCATGCACTTAGTTACTAGTGCCTAAATTTGACCTTTTCTGAGATATACTACAAGATTTTCATTGGAATTATGCTAGACTCACGCTGATTTTAAAGAGATTGAAATTAGGCCAGTGAATGCAGGTTATAAAGCTTCTACTTATTTTCCTTCAATTTTCCAAAGTGAGGAACAGCCTGTGTTGCAGCAAAACGTGCATATTTGTAAACTGTGAAGGAAAAGCAATGCAGAACTAGGACTGTGTATGTATAAAGCCCTGATGTTTCTGAAATTAAGCAGTTAACATTACATATTAGTTCTCTTTCCACTACCTGGATTACTAATATACTAATTACCAGGAAGCAGTGTAAAATACTGCAACAGCTTTTATGAATAACAGAGAAAATACTGTTGCTAATTGCACCATTAAATTTCATGTCAATGTGCTTATATATCATAACCATACTATATAGTAGTATATGCCTTATTTTTTTAATTATGCATACAACGTCCTGGGACAAGGTATAAGAATAAATAAAGGCAATCTATCACTAACTAAATACCACAGTTCTTACCTTAATTTATTTAAATATAATTACCGAAGATGCTATCTTGTTTCAGAGTTCAAATTACAACCAATTTAATGAAGTGGAGCTTGCTGGGCTGTAAAGTCATTACTGCATCAATACACTTGTAACCATTACTTTAAGGTGACAAGTGCAGACCGGGAAAGTCAGTTTGGCTGATGATCCAAGGAGAGGACATGGAACACCAGGAGACAGAAAGGTCAAAAAGTTTGAGCAAGGCCATACCAATGCCTGAAGGTCAAAAGCAGGCCTTTATTCTAGATCACATCACTAGAGCTTATAAAGAATTCAAGAGCTATGGTAGTGACAACTCTAATAGAAAAGAAGTCTAACTGAAGTTCTGGACCATTTGCTGGCAACTTTCAAGAGAGAAGGGAAGAATGAAATGAAATGCATTATAATAATCGGACTGTGAAGTACCAGTAGCATGAACAAGATCTCAATACCCTTTTCAGATACAATAATGTGCAGTTTCACAGTATTTCAGTTAGTGACTTGGAGGATGTGGGATTCTGGAATTAATCTGTGATCCAGAAGTCACAGGAAAGTTCTTAATAGTGTGAGTTGAAACAGTTATACAAAATCATATCGATTCTACTGGGACCAAGAAAAAACTTGCTTAGAATTAGGATTTCTATCTAGAGGAAGTGATCTCATTTTGCTGGAACAGAACCAGAGTAAATTAAAGGATGCCTCTTATTATAGTAGAGCTTTAAAACAGATGCAAAAGTCCATTGACACATTACGTTTTTTACCCTAACACACATGATTCCTAAGGTTGGGATTTCTTTTTCTTTTCTATTATCCTCTTCTTTTATTGTTTTTTTCCTTTGGCACAAAATGTTTTTCATCTTCCTCAAGGAGTAGCCATTCTGTGATGAACTGTGCAAGAGTAAGATGAGCAAAATTTAGTTACCAAATTGCACTTATCTGGCAAATTAAGCGAGACTTAAATTTAGGGTTAAGGTAGTTTTATATTGCCAGTTGAATCTAAACTCGCCTTAGTGCAAATATATGTTCTCATAGAATTCTGGATTTCTCCAAGGCTTATTCATGAAAACACCATTTTGACATTGTCTTTTCTCTTAGCAATTTTTCTAACAATACTCTCTCTGCAGTCTTTCTCCTATTTTTGTTGGTGAAACACTATGCAATTCTTCCTTGTTTGTTCTTTTTTTTAAATTCTTTTAAAGAGTAAATACTTGTGGAATTGCATCAATTTCAGACTTCATCCTTCAAGCTTCCACAAAAGGTATAGCAAAATTCTGAATTTCTTCCCCCTGTCTTCTGCATGCTATTTTATGGCACTGTAGAATCTAGGCCAGGTGGCACAATGGGAAAACAGCTCAAGAAGTTTACACCCTCTGGTTGCAGCTAACACACCTTTAGGAATATTATATCTTATCATGACTTATAGTGTAAGTACTGTGTAAGTATACCTTATCAATTTTACTTATACAGAAGACTGCAGTGGAAGCTAGAATTCCTAAAGTAATTTAACAAGTGGACACGCCAGTCTGATGCTAAATAAAATGGGGTACTTTTAAACCTATGCATTGACTTCATATGAAAATATAGGCTTGACTTGGAAAATGTGACAGATATTCTTAATTTTTGGCTTTATTTCTGCAGCAAAAATATGTGAATTTTGTCTTCTGTTTTGTTATTCTGTTTGCAAATGTTTTTCAGGATTAGATATGAGTTACACAGCAGAGTTTCATTTGGGGTCCCAGAGTAATCTTGCAGTATAACTACAGGATAATTCTAATTTCAAGATAAATGAAGATCTTATATTACTAGTTTCAGGTGTCTTTGGCAAATTATATGGCTTTTCTGTACTTTGTTCTTCCTGTCCATGTACTGTAACTTTCTGTTTCTTACAATTCTATCTGCTACAAGAGTAAAATTCAACAGTGGCTTATATGAGTACACAGTAGAGATGGGCACATTTTATGACTATCGGGAATTTGAAATTCCTGGTTTCTATTCCCTTTCTGATTTCTCTGAGCAGTTGCTTATTTTAAAAAGCAGAGTCTTTGTCTGCTATTTCAGCAGGAAAAAAACCAGTGATCTGGGTTAATATATTCAGACTAGAAGGTACTGACATAGCACATCACAGCATTTTCCTGTGCAGTGTTGCTTCTGTCTGAAAATCTCAGAGTTAATGTGGAAGAAAAAGTCTAAATTTTTTTGCTTCACTATTTGCACTGTGTTAAAGTAATGATTGTTCAACAACAACACTAAAATTTCAAAATTAAGTGGCTAGAGGCATCAAATTGAGGCAGAGCAGAGTAAAATAAAGACAATTATGTAAAATGTCAGTGTGGTGGAATTGTTTCTATTAGTACTGTAGCACTGCTTTGAAAGGTGAAAACAAAAAAAAAAAGGAGGTACATTCTCTGCATATATTATGGTTTCTGGAGGTGATAGGTAAAAACATTCCAAACGGCCTTGCCAGGAAGGGATTTTACAAATGGTCTCTATGGAGGCTCATGATTCCAGCCCCAGAACTCAAGAAATAAGTATTTCCATTTTATACAAAGTATCTAAGTTTGTATTAAAAAAAGTATACAAACATTTGCCCCAACATTTTCCAGAGTATTGAGAGTATTATAGGAGTCAGTGGAAGATCCGGTTGAAGTAATGTGGTCAAAATTGAAAACCTTTACATTTTTAAATAGGTATTTCTATATTTGTATAACATTATTCAAACAAATCCTTTTAAAATGCCTTTTCCTTTGCTTGTATATAACCTTTCCCCTGTTATTCCAAGAACACCACTATCAAAGAATTGTGCATATATATGAGAATCAGAAAATGAAACTGAGCAGAAACCCACCAAAATTAATTAATCAAGTCCTCATGCTAAGGTTAAATGAGGAGCAAAATCGGGCATAATTTTTTTAAGTTATTTTATTTTACAAGAGAAGGCTCCAGTTCTTCAATTGAATCATAAGGATAGATGTTTACAGTATGTGAAAGTATCAGATTTTCTTCCTCATATAGCAATGGAAAAGAAAATGAAACAGAGGGAGTTAACAGATATAGGCAAAATTCTGGGGCTACAAATGAAAAAAATCTAGCTGTTCATTTTGAATCTTAAGTATTCTCCCAAATATGCTTAACACTTCATTCATGCCCTGAGTGTAACTGGTTTATACATTAGCTCATATGTCCTGCCAGCCTCATAACCTGACAGTCTGCCTAGAACACTGCAATGACAGGTTATCCTGTTTGTGGTCTCTGCATCTCATCTCGAGGTAGTACTTGAGCAATTAATGGAAAGTTTACTAGTGATACCACTTCACTGATACTACTGATAGAAGCTTTCCATACAGAAGCATATTGGTTAACCAGCACATTGACTATTCTTTTGCGGTTAGCAATAGGGGGGGATCAGAGCCAATGCAGAAAATCCCAGGTGAAAAACATAACTGCAATGTGCTCAGTGTTTTTCAGACTTTTTGACTGCCCATAATGTTACAAACAATTAATATTGTGAGGTAAATTGATTTCACTTTAATAAAACACGATATATTTTAAACAATTAGACAATATAGTCTGATTATAAAATGCCCCTACTCTAAAACAGAAACAGTGACAATTTTCTTCTAATCTCATAGGTAATGTTGGGCCTTTGGGAAATAAATTCTGGTTTTTTAAACCATGCAGACTGATTTACTGCAAACTTCCCCCATTACAGTTATAGTAGATGTCTATCAAATTGCTTATGAGAACAAATTTATGGAAAATATCCAAGAGTAATGCTTTGTTCTTATTAAAATACATGAATATGTATGTAATTTTAGCCAGACTAAATGAACAAAACAAAACAAAAAGAAAGAGAAAAAAGGTCAACAATTGTTGTCACAAGACTTATTCCTTTTTCACAAGAAACAGCTTCTTCCTGTTAAAAGCGCCTTCACATAAAAGATGCTTGTCTGAGGAGAATATTTTTGTTCAAACTGTAATGGCAACTGCTGTGAAGAAAAACCGTCAAGTGCACAAGGGTATGTTAATACAAGTAATTGGGTGACATAATTACATAAACATTACTTAAAAGAAGAAATAAAGCATAAAATTTTGTTGTAAATTATTTTCATACATAATGCAGAATTTAAGGGGAAAAAAAAGTTTTAAGTCAGTGATTCCTGGCAAGCAGAGTCTATTTAAATTGACATATGTCTATCCTCCTTCTGAATGCAGATCTCGATGGGAATATTAACCGTGTGCAGAACTAAACACACACATATTTTATTTTTCTAGGGGGCATGAAAAGAATATTTCTAAACAGGAAACCAAGGTCTTCTCACTCAATCCACTGCAAATTTAGTATATCTCTACTGAAGTCTATACATTTCTTCAGAGCTACTTTTAAGGGAAGGAAGAGCAAACAGTTCACTTCCATTGGCTTTGTATTTTTTCCCAAATACTGTGTTGCTCTCAAAGTTTTCTGCTTTATTTCCTGAAGTTCTCTTGTCCCATTAAAACACACACAATGGACTCATTATTTCTTTCTTTTTTCTTTTAAACATATTGCTATACATTCTTATGGACTGTGACATTCAGTTTAAAAGACATTAAGACTAAAATAAGAGTAGAATTTACTGAGTAAAAAGATGAGAGGTTATGTACAAAATAACTTAATGAAACAAACCCACAAGTAGAAATCTAGAAGAATATTTCAAGATATTTATAACTAGCACCCTCAAACCAAACAAATGTGTATAACCCTCTTGCAAGGACAGCTTCTGAGCAACTTGACCAGAAAGTGTACGTACACTTCAATCCAAAATTGTGTTTGTGATTTCAAAGCACTGAAGCCTCTTCTCATTGTCGTAAAGACTCTTCACCCAGAGGGTGGTTGGGCACTGGAAGAGGCTCCCCAGGGAAGCAGAAAAACCACCAAGCCTGACAGAGTTCAAGAAGCTTTTGGACAGCAGTCTCAGGTTCATGATTGTGATTCTTGGGGTGTCCTGTGCAAGTTGGACTCCGATGATCCTCGTGGGTCCCTTCCAACTCAGGATATTCTATGATTCTGTGACTCTATGGTATTAGTTCACCAAAAAAATCAGTAATAATTGAATTATACTGTAGCTTTATCAGAAATCCAAAATTTCTTGCAGAAAGAGCCTCAGGCATATTATGAAGCACCTTTTCCAATGTCTCTGTCCATTATATATGTAGTGACCTTTCACCTATTACTGTAAAAGTTCACCTGACATATATGAACAGGGAAATTTTTTAGCACTACTTTCATCTTGTCTTTCTTTTTTGATTGAAATCTTAAAAATTTTTAATTACTAAGGATACTGTTCTCTTGCCTTCAGAAGCAATCATTTCAACAGATTTCCTAATGTTCTGTAATTTTACATTCACTTCCTGTTTTTTTTAATATACTTCTCCTGTCTATATAATCAAAGTACACAGGCCAGTTCACAGAAGATTTTGCTTGAAACATTTATATATCTTTGTTATGATATAAATATAACAAAATCATGAGGTCAAGGGAGGACAATCACAACTTAAAATATTCATACGAAGTGTAAATAAATCACACGAAAAAAATTGACTTGATACTATTGACAAGAGTACCAGAAATGGTCTTAGTATAATCATCATATAGTTTTAAGGCTTCTTTCATTCCTTTGAAAGCCGGATTATGAAACTATAACTTATATCTAAAGGAAAGATACAGAGAATTAATTTTTATTACTAATCTATTCTTGATCTGAAAAAGGAAGCACCAAGAAACAGATGCACATAAGTTCTAACTTAACTGGATACAAAGGGCAGTCAAATTGTTCCTGAGTGTAGATGAGTTTCCTGGACTCTGTGAGTTCCCCATGAAAAAACGTAACTGCTGTCACCTCTGTGATCAGGTAAATAGACATAGGCTTAAAGGAAAAGGAGATGACAAGATCCATAATATGGTGCAGTGAGTACACTTTTCTTTCTCCAGCAGGAACTCTTGAGAGAACGATCACTAAAGGGTGCGTGTGCTTTGCACAACACTGTGTAACTCAAACCAATGACACTGCATTGCTTAATGATAAATAAAAGCTAAGAGTCAAAATTACTTACTCATTCTTTATCCTGTATAAATACAGGAAACAATACAAGAAGTAAAGGTCTGGAAAGATACTGGCAAATAAAGTCTCTGTGTGGTTCAGTTTTCCAGTTTAGATTTTGCCCATCACTGTATCTTCACATTACTGTCATAAGATCCAAAATTATACACAAGACTGTTATTTAAGCAAAACAAACCCATTTCTTCCTCCTTTTCCTTTCCCTTTCTTTGACCTGACAACCTTCTCTTTGCATCAGAACCTCCCTCTGCAATGTATTTGTTTGTTACAGAAGGTATTTTGATCCTGAGGTCAAATTTGAATCTATTTTTAGATGTTCAAGGTTTTTTTCTACTAATTTTAATCTAGACTAGATATATGCAGAAGAATGGTATAAAAACATGCAGAGAGTTTTGAACAAGAGAGCACAATTTATTGCATTACCATATAATGATGTAACAGGAGTAAGATTGTGCCTGTATTTTCAAAAGAAACTGATTCAAACATTCTCCCTTGAAGCTTCAACTTACTTAACCTGCAGAAAAGAAAGGAACTGACCGTTGAAGAACATGCCTCTAATTATGCTTATATCCAGCAAAATTGTGCATCAGTTATAGGAAATATGTTCTCTGGGCATAGTCTGCCATATCATTTCTTGGAGAAAATCAAAACAAATGGCACTGAGGATGGATCCTATGAGGAAGGCCTTTGGGATTGAAGATGGGACCTTTCTAAATCAGTGATCTTAATGGTTTTAACAAATCTGATATTCCTGATACTGTTTCCTAAGATTTTACATGTTTCCCATTTGCTGATGTGAGATTTATGGGAAAATTGTACACCTTGGCACTGCTCAGGAGCATTTGTTTCTTGAATTGAGGCAGGTTTTAGAAAATGTAACACAATTCATTTTTTACTGCCTTTTCCCTATTTTACAGAGTTAAGTTATTTTCCACCTGTCATGCCACTGTGTCAGAGATGGTGTGGTATGGTGGATTGATAACTCTTTATTATTCTCTCCAGCTTGTGCCTTTCCTTTTAGATTGCTCTGTGATCTTCTTTTCAAACTCCCCACAAAGAGTGGAAGTGTAGTAAATGTCTCTACTTTGTGTCAATTTTTTGTGGAGACTGTTGTTCTCTCAGTGATGGTACTTACATATTCCTTGAAATTAGGTTAACTTGAAGTTAAGCACTAGATCAATAGGAAACTTGGCCAGATGTCCTAAATACATCAACTCAGCAGAGTTTTAATGGTAACTGGACCTCTAAATTAGGATTATGAGCAAAAAAAAGGAAAAAATGAGAATGTTGTGCAAAATTTAAATTGACAGTCTTATCTTTGTCCAGCCCTTTTAACATTCAGAGTGAATTTTAGTATAACTTCCACAGACCAAAGATTACTCTAATTTCACATCAAGAAATTCCTTAACCTCAAATGAATGCAGAGACAGAGTTCTATGATTTTGATTGGTCAAAATAGTGTAGTCCATTTTTTATTCAAAATCATTTTCACGAAACAGCATCAAAATAAAGTTTTAAATCCTCTACATGGACTTCTTCATTTTTAAAACTATCTAATTAAAAGATGAGGAAATTCTCCTGATTCTACTCTTAGGAATGGATTTTCATCTTTAGTACTAAACATCAAAAAAAAGCTCTCTATCCTTTAGATTTCTTAAACCATGTCGTACATCATACCAGCAAGGTATACAATCCTCATCAAAACTCCACGGAGTTGGCAATTGTCATAGTGAGCTAAACAGACTGGGATTTAAGCGCTGGATACTATACTTAACATCCAAAGAAGCTCCTTAATCTTGTTTAAGAAAGAGAGGGCATAATTTATCTAGAGACAATCCTCCTTTGGCAGCATATGCATAAGAAAGGAAGGTTCAATGTGTTGAGCTTTAAAAAGGAACTGAAAATAAAAGTTGAACATACTTCATGGACATACTTCTCAACACCAAAACCCAAACGAACAGGTTAACTGTTATGCACGTGAGGTCTGAAATATCAGTGCAGAAATTCTGCCCATGTTGGCAGTATGTGAACCAACGCAATTCACAGTGAGCAGACATTTACCTGCTCATCTTGGACTGTTGCTGCTGAACTGGGCCATAATCCAATGTTTTCTAGACACCTCTCACACGTCATGAATCATGGAATGAATGGTGATTCACAAAAGTACAATGCCAAACTGGTTAATGCATATTATTTGATTTTAAGAAGTGTAAAACTATGTCAGTTTAAAAATCAGGACAGAAAACGTATCTTATTACATGCAATTGCAACACAGTCAATCCTGCCAATGACGAAGATCAATGGCTAGGCTAGTAATTCCTCCACTGAGAATAGCTGGGGTGAGACAAAGAATTCCTTCATGTCCATTTCATTCATCAATAGATACCACAAGAAAAAGTGGATTATTTAGTGCTAGTTTCAATTTACATTATTAATGTGAGGAACCAGACTAAATACTGTTATGCAAAAAAGTAAGCACAGTGATGGAATAAAACTATTGCAAAGGTGCAAGAACCTCATATAAAAAATTGTTTTGTGGCTCTCCCTCCCTTTCAGTTTTGATGTACAACTGTTGATAAAACTTCAAAAATTTAATTTGGATCTAGGACCAGTAAACAGTGGTGCTTTTTCTCCACTCAAATATGGCATCTTGACATAGTCCGGGAAAAAATTGCTAAGTCTATCTTTCAAAAGGAGGTTTTCCATCACACTTTATTCTTTATTATGGAGAAGTTTACCTGAGGACTCAAAGATCAGTGCCATGTTTCACTGCACAAAGATCTGTTATTAAAATCAGATGATTTTATACAGTTTTCTTGTTGAACAACTGCCTGCAGTCCTTACTCAGAGAAAACTGCAATTGAAACTCCCATGCCACTAAAAGCCCAATTGCAGACTTTTCCTAGCATAATATTCAATATACCCTCCTAACTAATGCAAGCTGTATTAGTGCCATCTATCTTTCTTTTTCATTGTTTTTTACTCAGTTACTTCTCCAGCAAAATGCACTGCATTTTATTGTTAATTGTGATAAAAAAAAGAGAAATTAGCCAAATCAATTACAGTCCTCTGTCAATCTGTATGGTTGAGGCACAACTTTTACTGTTTTAATTAAATGAAAAAATGAGTCTATTATTTAAAGGCATTAAAGTAGGCAATTCAAAACTTCAAGTAAAGCTTTTTTGTTTTACTGGGGGGCAGAGATACCTATAAAAGCAATACATGTCTCTATCTGAATTTCATAGCAGCCATGAAATTTATAAGAACCACAGAAACAAGTAACTATCCATTTCTTTTAGCTGAAGTACCACTAATTCTAATGGGTTTAGGTTGTGAAAACATTGCTACATACAAAATGTTGCCCTGACTTTAATCCTGGGTAAGTAAGAAGACACAATCTTTAATGAAGAAGGAAATCAAACAAATTAATAGAAAAAGTTCTAAAGTAAAAACAACAACAAGCCATATAGGCTGTCAATGATGGGGAGAAGATTAGTGGAATTAAACTGCTTTTTATCAAGCTGACCTTTTATATCATAACAGTAAGTTCCAGTCTTACTCCCATTAAAGTCAGTAGAAGTTTTGCCACTGCATTTAGCTGGAAGAAAAGGAGTCCATCAAGCCAAATTCAGATCAGTTGGTTCACACAGATAAAATAAATACAGAAAAAGCAAACAAAGATTTATGCCCACGTTAAAACTCCTTAGGCCCCCAAAGCAGTATTAACACAGCATTTTGAAGTCACAAGAATAACTCTTAAAAGGATAAGACAAGCCCCAGTTATAGACTGTATTTCCAAACTGCGATCAGCAGTTGCTGAGTGAAGTGCCTTTTGGAGAATCCTCCCCATATCCATGGATGTATGTACATACAGCTATGAAGGTACACCCAAATGACAAGCTGTTTCCCAGGTATGGGAAACACGGCTTTGGCAGGCATCGGTCAGAACTGACACTCTACCCCTCTTTGACCTAGTGAACAGGAGCACAAGGCTGGCTACACAACACTTGTTGAACACAGGTCCATGCAACACTACTGCCCGCTATGCTAAATGGGATGTTCCACACATCCTTGGCAAACACTTGGGATGAGACTTGGGAAATTCATAGTCTTGCTCAGCATAGCAAAGAAGCTATGAAGGCTAAGAAGGCATCAGTGGGCATAACTGCTGCTTGCATAGTACGTATCACACATTGCAGTCCCAATATACAGAAAGAGAATGGAATGACAGAAATTCCTAACTTCAGTGGGCTTGAGTGATCAGTTGCTTGTTGTACGAAGTCTTTTTAACCACTGCAAACAAAACTTCTGACAACAATATAGAGATTCTTTGTGGAAACATAGAAAAATGCCATCTCACTTTGAATGCAAAAGAAGTATCTCACTGGAGGAAGCTGAAAAAATCAACTGCTGTACTCTCATAGCTAATTATATTTTTTATACATTATATATATAATACTAAAGTATTATCTTAACGTACTTCTTCATTTAGCTTCTGTATTATATGAAAAATTACCCTGAAATATGTGAATTTCAACAACAGAAATAATTGTTGTAAATGGGATTTGACATATGTGTGAAACTGGACAAAGGGATTTTCAATCAAAGTCTGTCTCCTAGCAAACTCTAGATAGAAGGCTGCCACAACAGGGAATGCTGAGTAATTACAAAACTACATAATGACTCATCTTTACTTTTCCTTTTTCTCTCTTCTTTGTGACCAGCAGCGGCTGTAGATTGTACAGACAGTACTCTGTTTACATAGTCCCCTTTTCACTCCAAATATCCCTAGGCCAGAGGGATCACCAAAGAAGCCAGCCTAAGAACAACACAAAACATTATTACTTTTCTGGTTTTCCCTAAATGCTCTAGGTAGCCATCACTTTATCCCATGTACACTACGTTCCATTACTGCCCAACCTAATAAAGACTTCTGTCACAGCGATAGCTTTTCATCTTCAGAGCTCTTTTCTCCTCTCCTGATAAGGCTGCCAACTCTACTCTCTGTAAATGAGCTCATGCGAACACTTTATTTTCAGCTTGTGGAAACAAAAAGGGCCACGGCTCAGCTTCAGAGCTTGAGGGGGCGGTTTGCTATCTTCAAAGCATGACCAAGGCGTTTGAAAGGGATTAAAATTAAATTGGTAAGCTTAGCTTGAAATAAGGAACTTGAAGCAGGACTATTGCACTCACAAACCCTGCTTTTCTTTAAAAGCTTCAGAAGTCCCTCAAAAATGGTCACTTTAACTCATTTTTATTTGTGTACTCTTAAACCTTTGGCAACTGCTTAGATAAGACTGCTAGCCAGTAACCCGTGTTACTATCAATAGCCACACACAGCCGAGCATCTCACTTACAGGACAGATGGTTATCCCATCCCAGTGCACTCAGTTCAAAAACATGTGAATCACAGCTTCAGCTTCCTTATCCAAATAGTAAATAAATTAAAATTTTTTGCAATCAGTGGCATATGTTTGCAACTGTGTACAGAATGACTCGGGCCAAACCTGAATTGACATGTTTCATTCAGTGACATCCCAACTATTTTGTGAATGTCCAATTGCTGGCACTGTTTCCTGCACAATAAGGAGACATGAAAGAAAAACAAACTTTCACAAGTACTTCCCCTGCTGTCAGATTTTATGCATGGAATTCATTCCACCAGATAGCTACTTACTATCTAGTGGCTACAATAATTTGTTGTATTTTTAAAAGTTTACAGAAAATATGTCCTTAGGAACAAAGCAAATTAACTGTCCACCTCTTAAAATACTTTGCTTCCATATGAGCTGTAGTTGGCCAGGTGGAGAATGGAGTGAGCGCTGGCTCAGGGCACAGGTATTCCCACCATCTAACATCTGGTTCAAAATCCACCCAAATAAAAATTATTTGCTGGTCTTATATTACTGGTCTGTCCACATCAGGAATGTACCAAAGAAGTAGAAGATTTGGTTCAACTCAAGATGAAGGTCCAACTAATACAGGTGTCTGCAGCTAAAACTTCCCAGAAAGGGAGGATATGTGGGAGCAAGGAGTGATTAGTCTGCAAAAATTCTAGAGAAGTTTTAGATGAAGAGGTTTCCCTCATGGTGCTCTCTGCATGGTGTCATTCTTTAAGGTGATTTCCATTGTTTACTCTTACCACCTTCTTACCACTGCTATTACTATTTCTAGATTCATGTTCAGAGGACCAATACTGCTGTCCTCTGTTGTCCCTCCTAAGTCTGGGGCAGTTTTAGATAGTAAGTTTCTCACTGTTTAACAGTTCTAATGGCACAGTTTGAAAACAAAGTCAATAACACAGCAGAGGGAAGCAAAACAGCCTTGTATGTAACAGAGTCTTGCCTTTTTTAACACTTTTTTAACAGAGTCTTGCCTTTTTTAACTTTGTCATGAGACAAAGACTGAAGGTTATCCAGAAACTGCAAATGATCACTGGAAGGCGGAATCTCCACACCAATATTAAAGTAAATTTCTGTTATATTTCTAATAAGAAATGCAATGCAACTTTCCCTCTAAGAAACTTCTTGAAGAAAAAAAAAGATTAGAAGTGGCTGTGTCCAAAGATACCACAAAACACTATAAGAAAATATGAATCTGGCCAGGACAAAACACCAAAGAAAACATAAAAATAAAGCTAGACTACACCACAGAAAAATAAAAGGGGGAGTGGGAGATGGTTTGATTTGGTTTCACAGAATCAACTTCTGAAATCACAGCCAGTAGCAAAGTCACCTGTGAAAAACTGCCTCCAAGCAAATTGCAAAGTGCTGTTTAGTAACCATGCCATCCATACATGCTCAGCTTGACCAGTGGGTCCTTCTTTACACACCAATTAGGCAATGCTTGCCATCTTTTTGCCCTGCTCCCATCTTCACACGTCCTCGTGCCTTCTACCATCACAAGATATTTTATATTCATGAGTATCAAATGCAGCAAAGTCCTGGAAACACCTTGGTTAGGAAACAACTTTATGCAAAACTTACTCAGGAGTCTAAGAGTCTGACATGTGGGAGGGACCATAACTCTGTGAAGATTTTGTAGAATTGTGAGATAAGCAACCACTGTTATAACCAAATCAAGCAGCAAAACTACAAGTCATGCAGAAACAACAACTGTTTTCTCAACATTAACATCTTAAAACCTGATTTAAAATTTGAATGATTTGAAGAAGTTCTGTATATATATATCCTATGAGAAATAGCCTCTGCATTCCAAAATACACTACGTATTGAAAACAATACCATTAAACCCAAAGGTGTGTATGCAGGATAGATTTGTAAAGAAGTTCATGGCACAGCACTAGCACAGTCCTGCTTCTGATACTTACAGCAGTTTATTGACTTCAAAGGTGCAGAACTAAGTTACTGAGATTTAGCAGGTCTCCTTTGTACTCTCACAGCATCTACATAATACTACCAGAAACCTACTATTCTTAATAATAAATTTTATTATTAAGAACTGGGGCCTCTGGCCTCCCTGGCCGAGACACTAATCTGTTCCTATTAGCAGGTAGGGTCTACAGTGCAGGCTGGATACAAAAACCATTAGTAGTAACTAATTGCAATTGACTAATTGATAATAAGTGACTGATTTTAATCATGTGTAGGGACTTCAGGACCTTGTCTTATTCCAGAAGAAAGGTACTTTCTTCATGTAGCTCAAAACGAGTCAGCATTGCCCAAGAATATTTATAGCAAATAGCTGCTGTTTTGGATTAACCTGCTGTATTCTATTCACTTGAGGCTGTTACATCACCGTGATTCACTACATCATGATGATGTAACTGAACATGAAATTGTAAATCAACAGTTGTTCTGCTCAGTCTTAAAATAACCATCTTTCAAATACTATTTTGGACATTTAAAGGCCTGTAGTTATCATTCTGTAGTTCACACTGTTAGCAGAGAGAATATTCAGACTCAAATTCTGTGTCTACCAGGATTCACATTAGTTTGTTGCTGTTTGTCCCTTTTTAAAGGGTAAGGAAGCACTCATGTGCTCACTGAGATTTAAATTTTTAGAATTTAATTTTTAGAAGAGGCGTATTTCAAACTTAACCCAAGTTAGATTATTACTGTCTCTCTTGTTTTATCATGGAAAGGTACTCACACAAGTAAAATAACTACAGTCCAGAATAATTTTAATTTCCATGTGACTTTCTGTTCCACTCCAGAAACTTTTCCACTCTTCTCCATTTGAGAAGTATCTTTTGTGGCACATACTCCTGTTTCCCTCTGCAGCATTTAATATCTTGTTGGAGAGGGCAGTTAAAAAACACCTACAAGGAAATGTCTTATTGACTAAGGCACCTACAATTTCTATCATTCATACACAGTAACAGATTTTGAAATGGTCCTTAACGAGCACACGGACACTAAAGAAAACCTAAACAGACTTGTAACGCTCCATCAAAAATTTTGACCTAAGGCCACTAAGTGCTTAGTGTTATGATAACTCTTGAGCAAAGACTGGAACACTTGAAGGGAAGAAATTCTTTCCTATCAGAACAGAGGAGGCAGCCCTATCTTCTGGGGGAAAAAAAAAAACAAAACTAATAAATCACTATTTTAAATAGAAGATTAGCAGAAAGTAGATGATATTAGGAAACAATGCAAAACAAATGTTGTAGTTAACTGAAATAAACTTGAATGGTGACTCTAGGATGTTGTCTGTCTGGTCCAATCCCTTGTTCTTTGGTTTGTGTTTATAAGAGATTTTGCTGGCTATCTTAATCACTTTGTATCATGCAGTAAACTCCAGAGAAAAAGCAAACAGAACCCTCTCAAGGCCAGTAGCTGAATTTGGGTCACACTGAAAAAAATGGTTTAGTGGCCTGTACTCCCTGTCTACTGAAGCTTGCTTTCTACCTGGATGGTTGTACCTCTGCTGAACTACTGAGAATAATGTTTTTCAAAAATGTCTCAAAAATCAAGTGAGCATTGCTTGGCATAGCAAATACTGAGCTTTAGGAGGACCACACTGTTTGTAAAAATAGAAGAACATTTTTTAAAATCACCACCTGGCTCTGTAGGATTTTAAGTCATATATATTTCGGTTATTTACTCTGTAACGCTCACTTTAATAATGATAGTTCTGAAATATTCCTCCTATGCCTAGCTTTCTTTAAAAAATTACTGCACTTAGCTAGAAAAAAAAAACCCTGTTTTTCATCCCTCAACTGCTATAGTTCTCAAAGTCTTCCATATTTTCAGCTATTATCCCTTTCGTGCAAAGAGCCCACTTAATAACGTTCACTCTAACAACCTCATTTATTTTCCAGAAAATTAACTCAGTTTCAACCCTGATTAATGATTTCATCTAAATGAATCAAATTAAAAATTGAAAATTATATTTCAAAAGCCAAAGAAAAAAAAATTGACCATTTCCAGTTAACAAATGATCCTTTCAAATATTAAAAGATGACCATGAAGAGTGCGTGATAGTAATGAAATCTAACTGGGGCCTACTGCTTATCTGGAGTTCAGGAAGGGGGAGAAATGGGAAAAAAAATCTTTCTGCATTGTTAACACTGAATTCTCTTGGGATGCCAAACTGACTTCCACTTAGTCCTTGCCTGTAATCAGCACACCAAAATAATATGAGAATTTCAATGTTAATTAAACTGGTAGGGTTGGAGATGCACCAATACTGAAGAGGGATTAGAAAAGCACACAGTACCAATAACCACATCTGTTAACAAATCCTAATCTATGAAAGAGCAATTTAACCTTCCTCAAACTGCTAATACCTAGTTACAGGCTGTCTTCTAGGGAAGAAAAAGATCTTGGACTTGAAAAAAAAAAATCAGCTATATTACCTGGAGAACAACTGGTTATTCAGATCCCATATAATGTCTTCTAAGAGAAGAGAGGCCCAGTACATTTGACCCTTGATTTGCTCACAAAAGGAAAAACAAAGTTTTATTTCTCCTTCCCTCTTGTACCCCCTACAATTAATTTTGTTCTCACAAGAGCCTATTCTAAAGATTGTGATTATTCTAAGCATTTTACAGGTAATTATCAACTAGTAAAAAAAGTACTCACGCTTTATACTGATAAATGAGTAACATTACATTTTAATTACAAATTTCTGATGTCATATGAAACATTCAATCAAAAACTGCAACACATAACATTCATCTTGGAACTGGGCCAAAGCGCAGAGACTGTTACTACTCCCCTTCACCATGAGAAGGAAGCCTCTAGAGAAGTTTCCACTTACCAGTCTGAGTTCAGTGGAGGTTCAACACTTGCATTAAGGTTGTTTCACAGTCACCTCTGTAATTGTAGGGAGTAACTGTACAGAAGTGAGTGGTAGAGCAGTATGGGGTTTTTGTGCACACAGCCTCAGTGTGTATCTGTGTGACACAGACGTCTCTCATTTTTCTGACTCTCAGGAAACAGACTGCCCCATTCCATTGCTTTGAGTCAGGGACAACTTCCAGCAGCAAGGCCAAATACATAGATATCTGTGAAAATTTAGGAGTTACCTGATGGGAGACAGTGGAGGCCAGTGCAGACAGACATTTCAAAAGCTTTCCACACAATCCTGACATACGTTTGTAACCAACCTGTAACATGCTGGATAATAAAATCCTGGTACAGAAATCTGGATGCTGGTTTAGCAATGTCGGCAGACTCCAAACAGGCTGGGCAACAACTGCAATATTTAATTTCTGTTAGGCAAACCACTGCCGAACCCTGGGTTCCACTAAGGACAACACCAAAGCAATCTGCAGAACAACTAGTCTCTTCCAATGCAAAGGCCTACATTAAAATAACAGCAGTTGAACTGAAAATACACCAAAACAAGCACAGACATTACAAAATTGATTTTTACTGAAGTATTTCTCCTACAAATTCTACAATTCTTCTGGTAACTCTCGTTTCTAAATTCCAAGAAAACTGTAGGGGAACATATATTTCAATATTCCTAATCCCCACTGAAAAGTTGGGAATGATTTGCTTTTGTATAAAACAATGTTCTAATCAACTTTGGCTTTGCTAGGTCAAAATATTTCATATCTGGTCCCTCTCAATTCATGATGCCTTTTACCCCTCTGAATTCCAGCCATTCAGAAATATGGCTTTGGTGGATTCTCATTAAATGAATATCCACCATGGTTTTCCCTGGTAATTTAAACTTTTGATTAGAGTTAATGCAATCCCTCCGTGGTGCCTGCAGATCTCACTAGAGAGATCCCTGCTGATCAGTATTGGTGTGCACCACAGGCTGTACCCATGTAGAGAAGTGATTTACGTTTTTTTCTAAAACTGAAGAGGTTTTTCTAAAGGAATGGCAACACCTCGAATTTTTGTCTGCTGAAAGTAATTTTATAATCTAGCATGTATGTACATACCGTTTTTTGCAGTCTAACCACCACCCTTGACTTTGTTTTCATCAACTGGTAGCTCTTTCCCCTTCGCAATTTTCCTACCTGCCATCTCCTTTAGCTGCTTTCTTCCTTTTATGTCTATGTTTGGTTGCATAAAGCTTCACTCTTGCATTAGGTGTCCCTTTAACGCTATGAGCAATGTGCTAGCCTGCCATGTTAGCCATACCTTTGATGCTCACTATATCAGAAACAATAAAGCCCAGCTCTGTGATCTTACAAACGCGAATGAACAGCAGCTTTGCAAATAATCCGCGGTACAAACCAAAAAAAATCTTGCCATAATTGCAAGCATTTTATTTAAAAGCTGGGGGGAGGGGAAGAGGGAAAAGCTGCAATACTAAATACCTTTAATTTTAAAATGCCAAGGAAAAGGCTTTTCAGCATCTTTGTTTCCTATTATAAGTCCTTCATATCCCTACCCTCCAGAATATGTATTACTGCGACTGCCTTTCTACAGTGGACAACCACATGGTAATTCTTTAGGAGCCCATCAGCTGACGTTCTTGAACATACAGACCAACTCAAGAGTGCCTTTTGTGTTCAGTTGAATACAAGGACGATTTAAGCTTATGCAGAAAGTTTAAAACAGGCTTAAATTTGCTGCATTTTTGCTGAATCTCAGTTACATAGAGAGCCATAATGTACTTGCTACCAGGAACTCTGCTATGAGCACTCAGAGACAAGATTTTGAATGCTTAATCAGACCTGGTTTTCACCCAGCAAAACAGAGTACTAACTTGCTTCAGAACCTGCATCTATGTAACACTCTGCAATGTCTTGGTTCAAAGGCCAGAAGCAAATCTTAGCATTTTTCCTAGTTTTGGTTTTGCGCTTACTGGGGATCTCGTTGAGGGGTTTGAGGTTATTTTGATCTTCAGGCTATTTCCTTTAGGAATTTTATTTGTATAGCACCAAGCAGGAAACTGAACTTTATGCAGTTATCTCTCAGATGGCAGCAGAAATAAAATTTATAATAAAACAGTTATAATTGAGGGCTAAGGCACAACAAACTCATGCAAACTACTTCAAGAAATACAGCTATAATTCAACATATGTGTACAACAAAAGAAGCCTTAGGAAATGAGTAAAAAATAACTGAGAAGCTACAAACTTTCTATTGCAAAATTACCAAAAAATTATGTATGGCCTCACAGAAATGTATCAAACCACAAAGAAAACCTATAAAATCACCAATTAATTAAGAATATTAAATATATTAACCATAGTATAAAATAGGTACATATCTAGGAGGTGGAAACAATAGGAAACTATCTGCCATGTATTTCAGGATCAGATTTCCTGATTTTTAAATATAATATAGCTTATGAGTAAATAAATAGTACATAAATGTTACATAATTAATGATATGATACAATATATATAAATAGTCTACACTATATACAGATCTGCTGTGTGTATATATCCTTGGTGTAATAATAATAATTGATAGTCATAACATATCACTATTAATACATATATCTGTTATGGAAAATAAGGTATATGAGTGTCTATCTGGGCAGAGGAAATTTTATCCTAAACACCTAAAGTCTGCCAAAAATTTATGACTAAAAAGACATTGTTAAATTGAGAAACATACAGGACACGGAAAGAGAGTCACTATCAATCCCATATTTATCCACAGTTTCTTTCTATATGTAACACAGTGTGCACATGCCATCAGAGTACTTCTATCTGCAATGATATCTGCTGATAGAACTTATTTTCTTTCCAACTCAAGGGCTCTAAGGAAAGATCTATTAAAACACTCCAAAAGCCTAAACCCCCAACTATTATGGCCACATTCACTTCCCCTAGAGTAGCCTTATTTCTGAAGTGACATCACTGGAATTCCTTTAATTCAAAAAGAACAAAATAGTGCAAGAATAAACAAAAGCCTCTGTTTCGTCCTTTAGGGATGAAAGCAGGAAGACATTCTTAAAGCCCTATGAAGTGCTCAAGTTATTACTATATATGTAATACCATGAAAAGTTGACTTTGGTTGACTTGTTTTTCCTTACTGTTTCCAGATAGAGGTCTTCAGTTAGGAATAAGAAGACATATAAAGCACTTGAAACCAAATTCACATCAGTAGTATAAAACAAATCAGGGAGTAGTAATAAATGTCAGAGCTGGAGCAGCAAAGGCGAGTCGCTGCTTTTTCTCATACTTAAAGTGAAATACCTAGCTGTTATCTTTGTGCCTGCAGAGCTTCCCTATTGTAGATTCAATAATACAAGAGGCTTCTTATCAGCAGCTTGGGTGACTGATTGGAGCTGTGATATGTTTAGACAATGCACTGTATTTAACTGAATTTACAGATGCCCCAACTCAGACTGGAGTAGTAAACGCCAGAGACTAATAGGAAATTAAACATGTACAATGGACTAACTCCATTTGCTCTCACACACTGTAATGTGTTTAGTTAACTTACTCATAGTCACACTTTATCTTTTTCTCCATGGATTCTCTAGGATATGTTTCAAATTGGTCAAAGATTAAATCTTCCTTTCATTTTTTTTCACTATTTTATTGCTGCTTTCCCTTATTATTTGCCACTCTTTCTCCTGTGCAGATAAGCTAAACAAGATGACCCCAGGTATACTCTGCCAACCCAATTATCAGCTAGTCAGGAAGTAAAGCAAGGGTACAGAAGACTCCATAATACTAATATTAATGCAACATGAGAGGAACAAAATCAGCTATTTATCTGAAGGAAACTGTTTATTTAGCTCATTTGAAATTTAAATATGAATTTACGGTGAATACATGCAGGAACTTAAGTTTGTGGAGGTCACTAAAGACATGGTTTAAACTAACAGTTATTCAATATTTCATTAATGAAAACAGTATAAAACAAGTACACTCTGAAGAAACCATTCAAAGAAGAAGAGGCTTTACATAACTTCTGAATCTTCTTCCCTGTAACAGAGAGGAGTAATTTCTTTTTAAATAAATTCCAGGACTGATCTGTTTATCTATTTGGGTCTCCTGAAACAATTTTCAAAACTAAATTCTTCATTAATATCTCAATCAGATTGTGGCTGTATTGAACTTATTAAAACTAAAGAATTTTTACTCATATGGAAAAAGAAAAAATTGGAAACAAAACACATTCTCCCAGCTAGAAAAGGCTTCAGTAGTTATTTTTATTATTTTAGTTCTGAAATAAAAAATTCAGTAAAAGCTCATAAAAAAAAATCTTAGGTCTGAGACAGAAAAAGAGGACCTACAAAAGGTTTCCAGATACATAACACAGAAAAGCACTGGCAGCTTTTTTTCCAAGCTACTATCTGACCTCAATACTTTTTGGGCCAAATCCTGCAGTCAAGTAGCCTGGTAAATTGAGATCACTTGCAGAAGAAGGGGCCAGAATTAAGACTAGGTAAGTAAAAGAGTGGAATGTGCCTTAACAACTTGCCAGAGAAAGAAAGAATATTTGAAAAAAATATTGTCTCACTCTCCAAATATCATCTGCATAAGGATGTAATTACTTAAATGCTTTGTCTTGAAATAATCAGTTATTCGATCTCTGATGGAAACAACATATCAGAATGACAGATTTTTTTCAACCTGATCAAATAAGGGAAACGCCAGGTTTCTAATTTAGAAAGTGCCACTACAAAAATATATTTCTAGGCTCCACTGTTTTTTTAATTGGAAGTTACAAAAAAGGGTGTAAGATATTACCACTAGGCTTTACCTAATTTTTGCCTGTCCTGTTGAGATCTTTACCTATTTCCATTCCTTAGTGTATATCCATTATCCACATGGAAATTAATTAGTAAAATGGTTGTTTTCTAACAGTTTTGCCCTGATATAATACTTGCCATTGTAAAGATCTGAGTTTTTTAAAAAAATTAATTCTTACTCATTTTTTTCTACCAGAAACTAGTTTCTTGAATTCTTTGGTAACACTAAACAAAGGCTAATAAAACAATCATGATCTGGTAAAGTGGGCTTTATGGAATTTTTCTTTTAACCAGTGGACAGTACTACAAATGTTACTTTTCCTAAACAGGCATGATAGGTATTTGAAGTACAGGACATGGATAAATCTTAGACCAATCTTTAATTAGTATCACTGATGAAATATTTATTCTTTTACTGTGAATCTAGATACCCAGTAAAGCTGTGTTTGCATCTTTTATCAATTTAAATAATAGCTTGCTTTATTGCTTTTGTCTTAAGAACAGACAGGCTGAAAAATTATTTGTACCCATAATAAATTTCTGGCTGCCATGGTCTATATAGTTATGGTAAATATTTAATAATGCCATTTAGATCATGGAGACTTCCTGAATGTGTAATTCACATTATTCCATGACAGATGTGTGCAAATGTGTGTGTCCACTTTACAAACCATTAAGACAAGTATTAGGAGAGAAGTTAACTGTTTCTCTAATTTTCCAGCAATAAAACAACTGGCCTTTTATATGTAGCACTGAACAACTTGAGTCATTGAATCCTGTCCCCCTTAACAGTAAGAAATCACAGAAATAATTACCCGGCTCAAGTGGGAGCACAGGGTACCTACTCTCTGCTCCCACTCATAGAATGGAACCAAACAGGTTTCCTGATAATATGTAACATGCTTCTGAAAGATCTAAAGCTACAGCTGTAGGTGTGCCACGAGGAGACAGCGGGTGGTTTGACCTGTGAGCGTGTACATGTACGTGTACATACAGAACTCAGCACATAACGGTGCCACCACAACCCACGATGTACACTGGACTACACACACTTTGAAGAAGACCCTGTAAATGGATATAAGCAATACACCTCAAGCTGAAAACAAAACACCAAAATACCTAAAGAAAAACAGGAGTGCTGTCATCCATACATTAGTACCATATTGCCACCAGGGTATCATGACCATATTCCTCCTATTATTGCTTTTGTTTTTTGCAACAAAAGGAAATTCCTGGTGATTGCTGTCCCAAGTGATATCGACACGGAAGAATGGAGAGCATGAATGAATGCAAGAATACACGCAGGCAAAACCAGTACAAACATCACAAATTCAACTCAAATGAATGGACTCTTGAGAGCCTATAAATAACTAGCAATATTCTTGAAAGGTTTTCTCCCAACTCATTAGTTGCTACTGCACGTTCCACAAACCTATCATATGTTGTTATACCATTTGTGTCTTTGCCTTCACTTTCATTACACTACTTAGTCTAAGCAGAAACAAGGACATTATCAGGAGGGAGTTATCTGTGTTTGTTGTATGCGCTGGAGTTTTAAGAGAGGACTGTATTGATAGCAGCATGGTGTGGTTTATATTTGTACTTATCTGACTGCAGTGTAATGCAGTTCAGAATTCCAACAGAAAAGCTAATAAAAAATACCCAAAATAGTACGAGGAAAAAGGACTGGATATGTGAAGGGGATACAAAACTAGACTGACATCATCTTTCACAAAGATGGAATAGAAAGACAGACTTCTTGGGAATATCTTTTAGGATATTATTGTTTAGTACTATGAAGTTCATCCTGTACCAAATAGCTCAGTGATGGTGTTGCCAGTTACTGCAATGGGACTAAAAAACAGGCCTTTTGGTTATCAGTACTCAAAAATGAAGAGCTAATTTATCATTCCAATTACAAGTTCAGTGGAGCAATGCCCCATGCATATGAAGCATCACTGTGAAGGCTGAATTTTGCTAAAAATCATTTCTATTTAGGGAAAATAAGCTATTCAAACTGGCAAAGTAATTTTATCTCAGATAAAAATTTAGTATGAAAATTAATTTTTCATCCTTTGCTAAGTTAGACTGCTTTTATTTAAACACATTTAAATAAACCTTCCTAGGAATGATTAGATGATAGTTCACTATAGGGCTATATGACATTTATTGCCATTTGTGTTCTCATTACCTACACATGACTTAAGATGACTGTCCCCATAATTTAAATTAAGCAGGGTGCATGCATCTACACACTTCATTATTCCATTTAAAACCCCTTACAGCCACAAACACTGCATAGGCATCTCCAGGTTTGGTCTGCAAAGGTAAGAATTCAGAAGTTAGAAAACATCACTCATGCACTTTGGTCACAACAACCACCTGCAGTGCTACAGGCTGGGCACAGAGTGGCTGGAGAGCAGCCAGACAGAAAGGGACCTGGGAGTTTGGATTGACAGGAAGCTGAACATGAGCCAGCAGTGTGCCCAGGTGGCCAAGAAGGTCAATGGCATCCTGGCCTGGATCAGGAACAGTGTGGCCAACAGGTCCAGGGAAGTGGTTCTTTCCCTGTACTCAGCACTGGTGAGGGCACACCTTGAGTACTGTGTCCAGTTCTGGGCCCCTCAGTTCAGGAAGGATATTGAGGTGCTGGAGCAGATCCAGAGAAGAGCAACGAGGCTGGTGAAGGGACTCGAACACAAGCCCTATGAGGAGAGGCTGAGGGAGCTGGGGTTGTTCAGCCTGGAGAAGAGGAAGCTCAGGGGAAATCTCATCACTCTCTACAACTCCCTGAAAGGAGTTCGTAGCCAGGTGGGTGTCGGTCTCTTCTCCCAGGCAACCAGCAGTAGGACAAGAGGGCATGGTCTTAAGCTGTGCCAGGGGAGGTTTAGGTTGGATACTAGGAAGAAATTTTTTACAGAGAGTAATCATAAATTGGAATGGGCTGTCCAGGGAGGTGGTGGATTCACTGTCCCTGGAGGTTTTTAAGATGAGACTGGATGTGGCACTTAGTGCCATGGTCTAGCAACCACGGTAGTGTTGGCTCAAGGGTTGGACTTGATGGTCTCAGAAGTCTTTTCCAACCTGGTTGATTCTATGATTCTATGATCAGAACCGATGATAATTCATCCAACCGTAATTTCTGCTTTCTTTTACATTGACTTCATACAGAAAATTAGGCAAATACTGCTCAGCTTTGCAAATTAATATCCTTTTGCTGCATGTTGCTACTAGCCTGAACAGTTACGACATTCCAGATGCATTTTTGAAACTGAGGAAGATACAACAATCTGTAATATTTGCAAGCACAAAAGTCTTTCTCTTTCATATGCTTTGTGAGCAACCTCTTAACATTTAAATTTCAGAACAGCACCACTGAGTGATACTGGAGGATTCCTACCCATCTCAGCTTGTAATAGAAAATTCAGGGATGAGAAAGAGTCAGTTAGCAGGGCTAGGAATAGTCTGGCCCATTTGTCTTTCCTTGGTCTCACGCTGAGTGAGCTTATGACCCAGGGATCTGGGTCAGTCCCAGAGGTCAATTTTGGGGATAAGAATAAGATTTTTCTCTGTTCTCTTTCTTCTTCTTTCTCCAAGAAAATTTATTCATTTTAGACCAAACCAGTGCTCTCAAAGCAGTCAGGGCCTAGTTGCTCCATAACCTGAATGCGCGTTGGGAGCAAAATGGTTCCCTCTCCCTCCCCATTCCAGGGCCACCGCAACTCCATAATTATTTATTATTTTGTCAGCCTGACAAAATTTTCATGAGGAATGAAAGCAAAAGAAGAACAAAGGCAATTTTTCACTATTTGTATTCCAGCATAGGCTGAATGGAATTTTACAAGAGAAAGCATAAACATTTCTTTATCCCAAGACAGAGTCCTTTGCCAAATAATAAAATCCTGCTATGAATAATGGAGACAGAAAACCTTCCCAAATAAAATGTTGCAAGATTGTTTGGTAAATAAAATATGTTTAGTCACTCAAAACCAAGGGATTCTTACAAGCTGTGGTTTGTGTTCTCTGCTCTCTGAGAGGTCAAGAAAACACACTGCATTTTTTACTAGGAAAGGAACTTCCCAGTTTTGACATCTGACCACAAAAAACCTTCTCCCAATAGGGAAGTCACAGTCTAGTCTTGGCACTAATGGAAAGATATTCATACATCTCAGTAGACAGTACATACTGTCAATCCCAGCCAGAAAAATGAGATTGCAGAGAATACATCCAACTCTTCAGGTTTGTATGAATTTCGGGAAGGGTTTGTGAAATGTCAGTTTTCACTTTGGTAAACAGGAATTTGAACTGGGAATACAATCCCTAAAGCTTTCATAAGAAAGTGAGAGAAGACGGTGCATTTGAAAGTTTATGGGGTCAGTCAAAATTCTCAGAGTTGAGCAGTGAGCTTTTCTACTGCTGTCCTGCTTCAGCTTTAAAGACTAAAGCACTGGAAGGCCCGGTTTGGATTGACAAGGAGCTAAGGGACTTGGTTCTCATCACAAATGTACCACATCCAAACCATGAATGATGTACCTCATGTGAGAGGCCAAGTGTGAAACCTAAGAAAGGCACAAGCCTGAAAGAGGAAGCTATTAAGGGTTGGGAGAAAGGGCCAAGAGGGAGAAGTGGGATGTAGAAATCAGTTTCTTTTATTCTCACTAGATACTCTGTAAGAAAACATAATAATGAGAAAGATTCTGTCCAAATGTTACTGCTATACTTTCAATTGTATTCATGCCGGTTCTTTCCATGAAAGGGTGCACATGCCAAAGCAAGGTTTGGCTTACCAACCATATCTGATGTGCAAATAACATTCTGACCTTCAACAAAACTTCCAAAAATACCATGAAACAGCAAAGTTTTCCACGGAAGAAGGCAGATTTTTTTTGTTTGTTTGTTTTGTAAAGACCTTCCCTTTTCCATTTACATGCCATAATATAACTAAATAACATGCCCAGTATACAGCTGACAATTCACAGAATTACCCAGTGTTATTGCCAAATAATTTTTATTTTCTGTTTTGTAAGCAAGGTGATTGAAGGTTCTTCAGAGTTTTAAAGATGTTTAAGTTATTTAAAAGTAGAGGCTGGCTTTCCAAACTTGAATAATTAACACATTATTAAATCAATAACCTCCTCTATGATCTTTTTAAAAAAAAAAACCCTTTTGCTGTTTTGCATCAATTTACAAAAAGATCAACTTCTTGCTTTACTACTACAGTGAAATATCACTTACAAGCTTTTCAAGCCCATGTTGTCTATGTTGCACTAAATGTGAAAACTGTCTCCCTGATTCTGCACCATGCTTTACAAAAAAACCACACCGTTTGCAGATCAAAGGGAGACGATTTATGCTTTCATCCCAGCTGACGGACGATTAAATTAAAACAGATCAGCAGTACAGTGCATGGGCAGGTGGCTTTAGCTGCCACTGTCGGCCTCAGAGCGATTAAATTGCGGTGGAGATGGAGGGCCTTCCGCTCTCATTCCCGCACTTACAGATCAAACGGTGACAAATGAGATGTTACTGCTCTTGTAAAGCAAGGCTACAATCTGTCAAAATCCAACATAATTTGTGACCCTACGTGACATCCTCTTTCTCTTTTTTTTGACATTTGAATACAGTGATTGTACTAGAGTCAAGTCCATTTAAGTGAATATAGTCAATTCTATCTAAAGGAATATAGCCTGTTAGCTCCAACATGGTAGCTGAATATATATCTGGTTAGTACTCCAGCGACCCTTTGTGTTAAGTGCATACCATTAACAATGAATTCTGATTTTTCCAAGTTATATAATTTGATATCTTGACAGCTCAGACACTTGAAGCACCACTATTTGTTTTAAATGGCTTTATTTTATTGTTTAAATGTCAGTATCAAAATAAAGTAATGCATACAGTCTTGTCAGTTCCAGTGCAGTGGGAAGTGTTCCTGTGAGGGGAAAAAAGGCCTTGAGAGAGTTTGTTCTAAAAATGGTCTAAAAAGTCAATTATGTCTTTTGCTGCATCCTTGAATGACTTGCAAAATTTTATTTACGCTGGGTCTTTTGTTTACCAGGGGAGCTTATCGAGATTCTGAGAAAGGAAGCACAAAGGGACTGCAGCATCTTTAAAGAAACTGTCATACTAATAAATAAAACCTTCAGGTAAACATAAATTTTTTAAAAAGTAATTCCACGTGTACTAATTTTTAAGCATTTGTACAAATTGCTAGAAATTGGCATAGTATCGGCTGGAAGATCAAAAGTATGAACTCTATCCCAAACTGCAAATTAATACAGTCACTGGCAATCTGATTTGGAGAATACTTGGAAGAATTGACTAAATTGCTCTATTCCTGTTTTTCTTTTAAGGAATAAATACACTTTACAACATAGCAATGTTGTTAGAGTTTGACCATATCCATTTCCAGTAACTTTGGGGTTAACAAGTTCTTCTTCTCCACAGCCAAGAATTTACAGCATTTATCGTTCTCTTAACGTTTTAAGGTGGGCAGTTTAGCTATCTACCACAAAGCAGTCAAAGATCTGATCTAGGGGCTCTTTATACTTTCTGTTGACCATTGATCTTTGGGCAGGATAAGTATACCCTCCAGGGAATTAAGTTAGAAACAGCTTTATTTACAAGGAATGAAGATGCATACAAAATCTCTCAAGTGAAAATCTTAGGGGAAAAACAGATACGGTACAATGGAAAGTATTTATACTTAAGGCTTATACAGCACATGCTATATACACATTTTGTCCTCAGTCAAAATGTAAACCACAACTTCTTTCATCACGTTTGCATACATTCCCTGTTTAGCATATAGTTCTTAAACTGGAAGCAGCAATACATTTGCTAATAAATATAGCCAGCAGCTAAGGCGCATGCCATGAAGCTACTGTAGATAATCTGCCATGTGCAGAAAAACCCAGCTAGTGGCTGGCGCCATATTTGGCAAATTATATACACTAATCCCTCCTTATCGTGATGACCCTCGTAGCCTGTCTAGGCTTCAAGGCCTGTCAACACCCTATTGTTACTGATTTATAAAAAGGAAGACTCAGCCCATGTGCCACACTCTATCCTCCTAACCTTGCCTATTAAAGGCAGGGTCTCTGGAGCCATCTGACACAGGGAGGGGGGAGCAGTCATGTATATAGTTTACATAGGCAGCAGAATGGCACTTCACCCTAAACAGAGCTCTGCGAGGCCCCAGGTCACCAGGTCTATTATGTCAGAAGCACATCGAAGGCGTCTGCAATAGCTTCTGCCTACAGCTGTGTTGGGCAACTGTACGTGCTCTCGGTAAGGAAGTGCAGCTGTAGCGTGCCTGCAGGGATAGGGTGTGCAGAAAAAACCCTCTACGACAGTGGGCTCAGAAATAAAGCCGTAACACAACAAAGCAAGAGCAGTGTTTCTGCTTACTACATCATTTTTCTTGCTATTAACTATCTAGGGGAACTACTTACTTTGAATTCAGTATTAGGGCTAATACTACATTACCGAGATGAGCAAGGTACCAGCTGAGCTGAAGGTACTTGAGCAGAAGAGATACTTCCCAGGTTGCAGTGAGGTGGGAGTGCAACAAAACACTCATCAATACCAGTTACTCCAGCAACTTCTTTGCACTAGAATCTACAGTTTCTTTCAAACCGCAAGATCATTGGGCCAAGGATTGTCACACAGTGATAAATTCCATCCACAGGGCTTGAAAGAAACAGCAACAAATGTTTCTCTACTGTTTGTACATATGACTGTATTAGAAAATCATCTGGTCATTTGCAGCAAAATATCCTATTGTAATGACAACCACAGCACAGGATTGCCAACTGGCCCACGTTTAGAGGCGATTTCTAGCTTTTTATGTGTTCTATCGGCTCCAGTTTTTGTAAAGGCTGTTCTAGTTTTATAGGCTGTTGCAAACCACAGAGCTGATCTCATTCCATTCTTCTTCCTTCCCTCATCTCTTTGCTTCTGATGTAGATTCTGTACCAGTCACTGGGGATGTAAGGTAGGCTTTCACCTTTGACTGTAAGCATGATAGGAGGGGAGAGAAGGGTGACAGAAATATTATTAACTTTAAAATATTTCCTGTTCCTCCAAGATGAGAATAAATTGCCCCCATATGACTATGTGATATAGAGATAAACTGTTCTCCACCCTTTAGGAATCCTCTACCACCTCAGGGTTTTCCTTCTACCTCCCTAAATAAAACCCTATGCTGCTTCCCATGAATAACATTTTTTAATAATTTAAAATATGTTGAGTTTGTTGGGGTTTCTTTTTTTCCCCTTGCTGCTTATTATGTTTTTCACTGGCTCCTTCAGATTCTGCACCCAACCTGTATCTATTGTTTCATTAATGAGGCCAGCTAAGAGTCATGTATTTCTATTTAGCTTCCCAGGCAACAAAATGGAAGCACGTGTGTGGGTAATGCTAACACAACCAAAGACCTCCTAGGAATAGAGCGAGAACACAGTGCCTTTGATTTATAAATAGATATCACTATTTATAATGCATAAACAAAATGTTTCATGATTTGTAACACTAAGCCCAGGCAGTTATATTAAAAAAAAAAAAAAATCCAAATGCCTACTGTCTACAGAAATAGAAACACTTATTTACGCAAGCATCATGAGGGCACGGGGGCTGATACTATATGAACTCCTGCCAATTAAATGAGGTACTTGCTAATTGTTGTCCCATATCTTCAAGGACCAAAGGGGCAGAACAGTGCCATGTGAGACAACGTGGTATCATGTAGCAGAACTGAACCCAATCCAGGTTAGATTTAATGTTCAGAAATGATCACATACTGTATTACTCATGTCCAGCAACAACATTTTGATTACAGGAATGCTAAGCTCCTGGTCTTAACCACGGTCAGAACTTGTTGCTACTGAAAGATTAATGTTAATTTAAGATTAATTAAGATTAATTTAAGTAACCCTCATATATGGCCAAAATTAGACTGTAAAAAGTCCAACGGTCTGGGAGAGAAATTGTTTTTAGCAGCGGTCCACAAAAGCACTGCTTGGGCAAACCATCTGAATGATGCCTGTTCAGCACAGTGTAGGAACACCTGTCATAAGCATTGGCATCGTTAGCACCTTGTTCATTACTGCAGAAATATTTCAGGAGAGGATAAGCCAGTTCCTTACCTTCTACTGGGCATGGTGAAGCCTTACTACCAAATATTACGTGGATGAGTGAAAGGAGGAAATTGAACTCAAGGAGATAATATCCAATTAGAATATAAGGGTATGATTCTTATGTATTTTAAATGCAATCAATGCTATTTCAGTCCTGAGTTCTTTCTACTCCTACTGAAACATCTGTATTTGTTACTTATTTTGGCAAGTGTACTGCTAGCTTACTGCTCATTCCTTCTGGCTGTGGAATGAATAGAGACACACCTATTTCATTTCCAGTTCTCACATTGGTGGGGTAGCCTATGCTTTCATATGCTAAACTCAATGAAAACAAACAAAACAAAAATACAAAGACATTTGTATGTGTGAAAGTGCCACTAACCATACTTGAACAAAATTGCATAACAACTAAAATTAATCAAAAGAAAAATGTGGGAAAATTTCTCATCTATCAGATCTAGTCAGAAGTCGCAAGAGTGTTCGATGAATTATGGACTGAGCTAATTTATAACTAAATTTGCATAGTAAATCAATACTGCTGGTTAATGGTATTGATAATTAACTATTGTGATTTTAATACTAAAATTCATATTGTTAAAATATGGTGCAAAAATTAATGTATGTATGCATTGCATCACAAAATAATTCAAGTATATGGTTGTTGTTGTACAAGAGACAATAGCCATTAACATTTGATGGACAAGTCAGGGTATTAGATCAATAATTTTAAAAAAAGATTACCTAGCACTGTTCTCTTTTTATTTAGCCCATTATATAACATGTAGTATAGTAAACTGAGTTTGCATTTAATCTGAGAGTACAATTAAACATTAGTGAAATCAAGCCTCAGGGTTTTCTTTATCAGTATACATGGACAATAGAATAGGTGAAGTACTCATTCTTACAAAAAGTTTAACATCTTTAGACACACTCATGGAGACTTGTTTCTGCAAAACAGCACAGGACCCTCAAACATGTTGCACAGGGTAGCTTATTTGCCACACATATTTGGTTTTTAATTCCTCTTTCATCACTTGCACATAACCATTAATATGCAAACAAATATTTACCTGGAAATGCTTCTTTTGAACGCTTCTCTTTTATCACAGACTATCCCTCTGAGAGCAAGTTGGCTTCTATTTAAGATTTATTTCTTCAATGGGGTCTATTAGTTTTGCAATTTAAAACTAACTTCTCTCTTCTAACAAGGTAATCCTGAGCAGGACTTTCAAGCACTGCAGAGCTAATAAAACACATGCAACCACACACATAAACCCACAAAACAGTATTACAGAACTCAGTGTGTGATGGCACAGTTTTACAAAATGTTTTTCCAAATAAGGCATTTTCCATTTTCTTAGGACAATCCCATCAGAACATTCAGTCTCACCATCTTTTCAAGTGTTTTCTTTTCCTCTTTTTAACACTGTTCCTCTTTGGTTTTATAGTTATTTTTTAATTATTGGTTAAAACTGTACTTTCACAGAATTTTGAACTCCTTAAAAAAATACGCCTCCCCTGTGAACTGAACAGAAATGTTTAGGAAACATTTCTCTAATTAGTTGCATGGAAACATCCTAAATAAGTTCAAAGCCTGTACTCCTATAAATTGAAATTGCTTAACACACAGCTTTTTTTTTTTTTTTTAATTGGCTGTCACTGCTTTGTTCATTCCTGATGCTCTCTGCAAGGCCAATGAGTTCCCTTCATCTTCCTATCTTGGTAACTTCAACAAAAGTTATTTTGTGAGCACTTGTCAACAAAGGATGCCACACTGAGTCTTTTTTGTACTCCAGTGAATACTTTGCCACTACTACTGGTGTAGAATTATGTGCTTAAGCTTCCATGCTGTCCTTTATATATTGTAGCAGACGAACACTTGCAAAGAGCTGAATCTGCCCTACATCATCAGTTATGACTCAATTCGCAACTTTGTTCTACAAACTGAGGAGAAGACACAAATTAATTTCACTGAGATTCACTTGTCCTTTCCCAAGCCTGGGTGTGACAAAGCCATCTGCAACCTACTTTATCACCCAGTAGACAATGGGTAAAACACCACAGTTCAGCAATAAACACTTCACACTAATAGCATAAAAGTGACTAAATGGTTATTGCCCTCTTATTCTTTAGACAAAGAACTCTCTCTTTCTCTAATCTTCCCTCAATACAGACAAAATCTTTTCTTTGTGCCCAACACAGAGGAAAAAGAGAGCTGAGAGGGCTTTACAACCTTTCGGCACTCACAAAACCAGTGCTTTACTTAGGGCCCAAGCCTGTTACAGCCAATGATCTTCTTCATCCTGTCCCCACTAAAACCCAGCAGAACTTGCCACTTGTGGACCTTAACCCTCTGTGTGCATCAAAACTGCTGGACATAGAAAGGATAAAACTGAGATTGAAATTACTTTGCCTCAGACATGCTGAGCATGGTCATCTTCTGTACTTCAGTAACATGAGACCAGACCATGGGCATTCACAGTTTCTGAATAACAGTGTCCTAACACAGATGTCTTCGGGAGAAGGGAGAAGGGAAGGAGGAATATTTTAAAGAAAAGAGTTCAGGCTCATGTACTAATTCTTGTAAAATGAAGAATAAGAGAAAACGGTAGTTGAAGAGAGACAGATTACTTATAGACTGTGTGCCAACCAGTGTGCACCAAGATGACACTTTTTTTTTTTAAAAGCACTTCAACAATTCTCCTTCACAGCTCCTGGTTCATTTGGAGATCCTGTCCCAACATGACCTCAGAAGGTTCTTGGTGTCTGGCCAACGTAGGGAACAAGAAAGAGAGAAGCATTAACTAAAGACTGTATTACACAAAGACCTTTGTGGACTGTAATCCATGGGCTCATGATGATGAATTGGTTCAAACCAACTGAAGCAGAACAGCTTTACACTTTTAAGAAAAATTGATTATTATCAGCCATTCTGACTAAAACTGGTATTTCAGAGAAAAGTGATACTCATCCTATACATATTAGACTGATTTAAAGTAAATGTGTATGTGAACGCTTGGCAGAAATAAAGAAAAAAAATCATCCGGTGATGGACAAAACTAACACTTGTCTTGCAAGAGGAAAGGGAAAAGGAGAAGAGGAAAGAGAATAGACATATTGTAATGTAAGAAATTCGGACTATTATTTTCACAAAGCGCGTGCATGATTACAAATGTTAATACCTAGCAACAGCAAATCTCAAGATACTTCACAAATCAATCATATATGGAAAAAAGACAATAAGCATGGGGAGAAATCCAGCAGATAATTTACAGTGATGTTGTGCAGTAGCATAGAATGGGAATTAACATGAATACTTTATATCATCAAAATCAGAATTTGATTTAAGTATCCTTTCTAGAGAGAGAAAAAACTTCAGACTGCACTGTCACAATACACCAAAACACTGGGGGTCAGCTAGAGATGAGAATGGGAAGCTTTTAGTTGTTACAAGTTCCTATTTAGAAGAAAAAAAAAAGAAAAAAAAGAAAATATAATCTCCACATTTATTCCGTGGGAAGCCTATCTGTTATAACTCAGATACACAGAAATATTCAGAAGATACTATGGGAATGCACAACTTTTAAATTCCTTTATCAAAATTCCTACAATTCTTTTTTCAAAGAAGGCAAAACAATCAATATTAAGCAAATAAAGTTCACCTGCATCTATCTAAAGTATTTTATTTAACACAAAGCTGAGGGTGAGATATTGCAATGGTTAATGCCCGAGGCTTTCATCTCTGGAGACCAGGGTTCAAAGCCTTGCTTAGATAACATAGAAGCCCATTTACAGATGTCAGCAAGCCAAATTTGATAGCTGTTCCCACGAAATACTGACTATAACTTTCCTTGTGTTTGCAAGACATGTAACTTCAGCACTAAGTATCTTTCCCACATGTGTTCCCATCAAACAACCACTTCATATCAGCATATGGCCACCCCTTTTCACAGGAGGCCTCAAACAGAATAAGCAGGCTTTAAGTCATGCCTAATGTACAGCTGCAGTAGAAACTGACTGAAGTGTGCTACTGGAGCCCGGTAGCTACTTGCTAACGCGACTGTCATCAACATCATGCTTCTGCAGAAGGGGGTATTAATGTAAGGATCATTTATATAAAAAAGGTTATGATTTCACACCCAAAATCTGCATGTTCATAATAATTCAGTTTATCCAGGAAATAATGAGTAACGACTTCTGGAAAATAACCACTATACATAGATGTCTGCTGCTGGCAAAACCAGTTTCAAAGAGCTTAAAATTTAAGGGAGACTCAGCTGATCAAACACCTGAACGAAAATCCTAATTATATGTAAATACCCATGCAGTGCTTGGACTTTTGATACAGTGCACAAGTTTAAATACCTTATTGGTTTAGACTTCTTTATTCAGAAGACAATCAATTAGACTCATCCTTCTTTTTGCTTCACTTCTCCCTTTTTCTTCTAAACAAAGACATTGAATCTAAAACTGGAGTTTGCATCTCTTTTTCTTTTCAGCATGCAACCTGAAGGTTTCAGTAAAGTTTGCAATTTGACTTTGCTATAGATGGATAGAGAGGAATAAAAAAAGTCACTAATTAAAGAATGTAGCAAGATATGTTAACACTAACAATTTAATCTGTGTACGGATCATGACTTCAGAATGTTGCAGAAACTTTAAAAAAACCCAAGGACTGTTATCCACATTTCACAATATTCACCAATACAAAATCATAAAAGAAAAAAACCTGACCGATTTTTTACATATTTTTATAGAACATTATCTGCATGCAATGCTGAATTTTCCATGATTCTAGGTACATTTTTGTCTTTCCTAACAAGACTCATAATGATAACCATATGGAGGGAGGGGGATGGAAGTGATAGCGTAGTTAGAAATGCTCATCTTGCTGTTTTCCAATATCTAATGGGCTTTCAAGTGCTATTTAAAAGGTTCAAGAGATTCAAAACAAATGAAGTGAGTTTGGGGATGATGATGAACTTACTTTTTTTCATCTACCCGATTCCTAACCTTATGATTACTTTCTCTGATTGTCTTATTCTTGTTTCTCCGATGAAAAAAATTATCTTTGATTTAGGAAAGGAAAACATTCTCTTTCCTAGATAGATCTTTGTTCTCCAACATTTTCTCATCATCACCTTTTCCAGAGTAGAGATTAATCCTCATTTTATCACTTACAGAAAAACAGAGAACATCAAAGGAGGATTGCAACATTAATCCATGAATGACCATAAAGCTGGTTGATTTGCTAGAACTACACACTGCAAAAATACTAGTGTTGCGTTCTTCTGCTGTTTTGTCTGAGTTCTGCCACTTTGATACTTAATTCTGTTTCTTAAAATACCAGACTTAACTCAGTTTTTACATTTCTATTCTGCTCCATCTAGTGGATTATTGATTTTTGCAATGAATGCTGCAGCAATAGTATTCTAATATACCATGCTGGGTTAGCTATTAGGACAAGGGACCATGTTCAAACGATTATTTTTTTGGCTTTAGATGAAACAAATTAAGTCACATTCCTGGGTACCTGGATAAGACTATAGGATTCTGGCAGCATGTTCATGAAACATAAATGGGAAAATGGTGTCATTTAATTATATCACTGAAATGAGACTAAGTAAGGGACAAGCCTTGATTATAAGGGACAGGTGGCAAAATTTCTCCTGGTGCTTGCACAATTTACTAGGTCAGTCCTGGGGAAAAAGAATATTCCATGCCTGTGTTGTTGCTAAAACATCAATATCCTCCAGGCTTCATAGCCTAGATTTCAGAGTTTTCTTCCCGCACTTGATGATAAGCAAAATGAAGTTACACACTTGATAAGCTGCTTTGTTTGCATGATATGAATAATTTTATTCAACCAACATCTCTTCAGCACACATACACTTGGGGTGGGTTTTTTCAGTGCAGTGTTGTTTATAATACTGTCTTTAAAGATTGTAGTTCAGGACTTCTGCTAACTTTTCAGAGGGATGTTTAAGGTAATGAGAGTTTGACTGAAGAGAAGAAAAATTAGATAATTAGTCCATCCTTATGTGTAGCTCACTTCAAAGCAATGCAGCTTTTAATGGTAAAAATACTTGCTTTCTTTTGAAAAGCAAATACAAAATACTTAGCCAACAAAAACCCCTATATCAATGAATTAATAATACTTGTTCAAACCTGGAATCATTGGAACTAATGATTCAAAGATAATGTTATGTATGTGTCTGGTAGACTAGGTGCTCTGTGAAGCAATTTATGAATAGCATAAGAAGGAAATATTAATTTACTCTCCCAAACCACAAAAAAGTTACTATGTTATGCTTCGTTTCGACTAAGAATCTAGAGGGCAATGTATTAAAAGAGGGCTCATCACCACAAAAACTAAAAGTCAATTGAAATATTAAGCCCAAAGTTTTCCAAGTAATTGTGGGGGGTTTTTAATACTTATTGTTCATTTCTAGCTTGTTGGATTTTTTCTCTCTATCATGATAGACAGCTCCAGTAGTTAGTTATAACTGGATGAGATAAGACTAACTCCAGATTGATTTGCTTTTCAGGACTTTATTGTAATAGTATGCAGCTATATAGCATTTTCTATCAAAGAATCTTGAAGTGTTCCATAAATATTAATTCAATAAGCCTCACAACATGCAGGTGAGATAGCTCCATATTATTGTATCTATTATATTTTTGCTGGGGGCATACTAAGTAGAAGTGACTTGTTCTGGAATGGAAATTGGTCTTGATTCCAATTGTCCGATTTAACCACTAGAATTACTCATTCCCATCTGCCCCCAGATCAACAGCAGCTTGGCTGCTAACTTCAATGGAGCCATGATTTCATGGAAAGACAAAATTCTTCCTTAATAATTTGCAACTAAACACCACTTTTTCGGTTCAACATCCTGCATTAGTTGATAGATCTTCAATAAGTTTCCTCCTAGAAACAGATGACTGACATCAACAGAGAAGCAGTAAATATTGCAAAGATTTTTAGTATGCATACAATTGACCTGATATAATAGCTCAGGCAATATGATAATATACTCCTATGTTCTGCACTGTTGTAGCTCATGAGAGTCAGAGTTCTGACTTTGCAAATAGGACCTAATTTTCAGAAGTGACTTCCATTTTTATGTTCACAATTTTGCAATCACCGTAGTTGTGAGAACAGTGATATGCATTAAGGTAATTGATTGTGCTTTGAAATCAAGTAATCAAATGAGCATCAATTAAGCCTGCAAATGTTTGAAGCCACGGAACTACAAGGTAAAATTATTTTTCCTTGCAAGCTTTCAGCAAAATACGCTATGCAAAACTGTGTCTTCTTTCTGGATCAGCCTCACACAGAGTATTTAGCGAATGTATTAAAGATTCATACTGTGTGACAAATGAATTTAATAACTGAGGGGTCTACACGCGGTCTTTTTCTATTTCAATATATCACTTTATACTTAACCAAAAAGATATATACCTCCTATGTACCACAATGCCGAGCTTCTTCCATCTGACCCACCAAATAGAGCTGGCACCTGAATGGAGATCCAGGCTCCCTGTACAAAGCATGGGGCAAGTTAGGCATCTCAGGGCAGAATATAAATGAGCCAACATACACATATTGGTGCCACCTACGCCTAGTTTATACAGTCAATTTATAACTAACTTTCAGACTTATATTTCCAGGCTTCCTGGAAATGCCTTACTCAATTCCAGATTCTTGGCCTCCTATTCCCATTTCTGCAGGGAGGTGGGTCATTATGCCTTTTCTCCAGCAAACTTGGATATCTTCTCTTAGAAAATATGACTCTGTTATGGCACGGTTGGGGACAAAAAAAGAGGAATCATCCTGGGTGCGGAAACATCATCTTTCCCTTTCCATGTTCCTAAGCCTGCCTTAGGTTGTTGAGGCATAGCAGTGGGATCACCAGTATGTTACAGAAGAAAGCAACTGTGGACGCCGTGTTTCAAATCAGTCTGTTGAGGTGTGACGGTGTGCTCTGAGAACGGTGTGCCTGCCAGATCAAGCTCTCAGGGGACTCAGAGGAACATCTCTGGTTCCATAGTTAAACAGAAGATAACTAGTAAGCTGTTCAGACCTGTCAAAACACAGACATTCCTGTGTTTGCTCAGGAGTATGCCACTGTAGATGGCTACAGAAATTTTAAGGGCACTACAGAAACTACAGCGGCATGAACTCCAGCACCTGGGAAATTCCACAGTTAAACAATGAGTAGGATATCCCAGGACCGCCACTTTGGATTAAAGCAGATAAATTCCACCGATCTCCTCACTTCACATACCTAGAGCATATTGGTGGAATAATTTCAAATTGGATTATCATTACACATGCAAAATTCCCTGAATCTCAGGTTATCATTTAACATTCCAGGCTAATATTAAAACAAAAAAACCTCTAACCTCACTATTTTTAAGGTCGAAGAAAAGACAAAAAAATCTTTTCAAGATGTTTGACTACTCAATCTGAATCTGCTAAAACCTACTGCCGTAGATAAGGTTTGGTGTTTCACTAATTCCAATGAAACTACCAGGAAAATCCCCATCCCATAATAAGTGTTGGCAGCACTGTATCCTGAAATTGTAAACTCCTGAGGCACAAACCTGTCTATAAAACTCTTGGACATCTAAGGTGCTATAAAAATAATAATGCATTCAGCTTTATGCAATTTTCAGCTAAAAATCAGTCAATCCCTCTTCTCTGCTCTCCCTCCTCCACGCAGTTACCACAGAAATTTTGTTCTGTTGGGGTAATATATATTTTTAATGCAAAATTTCAACAGGAACCATTTTTTATGGTCTACTAATAAACCCTTGAAAACAGGGATTTATAATGGAAACAGTGACGGACCCTTAACTACAGTGTATGCAACTATAATAAAAAGAATTAATGTAGTCAATTTGTACTACTGTTCTCAGAACAAAAAAAACCTCTATTTCAACTGCAATCCTTTCAACAGCTGATTGGCAAGCCTGTCCATTTCTAGTCTGCAGTGTTGTCAGTTGTCTTCAACATGATAATGAGCCTGTCACCATATTCAAATAGCCCTGTGACAGCATGTTTTGTGAGCATGACGTCCACTGCAAAGGGTCTGTCAAAAAGCACCTTTCAGAAAATGAAAAGAGAATGTTTTTCTGATGATAAATCTAATTTCTTCATAGCTAAAAGAGTGAGATTTTTCATCTGATTTTGTCAGTGTTGTGTTGCATTTGTGTCTTCAGATAATCCTGTGTTCTGACGCATAAAATTTTAAAGTTATCAGTAAAGACAAAGTGAGAAATAATACTCTTTTTTGAGTTCACTGGAGACTTTGCATAAAACTGCAGTACTGCTGGCCTTCCATCAAATTAAAACTGGAAGGGGGAGGGAATGGCATTGGAGGTTAGCTTGCTACCAGAAGCAAATGAGGCTCACAGTAAAGATCTCAAAGTCTACACATTTCATTCGTTAAGGTCTTCGCTCTTTCCCAAACAGCTTATTAAAAAATCTCCCTTGCTCTGTGTGGTCCTAGTTAAGCACGACCAGGTTGTACGAAATTCTCTGGCTTTCAGATCAAGGGGAGAGAATGTAGACACAGACAGAGCTCCCAAGTACTGTTACAATTCAAGAGTGCACATTCCTTGCACTGCGTATTCCATGTTTGCCTGCCACCGCTGGTACTTGTCAGCTGGGGAAATTTTCACCAATAGAAAAATTTAAATTGTTTTGGCAACAAAAATTCCTCTCCATGTGTGTAAGCATCTTCTATTAATATCAACAGGAAATATAGAGGTGCATTGAAATAGAGTCCTTTATTTTCCCTGTTGACAAAAGCTGGCTTTAATTTTACTTCACCTTTTAGGATTCTTTTCATCAGTAGCTGATTGAGGAGTCCACATGTAAAGGGAACTGTTAAAAACAGAAATGTAAAATCACAAACCAATAAGCAATAAACCTTTCTCTCTTTCAGTCATTGCGTGAGAATGGGGTGGACACTGCTGGACTTTGAAGTTCCGGGCTGAATGACACATTAACCTCAGAGCAGAAGTTCCACTTCTAGCTGTGCCTCTAACACTACATGTGATTTTTACTAAGCAACTCTTGTTCTGTCTTAGGTTAAATACAGTAAAATGGGGATATAACTGCATACATGACTGGATTTCTCTATAACTTAAATACTCTCTGATAAGATTGTTGACAAGCTCATGACATATTCACTACAGAAAAATGATGTTGCACAAGCTGAATGTGTTTCGAAATTATTAAACAAGTCTGTTTCCTCAAATATTTGTGAAAAATAATGAACCTGTAATGTTAGGATACCAAATGTGGATTTCCCCTGCTAACTACTGAAGAGTGTTAAAATTAAGTATTTTGCTGTTAGTACTGCCTAGTGTTTTTCAGGCCAGTAAGAACATGAGGTTGACAATCATGTAAGGCTACAGTCTGAAGGTTGTAACTGCAAGAATATGGTGGGATTTGTTTGAGATTATGGACAGACAGTTACAACAGGTGTGAAGGTGCAACTTATCTGCACCTATTCACCACCTTCAACATTTGCCTTTGAAAGAACTTTTCTACTTTTGTCTCATAACCTTCTTCTTTTTTTCTATTTACACAGATTAAAAAATACTTACATTTATTCTGCCCATAATTCATAATTAAAATTATGAGTGAATGTGGAATTGGATTAATTCGGGTCTAACAAGCTGAAAAAAGACAATTTTAACGGAAGTCAGGTTTTTTGGTTTTTTTTAGTATGAGGATACCTTAATATAGTGGTGCTGTATCTTAGATTTTGAATATATAGCATGGTATGCCACACTTGATCATGTAATCCAATAAACCTGTAACTGAATAAAATGCAAAGGTAGGATTTTTACACATTTAAGTAAAGGCAACTAGGCATTATGCAGCTTTAGACAGCAAAAATGGACAATCAACATTAAACATGACTGATTTTTAAATTCTTCATTGCTCAGCTGGAGGGAAGTATTACAAGGCCAAAAAGCAGAGCTATGGACAGCTGGCTTTGTGCAGTACCAGTTCTCTGCCTCAATTTTCAAGCCATTCATTTCTTTGGGGGGGTGGGGGAGAAAGAAAGAAAGGGAGAGGAAAAGAAAGCAAATTAAAAAAATCTAAACTAGGCCATACAAATGTACAAAGAAAGCTTGGGTCTCTAGGACTTTCATTGTCTCAGGGAGTCGTCACCACCCTGAACCCTCATTAAAGCTGAAGAGATGCGGGAACAGCATTAAAATGAATGCAAACCATTTGCCGCAATCTTCTGCTCACACCATCTCCAAATGAAGGCAGGCATTGCATAATCCAGGCAGCTAGAGCTCCTGACAGGTGGATGATTTATGCTCATAGTCGGAAGAATCGGAGAGCCTGCAGAGGACACAGCGTGAGCAAGGTGGTGGCGAGACAGATGCTCTCAGTGGGCTTGCAGAGGCTGGCAGGCTCCAGCCAGCTCAGGTGCAACTTGAACACTTTAGTACTGAACTCATATTGCCTAGATTCCAGCACAGCAAGATACCATTTACAATATTATGTACAGTAGATATACTATCGAACCTATCTCTGTGCCATTTATCTATTTGTGTACACACATACACACAAAATACATACATATTTTCTATTTGCAGTTCAAGTGTGTTCACGTACACTTTGCATGTGCATATTCTCCATTGAAAAAGAAAGGGCAGATTAGGACAAATTCTGCATTGTTACAGCCACGTAGCATAAGTGAAACCACCAGAGTTGAACAGATGTAAGTGGGGGAAGAATTTGGCTGTAGCTTTCAGAGAACAGGGATAAATCTGGGGTATTGAAAAACCCTTCAGTTTATTAAGAGTGTCTGAAAGCTAGGAAAGAAAATGACTGGAGGAAAAATAAAAATACCTACAGATCCAAATGTACTGGGATATTCTAATCACTTATGCTATGTATCTCTAAAGCACAGAAAATGCCACAATCACTTTGTTCTGCAGAAAAAGCACAATATTAGCAAAATATAATGTAAATGACGTGTCATCTACTTCAATCTTTCAAGGAAAAGATTTTTACTGTCAGGGTTATCTATAAATCCCATCCAAAACTGCAACGTCATTTCCAACCATGTAATTCAGCTTCCTATTCCAAAAGGAAGTATGTATAATAGAAGTGGAGTTTGAACTTTCACTCCTGTTCCATAAGTAAGAAACTGGTCTATTAAAAAAAAAAAAAGAAATTACATGCACACCAAGACATTATATCTGTTTGTCATGCAACTGTATGTTCACTTGTTCTTTAACAGAAAAGGTGAAACCAGGACTAAATTATCCTACCTTAACCGTATCAACAAAATAAACAATTCACCTGTCTCACATTGGACCCACCACATTTTCCAATAAAACCTGTCAATTAAGTATGTAGTTTTCAGGGGCAATCAAAGAGTTAAAGCATTCAAATGTGCACGGTGCAGGTTATCTGGGTTGAATCTGGGACTTTGCTGACTCTCAACTCCTCTCCACTTTAACAGATGGGGTCAAAGGTGAAACTGCAGACGAGAATTAAAGACACATACATCCCTTTAATCAGATAACACATTCAAAGACTTGCAAATTCCCAAGAAGCCACTTTACAGGCACGTGTCATGGGCTATTCCATAAAGGGGGAGGGAATGGCGGAGAGGAGGGAAAGAGGACTTATTTCACCTAACCAGCATTAAAAAAGGCTGGAAATTAGAGAAAACAAATGGGAACAAAATGGGATGGATTGCCAGGATTCAGAATGCTTTCTGATTGTACGCACCTCCCTAGAGAGGAACACCAATGCTTGAAGCCTTTATACTCTGCATTCAAATGTTTTATCTAACTTCATTAATCAGCTGTGTTTAAGAATACTTCCATAACCAGTATTTTAACTGGAGATGAGTTGAAGCATCTTGCCAGGATGGATATCTCCAGCAATACCAGCATGCCCAGAAGGAAATACAGTCATTCAGCCTGAGTAGGATTCATGAAACGGTGAGTCAGGTAACAAGAACCTCAAGAAATTAATGATTCTCTCTCCCACCTGGCCAGAAAAAGACTGCCTGGAAGACATGTGCTTGCAGTAACTATTTTCTCATCAGCATTCTTACAATACAATTGTGGCATGGCAGAGGAACATTAATAGAAGATCATGAAAATGAGAGAAGATAAAAAGAGAGAAGAGAAGAATCCTATGTCATCTTAGCTATCCTGTGGCTTTGTTCTCTGATGACTGCATTCCTTTGCATCGCACACAAGATCAAGCAGTGGGGTATGTGGCATGCTCCGTCAGACAAAAAGATCAGGAAAGACTATGGCTGTGCACACCATACTCAGTGGTGTTCCAACTTCTATTTTGTCTGAAATACAGTCAGAGATTTGTATTTTGGGGTGATGCTCTTGAGGGTTGTTGAAGAGGAGGAGCCTATTTAGTCTCTTCATAATCAGACCATTACTCTTAGAGCTTCCCTTCTCAGCCCAGTTCTTCACCTGAGGTATAACTTACCAGAAATTTTCCTAATACATTTTTGAGCAGAATTCACAAAAGCAATACATGTAAACTGGTATTTTATAACAGCTTTCTACTTTTAAAGGGAAACACTAATTTTCCTACTTCAATATTTAGCACTCTATTCCATCTTGGAATTGGAAGTTTAGGAGCTTTCATTAGACATTTGAAAGGGAAATCAGCAAGTGGTCTAGGTACTGAAAAATCAGTTCAGAGTAAGACCTCTCCTAACATTCCAATAATCATGGATCTCAATCTGGATCCAAAGAGTATTTATGCCATCTCTTAAGTCATCGTACCTTAGTTGATTCCACAAACTAAATCCAGAAATGCAGCAGTTCTGGTGACTTAGGACAAATAAGTTCCTCTTCCCAAGTGTTATCCACCGAAATGTGAGACTGGTCACACAATGAAATCTAAGGTGCCCGTTTCTAAAGCTTTCATTGAAGTACAAAAAATATGAAAATAAGACAGAGCATAGGAAGAGCAGACACTGGAGACCATTGTAAACACAATCTTTCAGACATGAAAAGCAACATGTGGCTCTACAACGAACAAATGATATCAGACTGATCTGTTGATTGATTCAGATCTGAACAAAAGACATGGCCTGTCTTCAGTCAGCCACCCACAGGACTGAAAAGCAATATTAGAAACAGACATAGGGCATTGGTGAAATAATTTTTATATTGCTGACTAAAAATGACAAGAACAGCATTGTATGGACTACTGCTTGGCTAGAAAAGGGAGAAAAGAGGACACAAAAGACGAGGATGATGGTCCTGTATAATTTGTTGATTCCTACAGTCTGCATGTGCTCAGCATGCAGCAAGTTACCAACATTCTCTCCTTAGTCAAGCAGTTTTGCTGCAAAACATTTACAGCACACCAACAATTCTACCACTAAGGACACAGACTGGAGTTAAGCTGATTATAGAATGCGGACTTTCTTTTAGAATATTTTTTATTTTTCTAAATTAAGTATTTTAATAATCAGCTGTTTTAATGTGGACTGAAATAAGACCCTATGCAAGCACGTACTACAGAGTGTTGATTTTGGATCTGCTACACTAAAACTATGAAGCAAATTGACTTCTGATCTTTCACCTGATGATCCAGAGACCTAAAACAGATGCCTAAGAAGAGAAAAATAGAAAAACATATTAACTTTGTTGGAACAATAAAGAGCAGAAAGGAAAATATTGATATTATTCAATAAGTGAATATATTTAACGTAGCTTGTGTTTGACTTTCTCCAGAATCATTAATCTAATAAAAGCCTACTGAGGCTTAAAATAAAGCTATGTTTTTCATTTATAAAAATTAATAACTATATTAAGTGACTATTATGAGTGCAACAGACTCCCACCATAGTTTCTCTTTTCTGTCAAATAAATACCCGAAGAAAATAAAAAGAAAGAAAAAAAAAGAAAGGAAAAAAAAGAAAAGGCTTGTTCGATGAAACCTATTACCAGAATAGCTAGTAAGCATGTCAAAATCTGAAAAAAGAACAATTCACTGCTGAATCACATTTATTTCAGATTTCAGGCTGCTGACTTTCAAACAAAAAAGCCACACTGGAAAATGCAAATGAAATAATATTCCAGCCTCACACAGTGATTCAGAGAGTAGAACTGACAAAAGCTCACCACTGGCAAAAACACCTCAACTTGTAAAAGGGCAATAACCGGTCAGAGAGAAGGCTGTGGCTTAGTTACACTGATGTCCCAAACCCCACGCTGATTCTAACTTTTTTTTTTGGTAGGACAGAAGAGATTAAGAAGTATGAAATATCTGAGGGATAGCACTATACGAGGTCAGAGGTAACCACTGCAGATGGAAATTTTAGTGCTTCTCAACACGTTCATTGCTTTGACTGAGTGAAGGGGCCAAGAGAGTTCTTCAGCCTCTAAGCTTTTGGGTGCCAATCCATCCCAAGCAGCAAAAGTCTACCTGTACATCTGCCACGTGGGTTCTAATTACTAGCACCTGCATCATTTCAGCACTTCACCCCAAATAATCCTACCTTACATCCTGTTGTTTCTAAGATCTTACACAGCAAGAGTCTTACTGAGGAGATGCAAGTGCTGCCCAAGCAAGGGCTAAGTAAAATACAGAAAGATGGGCTCCAGAATAGCACTTGAGAGATACGCATATGAATCACCATTAAATGCACCTTCTTCCTGAGATGCAACTTCCACTCAAGCAGGGGATGTGCAAACATCTGCACAGCAGAAACAGAGAAAAGTGAAGAATACAAACAACATTAATGATACTCTTTACAAAATGACCCCTATTTAATATAGGGCAGGACCCACGTATAAGAATTTAAGTGCTCTGCGAGAAATGGCAGTGCCACGTTGATGTATGTGTTTATGGGTGGTAGAGACCAGGAATGAAAGGCAGCTATTTGTCTGGGAGCTCGTGGGAAAAGGTGCTGTATGGTACACAGTCCTACATCCTTCAGATTTGTCTCTACCTACCCCTACCACTTATATTGCTGTCACTGTACTTTCAGTGCATAAGCAAATATTCACGAGGCTAAATTCAATGAACATCTTTTTTAAAAAATTGAATAATTGCTAGAAAATTAGGAAAATACTGCTCCCTTATTTTAGGATCAAAGAAGAAATATGACAAATGAGAACGTTCAGTTAACTACCTCAGATTATGATGAGAAAATATTAGTACAAAGTGATTAATTTTTAATAGTATTTCAATTTAAGTAGACTCACGAATCTGCAGAACCTACTCCTTCCAGTTCTGAGGAAGTAATAGGTATGTGCACTAAGAAAAATACTGTAAAATTTAATCCCATTCAAAATCTTTCAGACTATTTTCAATAACTAAAATACAAAGTAACTATAGACCAAAAGCATTCTTCGCTTGCCTGACCCTGCAAACAAGTGCTGTCACCGGGATTCTCACCAGAGATGACTGTGGGAGCAGACTCAAGCTGCAGACAAGTAAGCCAGCAAACAGCTTTGACCTCAGATTTGCAAATGCTAACATAAAAACCTCCACATTTACAGATCTGTGTAAAGCCAAGAAAAGTAAAAAGCTCTCAAACTCAGATATATAAATGATACTGCTTTCTCTACATTCACTTCATACATCTTATTTTATGAAAGTGGATGGAGTACTTGTATAAAGGTACAACTGTAAAACAAAATAGTATCTAGAAAGAGAGAAATTTTGTTTTAAGACCAAGTCCAGTGAATTGCTGGGACTTCTCTGTTTTATTTCCCAAAATTACTCAGACACAGAACATAAACCAGAGTGGCACAATACTGCAACACTAGCACCATGAAAACTTTTCAGGAGGTCAACACTTGGTCTGAGCTGTAGGTGCTTTCATGTGATTTCTGAACTCTGAAAGAATATCCACATCTCCAATATTTGTTTTTTTCTTGAGTATTATTCTAATGGGTGCATAGAAATGCTAGTTGCTTGAGCTCACTATAAACACTAACCTGCAGTTGAATAGTTTGTCCTTACTCATCAGTTACAGAGAGTGGATAGTCATGAGTTGTGTTTTAGGGCAGACAAATTGGGCTGTCAGTTCTAATGTGTGAACTGGGCTCTCAGGTCACATTTTGGTTAGGAGGAAGGAGGCCTACTTACAAACACCAACAACATTTAGAGATTAGTTTCTATTGTTTCCAAGGAGAATTACCAGATCTCAGTATATATTAAACCAAGCACACATTGAATGAAAGAAAGAAACAAAGAAAGGGAGTGCAAAGGGGAAAGAGGAAAGAAAAAGGGGGAAGGAGGAAATAAAAGAGAAGGAAAGGGAGAAATGAAAAGGAGGAAGAAAAGGAGGAAAGGAGGGGAAGAAAGGAGGAAGAAGGGAAGAGAAAAGAAACACTTGCAAAAAATACCTGTGCTAGAAACTGAACTCCCTCACAACACATTGAAACATAGAATAGAGTTGATATTTGGAAGAGATTTCAACAGAAGACACACTGTGTTATCTCTTAATGTTATAACACAGGAGCTTTGTTTAAAATCCTGCACTAATGGAGGAGCTCCATAAGTGTAATATTACAATAGAGAGCATAAGAAATATCACTGAGGTCAATGCCGCTCTACTGTCATCCTCTACAGAAATATTTTCTTCGAATACCATTAATGCTTTCTCCTTTCCTTTGTTCTAATTTCTGAAGGCAGCAGAAACTAAAACTTCCTCCACAATAATTTCTGCTTTCTTCTTGGCAGAGTAATGGTATTAGACTTGTGAGAGAAATTTACCTTGGCAATGTCTTATGCAAAAGTCTTTTCAAAAGAGATGTTGTTAGAAGGAATCCCATTAAGCAGGCTTTTTCACTATCCTCAAAACATAGGTGATAACACACTTTTCGTCATAAAGAAGATTGCTTAGTTTTATTTATTATTTTGAGAGAGAATCCATTAATCTGCTTCTCTTCATATCACGCATCTCTTTACGTAAGAGTAAACTCAAGCTGCCTGTTCTCCTTGCTGCATAGGATTCATTTTCATAGATTGTCAAAACCAGAAAGGATCAATATGATAATTTAATCCGATCTGCTGCTTAACACAAGCCAAAGATGTTCATATGGTAATCTTTGTAAAATAAACTCAGTAATTTGTGCTTTAAAATACACACACCTCTTTTTAAAAATGTACTCTTATATTTGAATTATAAAATCTCTCAAAGTGGGAAGCAAAAATATTTTAGAGAACCTCAATTTTAGCATGTTAAGAAAAAGTTTTAACTAATGTGTGATAATCTTCTGGTTCATTACATGACCATCTAAAACATTCAACCATTTTTAAAACTGCCCGTAATTGCTTTTACTCAGCTCACTGCTGAAGGAAAAAACTTAAAAGTACAGAATTTCTTTACAAGGCAAATTGTAACTACTGCCTTAGCACTGCCCCAGGGATGCTGAGGTCACTTTGAGAGACTGCATAAAAGCTTTTTAAAAAAAACCAAGCAAACCAATGAATAAGAAGTGTTAAGGGCTACTCAGCAAGAAGTGCAAGTCCAACCCGCTAACTGCACTGCTGTGGTGGGAAGGGTTACACTGAACTCAGCACTGCCAGATGACGAGCTCCCAGAGTTTCTCTTCATTCATGGCTAACATATGAGCAACAGTAAAGATTCACAGACACAAAAAGGTATATTGCTGATTGCCCCGTAGCATAGATTGCTACACCTGCCAAATGAACACCTATCTAACCTAGCTGCAAGAGCCTCCATTAATTCTTGGTGAGGATCTGGCCTCTCATTTGTAATTGCTGGACTAATTAAGCTGAAATTCTGTTACTCTGCCTATTCTAACTGGGTACAAAGAGACTGATAATAATTTTTAAAGGCCGTCCATTCATAAGAAAAATACAACCATACTTACACGAAGCAACCCAAATTTTCTGCCATTTTATTAGGGTTTACTTTTCATATTAACTTAGATTTGTTTCCGTGTATCACCCACTTATGAAGTAGAATTTCTGAAATAACAAGCAACACAGATCAGCCACTGCACACAATCTGTAAAAAATTCTGAAAACATCCAGATATCAGAAATGAGAGATATATGGGAGATGTTTTGGTGTCAACAGTCCCGTAAGAAGTATGAACTAGCATTGCACAGAACTGTGAGAACTAAAACAGGATACAATATTTCATATGGTCTAAAAGTTGAGTTAGTGACTGCAATATTCAACCTTCCTACACTACAGGGACAGATAAAACTGAGGCTATGGCTTTGCCTCTATGGAGAAAACTGAAACATATGGAACAACCTCTTGAAAAACAGTTATATAAATGCTATGTCTGAAACAAAAAGTAATTTTATTTTGGAATAATTACTCCATTGGAATTATTTCACATGGGCAGCTCTTCTGAGCAAGATGTGTCATGTAATAAACTTGGAATAATATCTTCTACCACAAACACATGATAGTAAATAGCCCCACAGATAGTATTAAGAGGCATATAGTACTAATTGAAGACTAAAAGTAGAATTTAACCAGATCAACTAGCAATAGAAAGGTAAAAAGGCAGATAACTACTCATGATTTCCCATATCATCTTGCACAGTTATACATCCCATTTTCCTTCTTAGAAAGGAAAAGCATCAACCCCTTTTTCTCAAACCAACTAGCTGTATAAAAAGAGAAACAGCTAAAACACCCAATCTTGCCCATGAACACAGATTTAATTCTACCACCTGAAGCAAACTAATCACCAGCTTCTAAAGAGTTTGAAAAGTCAAACTTAACATACTGAGTATAAACTAACAGAATTGAAAACTACAGAAATGTCTTAAAAGTGTTCATTTTTAAAAAGGGTGAATTCTTGTATGCGTCTTCCCACACTCTTTTAGCAATTGCAATATTATTTCAAGAAATCTCTAGGGATACATTTAAAAAGTTTCTCCCTGGACTATATAAGAATCTTCAATGTTATTTCATCAATTCTCATGAATCTGAGAGAATCCACCAAAACATAAGTGCAGTCAAAGAAACTGTATTTTGGGAGAACCAACTGTAATACTTGAAAATCCAACTTTTCATTATACTGACACACAAAATTAAAAATAGAAAAATGTTAAATTTCTTCTTTGAGTGAAATGTATTCTGCTGTGTTGCTAATAATCATTACCTAGAAAAGTAAATGAAAATTTGACACCCTCATATTTGTCATGTGTTCAAAAGCTAATCAGCATCTGCTGAATGCTTCAGTATAAAGTATGACACATACTCAAAATTAACATCCATACACCCAGACATGTTTTCAAGTAACAATCCATGGGCTAAACCAAAAGGACATGTTCCTCTGGATCAGTCTGTACTAACTTTCTTGTGATAGTCAACAGGAGATGCAGACAGGAGCCAGGACCTCAATCCCACCCCAGCTTAGCCCAGTATGGCATTACTTTACCACTCCTTCTGTGGCTGCTGGTCCGTGACTTATATATTGTTAAGAATCTTGATCTAGGTGTTGCTGGCTCTGGCCTATCAACATTCTTGAGAATATGTACAGAAAATACCCATTCCACTCTGTATTACATTTGACCAGAAATCCAATTCCCTCCCAGGATTTGACACCAAAATACAGCCCCAAAATCGTAACACTACGTCTCTTGCAGAAACAATGGACACTTGATAAAAACACCATTATCTTGCCACAATAAATGATTAACATGCAGATGTCATAAGGGATGCCACCCTATACATTTGCTATAAGTGGTTTTTGGACCTTGCCCTAGAAGCTAAACTAAAATCCAGAATCTTTTTCCAGGCACTGTGATTTCTATCACGAAATTTATACAATTCACAAAATGACAGTGTAATAAAGTCCTCCAAAATGTGACGGGAAGAACAGTGATAACTGTTTCACTTCAGATTACACTTAAAAAAATGTTTGTCAAGGAAAATTTCTAGAAGAAGACTCCCCACAACCAGGGTAAGATTTCTGGAGAAGATACACCCTGGCAGATGTGCAGTTCTTGTAAGGAATGTGATGCTCCTCTCAAAGCTGCTTAAACTTGATTTTATTTCAGGTCTGCAACTAAATTTTTTTTGTAAATAGATTTAGGCTGTCAATTTCCAGGCATGCTGTGCCATCAGCATGTAGAGACTGCTGTGACAAACGTGGAGGCTGCAGCAGCAAATTTTATTATAAACTGGTAATTGAATTGAACAGGTTTACATTTGAATAGATTTACTGCAGCATGATCTCTGACATGCTGCATGGGACTGAAATCCTTGTCTGTACATAAAGAAATTTTTAAGATACAGCAAGAATTATTTCAGCTTATTTTAAGTCCATGTTAATCAATAAATTTATACCACTTTACATATGAAAGAAGCCAGTATATCATCTTTCTTCATAATGCACATAAAGGACGTGGTTAAAGCCAAAAAGTCATCCCCAGACTTTCCCATAGGTAAAAACAACAGCACCCGTCTCCAAAACTACCTTCCAACAAGAACACTAGAAAAAAAAAAATCTTTGTTACAAGTACAGTCCTACAAATGTATGGTTTCAAAAGTAAAAGTGGCCACTAATGGGGGAAAGAAAATAAAATGCCATTATAGGTTCTTGTAGGTTGTCCTATTAGGTGGTAGATAAGCAACATCTGAAAAGCTAAACTAACCCCCCTCTAAATTAAAAGGCTCAGTAACTAAAAATAAGTAGAAATCTTACTGTGTTTCGACAGAAAAACCTCACATAACATGAATGGAAGAACTAAGATGTGCCCAAGAGTGAGGCTAACAAAGAAACCTTCTTTTCAAAGCAACTAGTCATTTTGTCATTGTAGAACATTCAGAAAAAGATATATACTTTAATAGCAGAAAATTTATGAAATTCTGATTAAGAAAACTTGTGGGATTAATTTGAATCCATGGACAAAGAACATTCATAAAAAAAATCTGACTCACAATATACATCTGAATTGTCTAACTAAATTATCTCAGTTAACAAAATTGTATGCAGAAACACAGTAAATGTGTGCACAATTTTGGTAACTGAGATAATTACTCATTTGTAGAAGAGACACTTAACTTCCTCATGCAGTCCCAGAAGCTGCACACAGCCTAGACTTTTCAATATATATGTTAATGGATTTGCAGTGGTGCCCTCAAAATTTAAAAGAAAAGGAGTATATCAATTTACCTGCATGTACTCTTGATAGCACTGTTTTGTTTCCAAACAAGTTGCCCAATATATCCTCATATTACGTTATTAGCGATATGGGGTCTTAACTTACTAAAAAAAGATGTTAAGAAGCACAGTCCCTTTCAAAAGGTGCCATACCCAGTCATCCCTTTCTTCCTACAGTTTATCTAAGCATCCCAATTTCACTTTTAAGTAACTGCTCCTAGTGGTCAGTTAGACGAGGATTTTGGCAAGAACTCTCCCATCGCCACTGGAAGAGAGGGTCAAATCCTGCAGTTCTTACTGAGGCAAAATCTCCATTGAATCTGACAGGAGTTTTGCTCAAGTAAGACTAAGGACAGCAGGATTTGGCTCACAGGATCATAGCATCTGCCAAAGCAGTTGCACAGAACAAGGTTTATTCTTAGTAAGTATAATCCAATAAGAATATGTCTGTAGGTGCGTGATAGACCTAATTTGCTCATCATCTCTCCACTGGTCTATGTTGTTCTTTGATTTTACCCTGATAGCTGTATACTTAAACCTGTTTTAAATTACCATCAAATTATTTGCAAAAACAAGTCAGCTATTAAAGCTGAGTTTTTAAGCACTGACAAAGTAAAATTGCATAGAACTATTTTTAAAGTGGTTGCTTAACACAAAGTACTCTCCACTGGATATTAATATTTAGAGAACATTACATTGATTTTATTTCAAATGTTTATCTAGTTCAGAAGTCCATGACATCTTTCTTGGTGGTTACAGTGCTCTACAGTAACAGCATATACAATACATGCACATAAAAATGTATTTTTGCATATACATTAACAGCAATACAAGTGCATAACAGGCAACTAAGATTTAAGGAATTGCCTCTTTCAGTAACACAAAGGAATCAGGTTCCACCAGGTGAGACAGCACAGTTTCTTGAAAGCATTTTCTTATGTTTACCTGTTATTCAATATCTCCAAAATGTAAATGATGAATTAAAACATTCAGCTTATACTTACAGTGAGGGATAGGGGTTCTCACATGCTTTAAGGAAAAAGAGAAAGGAGGATGGATTCTCCTCTTCTGCATGCCATTATTTGCTCCAGTGTAGTTACAGTAACTTCAGTACACATACTCAATATTTATACTTGTTTAATTGAGAAGTAACCTTTTCATTTGTCCTGATATAGTGAAGACTGAGTAAAAACAGGGAAAAGAAGGCACAGTGTGTGTTTTGGTTTTCTGCCAGAACTGGGGCAGACTAACAGTGGATAAGGAATGGAGGAAAGAAATCATTGAGAATTCTGATGATTATTCTATTAGTTACCTATTGAAGGAGATTGTCTGCTGAGGTACATTTTGCTGTACTACATAAGATTAGAAATACTCTGGAGGTGATGAACTCTATGTGGATAAAGCATGATTCGATAGCTGAGAAGCAGACTATCAAAAAGAGCAAGTATACATGAAAATTGCCTTCACAACAACTGATTAGAACACTTACCAGTCTCTCTTCTTTCCTGATTGCCCTACAGTTGTTGCATATGTTTGCAGAGAGATACACATTGACTTGGTCAGTCTTACCTTCTTTCAGCATGCCAACTTTTAGACACTTCATGAAGCGGCAGGCTTGGCAGGACTTGCGTCTGCGCTTTGTGATTTCACATTCATTCGTTGCTGGGCAGCTGTATTCTATGTTACCTGCAACAGAAAGCACAGGAAAAGAAGTGTTCAGAGACACTGACTAACCAACACAATGGACATACTAAGCACTCGTAAAATTGCTGTTGGTTTCATTTTGGAATACATCAAGAGCAAACAGTGCTTCAGAAAAGAAACACCTTGCAAGTAAAAATGAACAGCTGAGTTAAAAGATGAGGGTTTTTTCCTTTTTTTTTTAATAATCTAGACATATCTATATGAAAGAAATATACACAAAACCACAATTAATGTGGGTCTGTGTCTGACTTCATACATGGTCCCTAGCAAAATCCTTCACCTAGGTTATTCCTGATGGTAGAAGGAAGAAATTTCGTCATTTATTTTCTGTACCAAGCCACGTGCTTAGCTCCTAGTCTGAACAGTCTTCGTTTTCCTTTTTTGCCAATTTCATTAGCCTTTCTTTGCTTTACCACACAATCAACTGTAACAGGTACTACAGAGTTTCACCCTTCTACTTCCTCTACAGCAGGCACAGTGTATCAGGCAGGGTTCACCAGCATTGCTACCACCACATCTAGCATTTCTACAGCTGCCAGGTCACATCTCTCCTCCAGGACATCACCCCTTCCCTCTATACTTTAGACCAAGTTTTTGTACTGAGAGGCATCAGGAATAGAATCATTCTTGCCAAGCTGTCAGAATAACAAAAACTGGAAGAGATGCTTGCCTCTGTGTCTCCCTCTCCCAGCTCTCCTTAGGGCCTAAAACAAGCGAGATCCTTAAATGTGAGCCCTCCTGGGCAAAACAGTCTCTTCATTTTTTTTTTCCCTTGTGGTTACTGCTTAGTACATATTATTTCACCTCAAAAATAAGAAAATAAAAGCCTGTAAATGAATGAGTAAAATATATATGACTAATTTTCTTTATGTTTTTTTAACTCACATCTTTGAGTATATAAGTCCAAATGGGAGAACATCTGTTCTCTTTTGCCCTAGTACCACTGTACTTTTCACAAAACAGCTTAGCTCAGCTTACTCATCTGTCCAGCCATGCATCCTATTGCCCATGACTACATTCAGTATGACAGACCTTGCAGCAGTCAGAAGTTTCACCAGGAAACTGACTTTTGAATAAAGTATCTTCCCCATCAGGCTGTCACATCTCACTTTAAAGGTATTTCTTTATTTTCTAACCCTTTCCCCCTGTGATTAAGTGCATTAGTATCTTAATGAAAATGCATTCTGTTTATTGCCCTCTTGGGAAGCGAGAGGTCATCACACCAAATGCATAAATTGTCATCAGAGACAGTCCGAGCATAATTGCAATTTTGCTGCTCCATGTTTGCTGCACTCAGGGTCCATCAAAGTCCCCTGAAACATGTGCAGGTTCTAATAATTAGCATAGAGTCTGCCTGGGACCACAGCATTGATGAAATATTTCAGAGTTAATCACACTTTGTAAACACTGATTTATATTGACTACCTTTCTCCAGACTGATGTCTCCTCATTAAATATCACATTAGTGGATTGCAGGATTGCACAAAGACTCAAATGCTCAGCAACTGCTAATTCAACAGGAAGTAATACTTAAACCACTTACATCTATTGAAAATTGGTTAAGTATTTATGATAAAGGAGTTCTGCATGGTGCAATGTGTATTCTGCCAACACAGCCAGCATACTTGGCAGAACCTTTTCAGGCCTTTGTAGGCTTTCTTCCTCCTGGACATTGCTGCATGAGTGGATTAGCAATGTTGGTGAGTAAAACAGATCTTGGTATGTCTCAATGCTAATAGATCTTGTTGACAAAATTCAAACCAGTTTAGTCCTCTTCCCTTTCCTTAGCTCCTATGAAGAAAGCATTCAAGAAACTAAAGGATATAGTGGCTAGGGAATTCACCTTAACAGTTCCTGCAAAACTTCTTTCTGATACACATTAGGAAAGTTAGGAAATAACATTTTTGGAATAATACATAGAAAACGATGGTAAGGGCAAACTCAAGATTCACATTGTCCTCTCACTCCAGTGAAGTATTCTTAGTAAGGCACAACCACTACATAGGAAGACCTTCAAAGCCTTTCACAAATTGTATCTAATTAACTTCATCATATTATAGTAATACAAGTATTACCATCTCTCCTTAAAAAAAAAAAAAAAGAAACAGGGAATCAGAAATGCTTTGCACAAGATCAAAGATATCTTTACACAAGGTCAGAAATGATCTTGATCAAAAGCAAGATCGAGATTACAACACAGAACTTCAAGTACCAAAGCTCTGTACCAAGGCAGGCGGAGTGCTCCCATGTAGCGAGAGCCCTTGTGCAAAGGCACAAGGTACAGATGTTGACAACAAAAAGTAGCATTCAGAACGAGAAAAACATTGTTCATATGCTTAAGCAGACACTTCTAATCCACGCCCTGACATTTCACATTTGCACAAACAGTGCAACAGTCTAGCATGCTGCACATTATGCACAATGTAAATTATTTTTCCTGTAAATTCTTGCCACCTAAAGAATGCTAAAAGGAGCTATTATTCTAGTCACTTAAAATTCCAGTACTTTAGCTTAAAAGGGAAATTTCCTTTCAATTTAGGCTGCTTTGCTTTAATGAATTGTATTTTACAGCAGATGTTCAACCTTCCTTTTTTGCTGTTGGAAAATAAACTTCGAAGATGTTGCAAAAAATTTCTCCAATAAGCTCATCAGTAGAGTTACAGTAGCGGCAGCAAAGATCCATGTCTTACCAATGGCCATAGCTGGTTCCCTTAAAGTGTTTCAGCATTTTAGAATATGGCTAGACCACAGCAAGAGGTCAAGGAACTAACATTTTGTCACCACTTCACATATAAATGCAGTGGATATGTATCTAGATATATATCATATTCAAAATGGGTTTTACCTACCACTCTTAGTATTAGTGGATATATTTTTGGCAAAAAACTGAATTTACCTCACATTTCAGGTCATTAGAGCTCTCATAATTTCTCATTTACTTCTACACATAAATTTCATAGGTACACTATATCCATCCAAGGTACTCAGATCTGCATTTTATTTCAATAATGAAGATCCAGAAGGAAGTTCTACCATTTACTTGCTTACTTCATGATGCTAGAGGCTGAAACTGAGCAGCTAGAAAAAGTTTGCCCAGTCTTGTCAACAGCTGGAGAGGTAGCTGTGCTATACAGTGAACAAAATCAACATGGCAGCTCTGGGTCTTTAAACTGGGCTGACAAGAATGATTGAGCAATTTATAATATCTCCTGGCTGGTTTTCAGAAAGAACTGGGCTCTGATTACTTATTTCAGACTCCTTTGTACAATTAGTTTGCTGGCAATATAATTTTCTCACTTATTCCTTAATAGAATCGTGCAGCTAGCTGGCTGATAGAATAACAGTGTATATGTAAAACTCCTGCCTGAAGTGCCAGGGGATAATTTGTATATTCCTTTCAGTAGTGTAATGGACTTTTACAGTTTGGCAGTTAAAGGGCTGAGTAATGTAAACTAGTATGACGTTTGAAAATAAAAATATATGTCAAATTTTCACTCCCCAAACACACTGCCCCGTGCTAGAATAATACAAAAGGATTTATGCCAGCCTGAGTTCCTTTTCTCTCCTCATGTACTGAGGAATGTTTATTTAAAATTAGTTCCTTTTTCTACTCATTTATTAAATTTTATTATCTCAGCCAAAAGATGAGAAAACACTTCTAACACTGTGCCTATCAAAAGCAACTGACTCACTAAAAACATGATGCCATTTGATCCTGAGAAAGCAGGTGAACTCCTAAAATTTATGCTGTATACCCAGCTCTCTGGTTTTAAATGCTTCAGACTGTCACATCTTTATAAACAGCTCAGGGATAAGTGGGCCAAGGTACCATTTTTTTTACCCCACAGATGAGGTTTGGATGTTACCAGAATGAGATGTGGAGACAGTACAATTTTAAAGGTCCAAGGACTTATTCTAAGGCTTTACAAGACAGGCAACTGACTGGACTTAGCCAAGATTCTCAAAATCATTTTGGCCATTTCTTGCACAGAACTGACAGGAACACAAAAGGTAAGAGAAGAAGAGAAGAGAGAACCATGACAAAGAAGAAGTCACTAAAAGCACCAGGCCTCATGCCTTGGCTTAAGTTATTGTCATCAACAGTTACAACTTTAAAACCTCATAGATACCAAGAATGAGAAGCTGGCTCTAGAAACAGGCTGCCTTCTGTGGGACAGGCTGAAACAGGGGTCTCTCTTCCAGCAACACTGACAAAAAAAGCTGCAGACAGCAAGTCTTAGTAGAAACTTTATTTTCCTTTTTGTACTGCAATATTTGACATTATAACCCTAAGATGTAAAAGGATTGCTAAAAGCTATTGAAATATCCTCAGAAAATCTTTGGACAAGTAGAAGATATGAGGAAGACTGAGATACAAGGTGAAAATGTGTTTGGAAAGAGTAGCCATGACCAGCTTAAAAAAGCAGGAGGAATACCAAGGATATTAGTATTGAAACTTTTACTGCGTGGGAATGTAGGTTCAGAAGAAAAATAAAGAAGGAAAAGACCAAACCAACCAACAATCCTTCAATGTAATAATTTCATGCTATAATCAGCTCATGAAACCTCATTTTAATGTCTCTTTATTTCTATTTAATAATGCTTCATTTTCCTCCCAAACTTTCTCTTTGACCTCCTATAACTTAATACCTTTTTTCCATAAACTTGTATTTAAAAAACAAGTGTTCTCATTACTCTTCATAGAGACTACTGCATCACTGGATTTAAGTCCTTCTGCAGTGAGGTTTGCCCCAGCTAGCACCTTCATGTTCTCTTTTCCTGGGTGATAGACCCAAAGAAACACACCTGCTTGTCTGTGGGCTGGTTACACATGAAAACTCTGAAAATGAAAAGTAACCAGGATTACAGCCACGGGTCTTCTGGGATTTAATAAAAGAGAAGTCTTAGAAAGAGAGACACAAGAGAATCTAAGCCAACAGAAAGTGAATTACAGTATGTTAGGTCACACCTTGATACATAATCCATCCAGAACAGAAAACAATAGTTCCTGAGAAACTGTGAAGTAGGTGCTCTTGAAAATAAAGAGCACCATGCTAACTTATGAAAAGAAGGATAGAGAAAAAGTCCCAGACAGACTTAAAAATCTATTTGATGTTTACAGGTCTTAGTGAAGCTGAACTGAGGAAAGTAAAAGTATTTTTTCTCAGGTAACAGTTTCAGGTCTTCCAGACTCTGTTCCCTACTTTGCTGACAAAACTCAGCTGAATTTAAGTATGAGTAAATATTTTCACATGTAAAAGTACTCATTTATTGACAAGGTTTCAGAAATGGGGGCAGGTTGGAATGAGGTTGGATTTGAACCTAACTGAATCCAGTTTTTGCTGACAAATCCTCAGATCGATTCAAGTGATACTGTAGATAGGTCTATGAATTACAGACCTATGAATTCTGCTACAGGTCATCTGGAGATGATTAAGCTTAAAGTTGACTGTATTCACAATTTTTCACCCAGATGACTTCAGAAACAATACTGTACACAGAGAGTTACAGAACATTTAAAAATTTAGTTCCTAAAAGTCTTTTTTCTCCTAAATATTTTTTAAGATGACAGGACCATGTATGGTCCTTAATCTCTGCTGCTTATGTTGCCTCTTCTGTTACAATAAGAAACTCAGGAGCAGCACCTAGTTTTTAAATAACTCAACAGCACAATATGGTATTTGACAGAGGGACACAGCTAGCTGAAAAGTACATTCTAAATTAAATCACTATGTTGAGTTGCTTTGAAGAAATCAGTATACTGTGTTACTGAACTATAATATACTTAGAACTTGTAAAATATTTTTTTTATTTTCTTTTATTCTGACAAAGCAATATGGTGATTTAAAGAAAAATTGTAAAGGTGATTCTGGTTGATCTGACTGCAGGACATTTTTGCATCAGTCTCTAACTTTAGGTGAAGAGTTTCAAGCATCATAAAAAAACCCACCATAATTTTCAGTAAGGGGCTGCTATTAGGGCATGCTGAACGTATAAAGGCCTAACTAACTTTGATTCCAACTGGAGTCAACTTCTTTATCTTCAATAGAAACAAAAGGCATTTAGGTCACCTTAAGAGAGAATCAACATTTCAAAGACACAGAGGGAATTGATCCCCTGCCACCTGGGTGACACTGAAGAGCTGTTCAAGTCAGAAAGTCTGAACCATATACATTTGGTCCCTACTGGTATTATCTGGATAATTTTGATAAATTCTATCAAGGCAGCATGGAAGATTGTCATTGTTTGTTTATGAGCACACAGAACATCTCGGTCTGTAAAGCTGTAAACCAAATGACTTTCACAGCAGTAAAAAAAGGTCATTAAAAAAGTTATAGAAACATTAAAATAAATCACTTGCTAGCTGAGACTTCACTTGTCTCTAGTTTCAAACTAGAGCTTTGTAAGTGGGCTGCAGGCTTTCAGAGATGTTTATAACATATAGAGATCCACGCCTAATTATAATGGCATTGATACATGCTACTGTAATACCCATTCATTCATTCATGGCTAGGCTTCGCGAACGAAGATTTGGGAAGGGCTCTACCCACTATTCTTGCAAGCGCATTGGTGGCTAAAAAGGCGAATACGAGAAAGGCAAGTCCGGTTGCAAAAGACACAGCAGAAAGACTCCTTAGATGGTATATTCTGCAAGGCTCGATTCTTTCTGCGTTGTCTTTTCTCCTCAAGAGTGATCCTGCGTGCTTTCTCAAAAGCATCAGCGGCGTTATAAATGGACTGTCTCCAGGCCTCCCGGTTAGAGGCCAGAGTAGACCAGTTATGGTGATCAATATGCCCAAGGCTGAGTCTGTAATACCAGCATTATTTGTAAATCACGTCTCTTTCTCAGTATTTCTGATGGGTTCAAAATAGCCATGCACTAATCAGGATGCTTATTCTTATTCCCAGAAAATCTCAATGCTTCGTATAATTTTCAAGGTTGTAAGGAAAGCAGAGATAGCAAAAAAGGACAGAACAATCTTTAAACTTCTCTCTAATTCTCAGATTTCAGCGTGTTTATATTTTATTGTCTCATCTTGCTTGGCTGCTGTAGCTATGCAATGACATTATGACAGGATTAAAAGATGTGTTGGAAGGAATTAAAAATACTCACTTGCTAGTTTGGTTGGCCCACAGGCACAGAGAAATCAGAGGAAAAGGGAAGATATCTATCACTGCTTGCTTAAAATATTCTTTGAAAGAAATGCTGATGCACAGACTTTCACTTATATAAGGAAGGTGAATGATTTAATCAGGTAATGATGGATTCAGGTGACATTTAGTGTTAGGTTCCCTGGAGGGGTGCCATCTTTACACCAGAGCCAAGGTCCATAGGCTAGTGCACCAAGATGTAAGCCTCCACCCTACCCTCTATAAAACAACAATAATCTTAGCTACCAGCAAAGATGTTGAAAAGCCATAAAATCTTGCTTAATTTGCTTTCATTTCCTCTACAAAAATGTATCAGAGAAGTCAGCTTTCAGAGATGCAAAACATCCTTTCGAAGCCACTTTGGTCATATGCAACTTCAAATCAAACTTTATGTTGCCTCATCTGATTGTACATCGCTAGTTCTAACTTTCCAGATTAAAACTCCTGATTAAAAAAAAAAAAAAGTGTTCATACATTTACAGATCAAATTGGCTCAGCAATGGGTCAACACTCTAAAGAGGGTTGAAAGACCTGAACACCAGAGGGATTAAAAACAACTCTGAGTAACCAAAAAGGTGAACAACGTACAGAGCACTTTGGGCAGGCTTTGAAGACAACAGTGACATCACTGCAGAACTGTAGAGCTGAAGGCTCTTAGCTGGGCAGCAAAAAATGAGAAAGTAGACTTGGTCTAGTTCACGTAATGACCAAAAACACAACAGTATCTCAAGGATAGAATATTTCTTGTTTGTGTTAGGAGGCATGGACAGGCAGCAACTCTCAGGGATGAAGCTCTTAAATGAAATAGTAAAGATATGATTGCAGTGCTTCTTATGACCTATTGCTTTACTCACCCTGTGTATAAAAAGAAGATTGCTGCCTCAATACTGCTTATCCAACAGTTTTTCCTTAAAAAATAAACATATGAAAAAAAACCCAAACAGAGTCCAAGAACTACAAGGACTACTGATTGCAAAATATTTGAGCTTTTGTGAGGGAAATTCAAACACTACACAAGGAAATAATATGAGACTTTTGTGACAAGCCTTATGAAGAAGGCAAAATATCAGTACATAGGCTTTACACACTGTCTTTTCATGCTAGTTTAAAGAGTCCAAAGACAACAGTCCTGATGATTTGGAAAGAGGGAGGAAGAAAGCTTTCTAGATGTGGGTCATTATTTTATAGAGAAAAATGCTAAAATAAAAAAGCATAATAAATTGTCTTTGAATCTGTAAATCCTATTATCCTTCTACTGAAAGCAAGAATACCATTTCAAGCCACTTGCTGAAATGTTTAAGTTACAGGCACTGAGTAATTATATATTATTAATGCAAAATGTGTACTTACTAACCTTTAGATAACTGAGCAAATAAAAATTATGACAAATATATTTACACTAAATATTGACTACAAAATATCTAGTAAGTACAAGACCTCTGTGCTGAACACAAGACTTGGCACCCAGCTGACAACTGAAAATTCTTTTTTTCCTCTCTTCTTTTAATGAAAGCTTGGAGTTTTCAAGATAATACAGTGCACAGCAAAAACTGTGAAGAGACCCTAAAAATCAATGGACCTGTAACTATTTTTAGATGTTGCTATTTTCTGCTATCCCTGATGTTATGCCAATTTTGGGGAGATTTGGCTGTGTGTGTATTTCTGTGAGACATTTGCAATCAGCCACCATGTAAATTATCCCAGAAGCAAACTGAGAGCTGCAGCTCAGTGAGTATTAGGCTGAGCAGAGAGAACATCCAGTTCTCCCATCCCTTACATGTCACAAATGGGGCAGAACATCACTGGATTCTACTGTGACCTAAGAAGATACTGATTTTGTATATTGAGCTCTTTTTTGGTGGGTTTTGTTCTGTTTGTTTTTGTTTTTTTTAGCCAGGCAGTTTCTCATTTCTAATTTTTTATAATATTATTGATTTTTATCATAATTATGCATTCTTTGCCACAAATCCAAATGTATTTCTGTGCTATGTTAAAAATATCTATCTGTTCAAAAAAGACAGAATTACTCCTTCTAATTCAAAACAGCTAATTTAATTTCTTAACTTTTAACAAAATTAGCAGGGATTCCAAGTGGCGGGAAGAAGAAGAGGATAAATCATCAACCAGGAAGGGATGTTTTTTAGATTAAACTGCTGAATCTGAAGGGGAATGATAATCTCCATTACTCTTAAAAACAGGTGTATACTCTACATTAGAGTGATACTTGCCTTGTGTAGGGGCTACCAGGCATCCTGTGATACACTTCACGTCTGTCTCACGTAAGATGCTGGTGGTGTACAGATACTGTGCTGGTTCCCTGAGCAGCTGCCTATGGCCTTGACCTACTGATATTTCAAGAGACTCCTTTGAAATGGAAAGAATGGAAAGACTCCCATTGACTCCGTGGAAAGGATGCCGGGCCTTACATGAACACAAGATGTGCTTCACAATCTCACTTTATCAGCTCAGCCTTCCTCCCACTGAAGTCAGAGCAGGTGTGCCCATGACGTCAACAGGAGCAGCACTTAGGATCAACAAGTCTGAGCTAACTTAGTAAACTGATGAATGATCAACAAGCAAGGTTTAGTAAGTCAGAAGTTCTTTTTCACTGCATCTATAATTAAGTACCCATCACAGTTACATTATTAGCATTTAAAGTAAGCAATTCTTTGAGCCGAGACATATTTTCCTTACATATGCTGTTACAGTATTTTACTCTTCAGGCAGTCTGGTTTTCTATTTTGTATTTGTTTTTTTTCTGTTTTCCTGTTTCCTTATTTGCAGTTATGCAGCAATCAACTTAAAAACAAGCAGAGAAAGAAAGTGATATGAATGAGGAAGTGAAATGGGGTACAGGGAAGAACAACCTCCAGAACACTGGGACTAAATTTTATCAATTAGAGCAAAAAAACCTCAGGAGAATTACTCTTCAGCAAGCCTAAAGGTAGAATTTGCCCATTCAAAACATGAAGAAGCACCTTTTTCTTAAATACTTTTTGTCACTTACCACAATTCATGGTTTGATTCACCAAAATAAGTAGCTTCCATTATTTTGGATGGCATCTGAAAATTCTCAGCAGTTGTGCCAGGTTAGTCAGCACCATAAGTGAAGATGCTGCCACGACATTATGATGGTAACATACTTCCTATTCTTAGTTTCTTCATTACTGCTTTTCCATTCGATGCTTGGTTTTGCCTTACTGCATTATTTTTTTTGTCTTCACAGCACTGTCACCTGCTGATGCAGCTACTGCTCTAACTGTACTGAGACTTTTTGCACAGCTGCCAGTTCTAACTTGAGCTGCATGGCCAAGTCCAGGTTGCTAATCTGGAGAATGACGTCCCTGTCTTGTGCTTCCATGCCCAGAAACTTGCTGTCTGTGGTGTGGTGTAAAATTGCAGGTTACCTATTGCTGCCAGAAGTCAACACTTCAATCAGTTAACGTTTCTGTGGCATTTTTTTTCATACTCACAATACAACTAAAATAATCATGCATCAATTCGGTCCTGTAGGACAGCTATTACACAGCAATTAAATACCATTTATAAAAACAGAGTTGCTGGTTGAAATTGGTGCTTGAAGTTTAGCAACCACAAAATACAAATTGCTTCAGTGGAAACATTTTTTTGAGCTTTTCTGAAAATGTTCTTGAAGGTCAAGTGAAATCATCTACCCTCTTTTTTTTTTTTTACTTTTTCCAAAACAGACACTTGAAATGAGCACAGTTTCTACATGTGTGCTCATTTTACATATGAATCCAGGCCACCTCTATCAACCTTTACAGGTATCTTTGTTTACTGTTTGCAAACAGTGTAACATTCAGCTCCATTAGAACAACTGAAGTCTAATGTTTCTTTTTAGTGGTTACATGGCGGTGGTAAAATGGGTACTTCATGCTAGTAGAAAGCGCAAATCCCTCCACCAGTAAAATGGATGAAAGAAGAACAAGATGGCCATTCCCTCAGCACTGGATAAATTAAAATAACATTCATTATTTTTCCTTATTAATTTTACATTAAATATGGAAGTACTCTATTTAAAAAATCTTGGCCAAATATTTGAAATTTTGGTTTATGTGAAATTGTAAACTGACTCTTACTTTATGTTCATTTTTAAAAAGAAAAGTGTGTCATCAGATTGCACTGTCTTTCCTGAGAATTCCAGGTGCTTGACATGTATGAAAATCAAGTTGGTTTTATTGAGGAGCTTAAATTTGGACTTAGCAACCTAATTTTAGTCTCTGAAGTCTGAATTTAATTTAATGTGACACTACTTTCCTGTACAGGCCAAGCTTGGCCTCATGTTCTTTAAATAAAGCACCTTCAATTTTACTTGAAAGGATGATATCTAAATCAAAGTAGAAGGTTATTTTGTCTCCATAGGTTCTGAAGCTAGTAGAAGCGGTCATGCAAATTATCCCATTCATACTAATTTATGCCAAAATATGTGGCATATTTGTAACAGGTATCAAGAACAGATTAGTACAAAGTACTGAGCAGAGACCAAAAGCTGCCAACTTACTCTCCTTAGAACGTGATCTTACAGTTATTTGTTAAAAGCGCTGAAGGCCACTGTATATAATGGGTGAAAGACCAGTTATTAATATACTGATATGCACAAAGCATTTGTACCAATTTAAAATGCACTGGTGCTTTAACAAAAATAAACTGGATTTCTGTAACAATTTAAGTACGGTGGTGGTGTAACTAGGAGCAAAACACAAGCATGATCCCTGTGTGCCACCAGGTGTGTTCAAGAGGAGTACATAACAACCTTCAGCAAGCATTCTGCTTCCTTCACAACAAGCATTTATGGGAATCCACGAGAAACTCATACAAAAAACAAATCTGAACGTGCACTGGATAGCTCCAGTGATTTTCTATTTTTCAGAACCAAAATAAACATGGCAGGGGTCTTAACATGACAGACAGAACTCCTGAAGAAGCCCAAGGGGGCTTTTTCATGACCAATATCTGTAGGACCACACGGTATGAAGAATGAAAAAGTACAGTCGGAAGACCTAACAGGATTCAGTCTGAGACTGTACTTTTTCATTTTGAGCAAAAGAAAGAAAGTTTAAAGAATAACCAACCTTGAATTGTCCTCTTGAAGAAAGCCTTGCAGGCTTCGCAGGAAGCCACCCCGTAGTGGTACCCTGACGCAATGTCACCACACACCAAACACAGTCTTTTGGGCATCGAGTTCAGCATATATTCACACTTGGTCTGTGAATCTTCAGCGATGGTACTGGAGCAGTCATCATACCGTTTCCTGACCGGCCCGTTGCCCCCAAGCCCTGTGGCCGAAGGGTAGAGGGGAGGTGAGTCCAGCCCGTTCTGATGTCCATTCATGGTGGAACTGTAGCTCCCGCTGGCGTCGGAGGAGCCACCAGGGCTGTGGTGGTTGATGCTGTCCGTCAGAGAGGCAGGGCTCGACGGTTCCGTCTTGATGTACGACGAACAGCTAGAATCAATGTGTCGATCTTTGCTTGACATTCTGCAGAGAAGCCTGTAGTGGGGAGAGAGAGAAAGAAGAATCTGTGTATTAAAGACAGTGCTCTTTAAGGCTGCTCTGGAAGGGTTAGGGACTGCACATCATTCATTCATTAGTCAATACTTCTTGTTCTACATGAAGGTAATCAGCATAAGGGCATGACAGAGCTTTGTCAAAGCTCCAGACAGGCAGTAAACAAAAACTTTAAAGAGACCAAATCCATCTGTTGTCCCCTCCACCTGCCCTCTAGGCTACATGTCAACTTCACATCAACTCTAAATTCTGAACTTGTCATCTAGCAAGTCAAAAAATCTTAAAAATCCTATTAAGATGACTTGGCTATTAAATGTCTTCATTTTTCAATCTATACTTTCTTTCTGTAAATTCCATCATTATCAGAAACAAATACTTCCAAGTTTGATCACATAGATGTTCTGCTCTGTAATTAATATTTGTCAAGGCACTTGACTAAAACACGTATCCATCATTTATTGATCTGATCCCAGAATTGAAGAGCAAGTCTCTTGCAATCTTCTTTTTCCTTTATTAATATTGCTTTATTATAGATACAGCTAAATAGCTGTATCTAGTAACGGAGTAGCACATCAACGAGGAACTCTAACAAATAATTAAGGCTGGACTCCATTTTCACAAAATCTAAGTGAAATGATTCATCAGCTCTGGCTGCAATTACTTTCTAGCCATTATCCTCAGACTAACCAGTAATAACTGTGCCACTACCCCATATATCTGCAGCTCTATAGGATCTGACATTTTACGTGTTCCATTTTTGGATTAAAAAATATATTGGAGGAAATTTTACACAAAATTTTGTCTTTCAGAAGCTGAGATTTTGTCTTCTCAGTTCTCACATTTTCAGAATTAAGCATCTGAAGTAAAACCATACAACATCTGATCCGACAAAATGCTTTCTACAGGGGGAATGAGGGGAGAAATCTTTGTCTATTTCCAACCCCAAGTGTTTTATTATTATTAAACACATCTTAAGTTAGGTTGAACAAAGGACAAAAATAATAATTAGAAAGCTCAGAATCAGATATTATCTCCATTTTCTACAACTGTGATTATGAAACCCCAGTAGCAAATAGCCTATCCAGCATTTTCCTGACAGCACTCTCAGAAGCTGCCAAAGTACAGATGACAGTTATGAGCATTTCTCTAGAAACATTAACTGCAAAAAAGCAATTATCCCATAAGGCCACCCACATGGAGCTATGGATTCGTGTTTTCAAAGCAAACATATGAGTTCAGACAATTTGACTGACTTTAACTTTTTAAGTTAATTTTTGAGATCTTGTCTTCACTTTTCCACCTCTTTGTGTTTAAAAGTAAAAAATTTAAATATATTTCTACTTCAATATTTGGAATCAAATTCATCAATGGAAGACACATATAAATCCAGAGAGTTGGCTTCCTTTCCAATGAGGGTAACTGAGATCAAAGCCTTCATTAAAGATATCTGCTTAGGATGAGATTCACCCTAAAATCAGTGCCCATGGATCTTAGTCAGGACCTCTAAATTATCATTTGTATTGTAAAATTCTATTGAAAACAAACAATGTGTGAATTTGGAAAACAGCCAGATTGATGTACAGAAATGTCAACCTCTAAACTTAAAATCAGTGCTTATTTGGGGAGGTGGAAGGAGCAAGCTCTCTGGTGTCAGCAAATAAACCAAGGAAATGGGAAGGTTAAAGCCGTGAAAATATCTTATTACATTGGACCACCTGCTTGTGTTGTCCTTTCCTCAAGAACTGGAGGGGGGGAAATCCCCTTGCCAGCCTGCAGTAGTGTGTGCCTTTTCTTCTGCATCTGCTGCCTTGTAGCCGTCACTGTTAATGAGTGCTGTAATTAATAGATAGCTCTCTCTTGTCTTTCTACTTGCACTCTGGGCTAAGCACTTTTCTCAAGTCAACGTTTGAAAGAAAGGGGGTCGGCACTGACTTACAGCAGCTCTGCGAATTCCTTTTAATTTAGAGCACTTACACCACCACTCCACTTATTACCTTATAATTACTGGACCGCTCTCACATACATTACGATCTTACACTAGAGTTAGGAGTTATTAGGGTACTAAAACATGGTGTCTCTCTGTCTCTCCTCTTTCTTTGACACTGAATTTTATACAGCTATGATTCAAATTAACAATTAACTTTCACATTTTACTAATTTTTTATGTTATTTTTCTACACATTAACACTAAGATGCTTTTATTGACTAAACAGGTACTTGGTTCTCTTTTCACCTCCCTTCTGCTGAGACTTCACACATAAAGTCTCAAAATACAGCACTAGGAGTCACTGCCTACGGTCCGTCATAACCGGCACGTTCTTGTGCAAGATCCCACTGCTGATTTTTTTATCTAATTTGTGCAATAATGAGCTCGAATGTCACCCTTCCCCTTCCAGAAAAACACATTTGCAATTAATTAGCTGGTCAAAGGCACGTTGTTTTAGCCAGTACAAAAGTGGATATCTCCCACTCCGAGCAGTCAGAACCAAAATACAATCTCAGTTCTCCAAGTACTAAAATCTGATCACCGGTGCAGCCTAGGCTAAAGCCAGTCTGCTGATGCTTCTGAAGTAGCAGTTTCTGGTACTAACCAAGACAGAGCTGCTTTTGGCTCCAGCTTTAACAGTACAGACTGGATTTGGTGCATGCTGGTAAAGCACAAATGCAGTTAAAACATTAACCATTCCAAGGAAAAGTGAAAACAACAGTGCCTGACTCTGAGAACAAAAACTTTCTCAGTCCCCAGAAGGTGAAACAGAGACAAGGCTGGGTACTGGCTGTGGGTGGGCAACAGACACCTACGGCTTTCACTCCTTCCTTACTGAACAAAAGTAATTCAAGAACCATCTAATACGGATGGCAGGTGTGGCCACCATCAAATTATCATGCTGAACATTTGGAATAATGCCTAAGCTAGATCTCTGTAAAATCCCTCCCTCAGTTCCCTCCTAATTACTACTTAGCTCGTTAGACTGAAGAATTCCTAGACACCATTGCATTATAGTCTAAAACTACAGTTGGAGCTTAATTCTCTCTTCCTCTCTGTGTCTGAAATTCTACAGCTCTATTATTCAAGCCTGAAATATTCACAACTATCTATAAATTCAATTGTCAGCCGGTGGGTTTTATTCTAGACCTCACTTCAATCTAAAATTAGAGGCACTAAAATTCACATTAACTCTAAGAGGAATGTAGTGAATAAGACTTTATTTCAAAAGAACACCTTTTTGTCAGAAAGAGCTATTTTCAAGATGATGGCTTTATCTGCATTCAAAGAGAATAAGCCCAATTCCACATTGTGCTGTTAATGCAAAATTTTTAGGTCACATTGGATTAATAAAAATCTAAATTTAGTTAAGGTTTATGAATAGAAATAACATGTGTCATATAAAAACGTACAGTATTTATTTTAAAGCCTTGGTGGGGTTGTTTTTTTTCTTTACAAGATTTTAAGCCAAATAGGTGGCAGTGCCATTTGTGGTGGGCTGTCCCAGTTGTCACAAATGGGAGATCTCAGGCAAATTTTCCTTTCAGTAACTTTAGGGAAAGTAACTAATCAGTTCTAGAAGCGTTTCCATGCCCATGCGCAAGAGAAAATACATAGGGTGCTGCAAGCCTTGGGTAATATGCAATATACAGCACAAATCTTAACATCTCTACTAAATTTACTTCACAACATCTTCATTTAAGTAAGACCCGAAGCCAGGAAGTGCTGGCAGTAAGGTACAATGACAGACTCCCGCTTTAAAACAGTCTTAAACAATAGCGAATAAATTGTAATGCTATGTGCTTATGAAAGACTGAATATATTAAGAATTTATTAATGCAATCACATTCATATTTCCATCTACCTGCCACATTACTAATGATATTGACAGTGCTGACACTGGCTAAATCAGTATCAATAGACAAGTGGAGTGCAAAAATTAACTGCATCTGATTACAGTGTATAGCCTTAAAAAAGAAAAGCTCATTCAAGCCACTGGGAACTCTTTATATTCCATCCATACATATAATTGGTTCACAAAGTTACTTTTCCCTCATCTTATTACCAATACCCAAAGGAGGTCAGAACAACATGGCAATACTTCATAATCCATGAACACATTTCATGCTCCCTTTTCAAACAGGAAAAGCTCTGCTTACAGCATCATTCATTACTTCAGAGCTGTGTTGGTGGTACCAGTGACAGTAATGATTAGTCACAATAATTAAAGTGAGCACCTTTACTACAGATCAACACAAAAGTCCACTTTTACCTGCACACAAAGTTTTTTCTTTTCTTGAAGAGAGAATTGCCCTATTTCCATAAATATCAGAATGGATTGTTAGCTGTTGACATTTGTAATGACAGCTACTATGTGGGAGCATCAGCAAGGCAGGTGTTATTATGCACACCTAGGTACTTTTCATGCTAACAGTACAACCCATCTGATTTTCCTCTCATGGATTCCTCTCACATGGATGTCAACCAAAAAGGTCTTACTGTCCTCATACTTAGCTATGAATGTCAACACATTAAAGATTTTCTTGGTCTAAGTGACACCGTAAGTCAGAAGCAGAGTCAGGAATGGAAGCCAGATCCTTGCTTTGACCATAAATACATCTCCTTTTAAATACTGTCTTATTTTCAGTATCATTTCACAGGTCTATACTAAAATCAGTAGACAACAAACAGTGCAGCATGTTCCAATGAACATGCTCAGCCTCTCTGAATGTAAAAGAGAAAAAACGTTTGCAGGCAAAGAAAAGAAAATGTTGCTTCTCGCACCGACGCCCACAACACCTCAAGACATTCACCGGGTCCTGTTAAAGAGCTGAGTAACAATTTCAGCCGAGCCGCTTTACATTGAGCATTTTTTTCTGCTTCAGCTAATTGCACTCTAGTAAAGTGGCAAAATGTGAATCACTTAGTAGGAAAATGGGCACCAGCTGCTATTGTCAGAGAATGGAGACACCAAAGAAAAGGAAAGTGACTGAATGAAGTGTCATGTCAAAAATCAACGGTGCAACGTGTGATTTGAGAAAACATGACTACTTTACAGAGACAGGGTGTCATTATGGCATCACAGTAATACGATGCTTTGACAACTGCTGGGTCTAACATATCATCATTGCATTAAGGTGCACTGGCTTAGTTGGAGGAAGGAAAAGAAAGGATTTCTTCTTTTAATAAGAAATATCGTAAGGCCTGCTTGGTTAACATGGTGGATGAGATCATTAATTGCAAAGTATTGCTAATCTTGTCCCATGCACGCACAAACAAAACTGTTATTAGACACAAGGTCTTTATTAATAAACACACATGTACAAGCACATAGTAAAGAGTACCCTATGCAAAACAGAACAGTGGTGGGGGTTTTTTTGTTGCTGCTGTTGTTTTTTTTTTTAAGAAATGTTGAACGTTTCATTGCTTTTCTTCTTTCTTTTAAGTTTTCTTGAAACCTTCACCACTTCACCCTAGTAGAGGAAAGCAAAGCAAGCCAATGCCTTCTTCCAGAGCAGCTGTCACTAGCAGCCGGAATAGAAGCAGCAATGCTTGAAGCCATCATGTTGTTACCAGCAGTGGCCTGAGTTAGCTGACAGAGGATCCAGCTTCCCAAACAGTTATTATTGCCTGATATGCAATCTACCAAGCCCTGCTAAAGCAATTCCTATACACAAGACACTAGAAGACTAGTGTGGTCATTTTTAGTTTAACAAAACAAAACCCAAACAAGCCATTATCTCAGGCCCTTCACATTTGCACCTCATCTGAGAGGGCACTTTGTTTCTTATGCTGCTTGTAAAAAAGCAAAATATTCAAGTGGCTGACTTGCAACTACTACAGGCCCTAAAAAACCAGGGGGATTTTTTTTAACCTCCTCCCCCATCATAAATAAATATTCATTTTTGCTCCACTTTCTATTTCAAGTAGATTTCCCATGCTTCCTGGTTGATAAACTTTGTTAACAAGAAGGAAATGATCCTGAGGTACCCCAATGTGTTGCAAATTCTCACTGTTGACAGCTTCTACGTTTAAGGATTACATCTGATGCAAGAATGCATACGACTGTCATTTATCTTTAGCTCATTTCCTTGGACCTATTTCAACTGAGGGTGAGCATCTCTTGTTTATAGCCCTAAATACTGTAAGTGAGCAACTGGCAAATCAATAAAACTGTTAAATGCATAATAATACTGTGTAATTACTTACACGATGTTTTGCATAATTAACTGTCTGAGGTGTTCCTTGATATAATGGATACTCAGAGAATGGAATAACCTATAAGCCTATAAAGCACACCCTGTTTATACGAACAGAAATTATGTTTAAAACTCTCATTCTAATAATCCAAATCAGGCTTTGGCACTATATGACAGAAAGCCTTCCTTTCCTGCCAAGTCTAAATCAATTCTTATGGCATTACTTCATAACTAACGTGATATTTCACTGATGATGACTATTACCCTGATTACTTGGAAGTAATGTAGTAATAGCAAAAATACACTTAGATTAAACAAACTACTGCTATTTAATCAATATTATTGAGACAAACTAAGTGTTTTAATAAGTCTGTATAGATGCACTAATGCTGGTTTAATTAAATGTATCCTTAGACATGCACAGGCTCTGCAGCATACAGATTCTATGGTTTGACAGACTGTAACATTACTCTTCTGAATTTAAAAGCTGAAGCACTTACAGGCAACAGAATTTAGATCTTTTTAAACGGAAAAAATATTACTCTTTACATCAAGTACTCTTTTGGGAACAAAAAGTAAACAAGGAAGAATACTCAAGGACCTTGCACTTTTGAGCCAAAACACCAGACATCTGAAAAGGTGCTAGCCCTCAGTGACATGAGGTTTCCAATGTACCCAATACATATTACTGCAATACACTGACAAACCCAAATAAAACTCTGACTAAAAGGCAAAAAATAAAAGCAGATATAAAAATTGCAAACCTGACCTTCATTTTTGCATGTGTTTTATGCAAAAAATACCCTATTAGCTGTTATGCACTACTACTAGGCAGGCCATCACCACAGAACATCTCCTGCAGAAAAGATTTGCCTACTTGTATGGAATTCATGTATTTCAAGTAGGAAAAGACACCTTTTCAGTATGGTCTGATGATTTAGCTTTCAAATACATTAAAAAAAAAGGCAAATACTGAAGAGAAAGCAACACAAAAAGTAGATGGCACCTAGCATCAAAATCATTCTGGAATGCCTGAAAGTTAGACATGAAGAAATGTATGATTTTGTAGTTTCTGTATATATTATGGTCCTGACACAGCTTAAACCTCATGAAATACTTCATATATCTACTTAGTTTTTACGTTTCTCTTTTTCTCCTTTGCCTCTAACCTTTATACACACTTAGAACATGGCTATTGTTGGAAGCTACAATAATATCATTGTAATACCTTTGACTTACATTCTCTCATTTACTGACTTCTAGCCTAATGTTATATATTTTCTGTTGCTACAGTACTTAACATCCTCGCAAAAAGCCAGCTCTGAACCAAGAGAAGTGTTGAGGGCTGCACCAACTCACACCAAGAGACTTCCCATGCCCAAACAGTTTCAATTAAAAAGCTACTAGAATGATGGCCAAACCTTACCATATGTAAATCAGTATACTGATCAGGAAGAGTAAGATTTTATTCCTCTACTTCAGACTGCAGAATAGTAATTCATGTCACATATTGTAAGATAGCAAAAACTCTGGTTAAGAAGGTGTTTTTCTGTTATGGAATATTATTCTACTTGTGGTTATATTCCAGTGGTATCAGGTGGAATCCACCTGATGTCTCTAGGCCCCAGAGGACATGGTAAAGTGTGAAGGAGTCATCTATTAATTGTGAGGATTCTTTTTATTAAGGGAAATCAGCTGAAATAGCAAAAGAAAATGAAATGCTACATTCAGCTACCTCAAGGGAGAAAAATAAAAAACTACAAAAATAAGTAAAGATTCATTCAAGAACATAACAGGCTTTCTAAAGAGGGATTATTTTGAAATGATTACTGCATCAAAAGCAGTTACTTGCACCAGTCAGAAAGCCAGTACTACAGATCACAGAGACAGAGCTGTCATTCATCACTTTCCAAAAGGAAAAAGAAGACAAAAAAATGCTTTCTGTCTCAAGAGAGAGTCAAAGTTTGCATCATCAGATTTTTCATAATTTTTGGCAGCAATTTCCTTCCATGGCTGAAAGGCAGAGTGTAGGTGTGTGCACACCATGTACCTGTCTCCCCACCCAGCTCCCTCACCGATTTTCTGCAGATTTATAACAGAAGAATTATAATTTGCACGCCAAGCTCTGTTAAATTGGAGAAGCGATTAGAGAGAACACACCAGAAATAGTATCAGAGAGTGAGCGTCTTAAAAGACTCAGGACTAAAACTTATAAAGCAAGTGATCCTTCTCCCACCCCCTCACTCAGCTGGCTTCCAATGCGTCCTGCCCGTCCTCCCAGACACACGCCACCAGTTTTAAATCCCCCCTGCACATCCATGTGCGCACACACACACACAACCAAGAAGCTACTTGGTGAGTTGGAAAATGACGTTTTCCTGCAATCAGTGTTTAAGTGAATGTTTGTCCCAGTGTGTTACACCATGCTGTCAGCAAGCAGCAGGGAGTCGTTGAGTTGTTACTACATTTGATTTGACTGCCAGTAGGAAGCTTTATTTCTACCAACTGTTAGTTGCCAGCTCTAAGGATCTTCTCTTACTTTGAGAGGGTTTTATTTTTATATTTTTTTTAGGTACAGGCCATTATTTTTCTCTTTCACTCTGAGGACTTTTAGTGTATGTGTATGGCAGAAGCATCTCCACACCTCCACACATCACAGCAGTCTCTTCACTTACACTTGCTGCCCTAAACACAAAAAGTAATTGTATTAAGGCAACCATAAGTCAATCCTGACACACATCAGAAAAGTGATTTTTATATCAGGAAAGCTCAATGAGAGGAGCAAAGATGAACATTTACATAAGCAAACTGAAACAGGATAATTTTATTCTGATCTTTTCCAAAAAAATATGGGATTAGACTCTAACAAATAGGTATGAAAAGATAACCTGGGTGGATTTTCCTTCCAAGAAGGCAGTTTGCCCTCCAGATCTTTATATGTTTCCCAGAGTTTTCAGTAGGGCTTTTTGTTTGCTTGTTTATTATTCATGTATATCCTGAAAGGTTTCTCCTCTGTCAAACAAAAATCTATAACTTTAACAGTTGTTTACAATGCTTCCTCTTCCTACGCAATAATGATGATTTTGATAATTAGGATCTAATTATAATGGATCTGACAACAACTTCCAACAACGAAAAGCATCTTTAGAAAAATGAAAGCATATGCGTGAATAGTGCAGGGAGGTGGGGTGGGGGAGAGAAATACATCCCTATGAGACAGCCTGAGAACTCAGGCTGAATGGAAAAGTAATTAACACTAAAGAGCTAAAACTGTAATTAAAGAAAATTTCATTAAAGGGAGGCAGGTGATTCCACTTTCCTAAATATGACAAGGTGCTGTATAAAAATAAAATAGCAGCCAGTTTCAGTGAGTGGAGCAGGAAAGCCATGTCTTTAACCAGATCAAATTCTCGAAATTGGCTGTCAAGACGGGATTGTTGTGATTTATACCCGTCTATCAAGCGCATGAAAGAGAGAGACAGGAGAGGAAAAGAGGCAAGCTGCTGTCGCTTCCATTCGCAAAGCACCTTTAATTTCCACGGCACCATCTGTTACCAAATCTAATTCACATTCCCTCCTAATCTGGTTTAGTTCTGTAATACTAATTCTTCCACTACTCTTATGAACATCTCTCTCAAGGAAAAGCTTTGGTTCTGGGTTGGTAAAAAATTGAATATTATGCTGTTTAGGTTCTGGTGACTTAAGTGAAGCATGCCACCCATTAAAATGCACTCCTGGTAAAAGGATTTGTTTTCAGTCAGTGCAGAGATACAGAACTGCTCACAATTGAAAAAAGTCATCAGGGGAAAGGGGAGAGGAAAAAAAAGGAAAAAATCTCACAGCTGATGATAGGAAAGCAGGCTGAGGACTTGAAAGCAGAGGTTGTCATAAAATACAATTGTTGTCAAGTTTAGTCACTTTCAGTACTGGCTATAAAATCACTTTGTCACGGTCTCATATTGAAAGCTTGAAACTGTATTTTGCTAAGGAAACTAAAAGGAGGGAGATATAAGATTCTATGAGGGAGAGAATATTCCTTTCAAATTATGAGATGCAAATATCTATAGGAAACCAAAAAGGTAGGGACAGAAATTGGAAGTGGTTTAAAACAGTCTCTGGAGTGCCATGGTCTGAGTTTTAGCTGTGTTATGATGACAAAAATCCCAATCACTTCTGTGGGACTTGAAAACAAAGTACAGGACCAAGCCTTTCCATGGCTAAGCATTCTCAGACAGGCAGTCCCTCATCTACTGGGTCTAGGGGTGACTCAGCTTTCCTCCTGGTTCCCACACAGAGCTCCCTGACCAGCTCCCCTTGAAATCAACATATAAAGGAAAAAAAGGACCTCGACAAATATTACTACTAATAATATGATGTTACTAATTATTAATAATGTTCATCTTTAACTTACTGATTTTAACACACTTCCAGGGAGTACCTCTATCTCAGTCTTAGGGATGCACAAAGCAAGACATAGAAAGGTGAAGAGTTGCCTAACACTGCTCAGCAGCACATAGTATGGAACCATAGGAACCGTATGATGGTCCTGGGGAATTCCAATCCAGTATATTTTGCCTGTTTGTTTGCTTTCCATGGCTTTGATCAAAACATGCCTTGGAAGTTTTAATATTTATTTCTGAGAAAGAAACTTGCCTTGAACTTCAGAAATGGAACTTCCATTGTTTTGAAATATACAGGTTTTTTTCTGAATGGGAAACTTATTTTAAGAATAAATTAAATTTTTACTTACTCCTAAATAAAAATGTTTATTTTTCTGTTTAATAATAGCAAGTTCTTTGTGTGTAGCCTTCCTAAATATAAAGCCTATGAAAAGAACAGCTTTAGCCAGCACACAGGGTAATGTGTGAGCAATGTGTAGTTGTGAATAGCCCAAGGTTTTTATGTTTGGGGTTTTTTTTAAAGATTTGAAATGAAAGAGGCAGACAACACTAGGAAAATAAATACTTTGATAGAACAGTAGTATTCTACAAAATGCAGAAGGAATGTTAGTTTTCATTATACAAAAGAGTAATGCATAAAATAATTCAATCATTCCTTCCATAAACAAATTTTTAACTGCTGTGACACAGCCATGAACAGAGATGCCAGTTCTAAAGATGAACATGAATTCTGAAGAAGCCTCCTCCTCCAATATCACTGCTTGATTCTCAAATTGCTTAAATTATCTGGGTAATTTTATGAACGGTGTCAGGTTTGTTATTTTAATGGGAATAGTAGCTAGAAAATCAAAATCAAATTTATTCCAAATACAGCACATCTGCCATTCATTGTGGGTCAAAACCTTGGGTACGGGGGAATAGACCCAGTAACTCTGAAGTTCTGCAAATTTATACTAGCTAATGGTGTTATTCCCTAACCCAGCCTGTGATTTCAGAGGGTCTAAGGTCCTGATGCTCTTGATACACAAGATGCAAGTGGATTACCATAACCTACTGCACCCAAAGAAAATCACACTGACATGCAAGGACTCAGAAAGCACAGCAGTCTATTTATTTATTTATTTGAACTAAACCATTTGAGTGATATGAGCCCTATCTGTTAATGCACAACATTTCTACTTCTACACTATGAAGACCTGTAACAATTGTAAATGAAAACTGTAAGAAGAAAAAAAAACCCTCTGTCATCAAATTCTACTCTTTGTTTATCTATCTTTCTTCTGGAAGCACTAGAAATAAAAAATAGACAAAGCAAATAGTTCAGTATGTTATTTGGGCACAGTACCGACGACTGAATTCATCACATATTGAGATAAATCAGACAATTTATAGAAGCAAAACCTATGCAGCTTAAGTCTTTTTTAGTCTATCTTGGATTTTCATGTGTGATTACGGATTTTTACAAACAAATAAATAAACCTTTGGCTTTTCACAGTTCCTTGTTCTTCACATATTACTATGTGTAATTCAAACCTATTTATGCCGCTGGGTTTACATGTCAGAGATTTGCCTCTGGATATCAGCAGCAAAGGTCAGGAAGCAATGGCTTTCACTTTTAAAATGTTTGCATGACTCCAGCAAGTTTGCAGGATAAGCTTCTCACAAAGTCCTGATATTGTTTCTATTTGCTTATCTTTTACGTTCTATTTTGGTGGGAGTCACAGGGCGAAAAAAAAGGAAATTCAGCATATTCCAGAAAAACTGTTTAAAGTAACAAATATGTACCTGCCCAATTATAACATTTAGAACAGGGATGTCTCTACTTGCAATTATGAAGTGATTCTATCCATATGCTGCAATCATTACATGCTTCACCTGTGGCCATCTCTTCTGAAAAACATCACTGAGAGGCTTGTCCAAGAAAAGCTTTATATGAAGAGATCAGCATTAATTACTCCATATTGCACACTGCAAATTTCAGCTGTATTTTAATGATAGATTTGCTTCACCAGTATTAATCCTGGATCAAATATTTATTTCTTTCAGAGCTAAAAGTTCTGCTTAAGTTGACTGTCCTTGGGTGAGCAGTGAAAGAACGATTGGTCTGAAGGGAGCATGTCATTCCACCAATGAACTCAAATAACACGTGCATCTGATCCTGAGAAGTTCTGTGCCTCACCAGTTTCAGCACAAGCTCAGGATGCTCATGAAATTGAGGATCAGCCCTGATAAGTTAATAGAAGGGTATTAAATGATAACTCTCCCAGACTGGGATTCACTTTTTTTTATCATGATAGGACTGAGGTCTGGAATAAAAATTGTTTCACTAAGCATCTGCCTAGAACATACACCAAATGTGCTCCACTTCTTCCCTGGTCCTTAACACAGTTGAGGGTCTGACAATAAATCTTTATATTACTATTGCTTCATGGAATGAATAACCAGGTGTTCTGAAAAATAAATTATGAGCAACTAAGATAACACCAATATACTCAAGACTTGAACTGCCTATAGTTGGAAGCTTAATAAACTGAGAGTGCTTGTGGAGATGGGCATGAACATCTAAAACTGGCCACTTTCATCTACCCCTGGATGGCTGCATCATTCTGTAAAATCCAAAAAGGGACATCAACTGAAGCATCTGTCATAGGGCAACAAATAATGATAGCCAAATGATGATGTGGGATTGGCTGTCTGTACATTATACAGGCATGGTTATCCTACAGGTTGTATTAAATATGAGAGGCCGAGATTTATGTTATGGGTGATAAGGCCAAGAATGCTGTAAAAGTGAAAAAATATGGCAACAGTATGCAGTACATCACTACCAGGATAATTATTTATATAAAAAGTTCCCATTCTTCGACTTCCAACATGTAGGGATAAAATTCATTTATTCAAAGAAGACATAATAATAACCTGTCAGCTTGTGGTGATGGATATGTTTTTAATCCAAATGACCACAGTCTCCAGTCTACCTGTCATAAAAGGACACGAAAAATTGAATTTTCCTTTCATAATTCTTTAAGTTGAAAGGGAAAAACACAGAAGCATGATAAGTGGCTCATTTCAGTGGACAGATGGACAGGCAGTAGTAAAAGGTATGAATAAAAGGCACTGTTGCTTTACTAATGCTATTTTCAGTTGTTACACACTGCAACGCAGGCATAGGGAAGGCATCCTTTCCTTTGACTTTTCAAGTATACCCCTAGATAATCTACATTATATTCTGTACAGTATGAGACTGCTATAAAAAGACTTAAGAAGTGTATTACACTATTCAGCTCTCATTCAAAAGCAATCCTGCAGAAAGTGGCGCAAAAGCACTATTTCATGTACATCTTAGTGACTTGAGGTTCACGCCCACAAAGGTCCCCTATTCTTAAATTCTCTGCTACTAGGAAGGAGTATCTGATCCGTATATTTTCATTTTTAAAAATTCACTCAATCAAGGAACCCTGGCAGAAATTTAATAAATCTATCAGATCCTTCTGATGCAGAAGGAAAACTACAGAGTCTGTTCCTGTCCCCTCCACCCACTGCACATACGAACACACGCCACACATCTGCCACAAATCTTCCCCAGCCTGCATTCTTCCAGGGGTAAAAATGACAAAGAAATTTAACTAAGTTAATTTTAAGCGCCGAAATTGTAGGCAGACTGCTCAGTTATTTCAGTTTAAAAGATCTTCATTTTCCCATCTGTGTTATGGCAATTTTATTACACATTCGGCAAATTTACAGTAACAAGATGTTCCCCTGACAAATTAATCACTTTCCAAGCATTTTATCATATAAATAAAATATCACCTCAAGAGAGAAAATCAGCTCAATCAGTTGATTTAACCCATCTTTCGGGGAACTCGTCTGAAACAGATTGAGCACATTTTTTCTGAAGAGGGACTGAGCACACAGCCTCCTGGACTCCCAGCTCATATGGTGAGGCTTTTCCAAAACAAGATGTTTCAGACTAGCTGATAGGATGCAAGATTCCTAATGTAAGAACTACATTGCATCAATGACAGATCTCCATTGGGAACAAACAGATTCATTTAGAGGTTGGTGTGGGCTTTAACTGAGGAACTACATTTCCCCTTAGATCACTGATGACTATTTCTGAAACTATTTCTCTGGTGTTACTATTATCACAGGAGTAAAATATATATTGTTTTAATAAGCTGCTCTAATGTTTTAAGAATCTCACAATAAAATAACACAGATAAAATTCCAACCAGTTTTGCAGCTGATGAAACTTACTTTTTTTTTTAACTTGTTTTTTTAAAATTTCCCCAGTGTTCTCTACCCTCATTTTGGAAAGTAAATTTTGTTTTTATGACAAATAAGTGACTGGCAACATTAGCAATGCAATATATGCACAGTAATGAAGTGCATTCAACTCAAGTTTTCCCAAACTGATCCTTAAAACAATTCGAAGCCTTTCTGGAGAGAATCTGTCACTGAAGCAATTCAACTTCTCTGCCACTTAACCTTTCTCCCTCTGCCCTGCTCTCCCCATTCTACTTTCATTCAGTGACTGCCAACAATAAGTATAAACAAGAACAAGAAGGACTACTTCTGTTTACACTATTAGAACCTAAAGTTGTTAAAGCCAAAAAAATTTAGCCAGATTTGCTATTTTTAACCTGGAATTAGTAGTATCAATATAGAGTTTTTTGTATTTATTCTACCACTCTGAAGAAGTATGATAGTAAATCACCCTTTTGCCAAAAGAACCACCCCAACAGACAACACAGATATGTAATCCTTACGATATGACTATACTCTTCAATGAGATGCTTACTATCTTTTCAGCAACAAAGTTCGGGGTACACACCTCTAGACAGGATTTTCATCCCCTTCATTCCCTCAGCAAACTACTATCTTCACCTCCTCAAATACTAACACATCAGAAATGTATATAACAACATGACTCACTAACTACAAGGAAGAAAACAACAGGCTTTATGGAACGCTATCAAATAGCAACATAAACGCTAGTATTTGCTACTTAGCCCATATAATTAATAATGCTGTAAACAGGCATATTAATACTACAAGGCATCAGTATTTAGAGCTGCAAGCTCTGTACAACTCTGAATGGCTTATGTGCTGTCCATAAAAAAGGTTTAGATAAAGAATTATGATTTTTACACACAAAAACATTCCTGGTTTAGGTACTTTTTTTAAAAATTACTCTCAGAGGTCATGGAACACAACAAAGAATTCTGATTCTGACCACAGGTCAGAGCAACTTCAGTTCTTTAAATGGATGAAAACTTAAAAAAAAAAAAAAAAAGAGAAAAAAAAGCGCCAAACACAGGACAACTAATTATAGTACTTAATATATTTACATTATAATATATTATAATTATACTCCTTTTCTACACTGGAAAAAACTAAATATTTGTTGTACAAGATGCAAGTGAACCTGGACAACATCCTTTAACCCCTTCCTCCAAGTACTCTGACAGGGAATTTGTTAACCATATCAAGTGACTTGGCCATGTAAGCTTTGAAGGATTTAGTCCCAAAAACTAGTGTTTCATTTAAGGAGCAGCTTTTCAGCTTCTGCTAAGAAAAAAGGGCATTCTAAACATGAAATATATCTTAAGGGATACTTGCTTCTTTCCTTGAAACACAGAAAAGGAAAAAATGCTCGTTTCCACTTGTTTCATAAAAGTATATTTTTAAAAGACTTGGAGCATCTGGAACCTTAAATCAACAGAAGATACCCTGTTCTCAATCAGTACACACAAATCAACCATTTTTGATCTAAACATAGCTGAAAGCAGAGCTTTCCTTGAGCACGAAATGTAAAGTTCAAACTGCGACTAGAAAAAGTACAGGGAGAAGAGACTACTTTTCCCTCACCTTTAAAACCAGAGTGAAAAACAGTGAGTTTCAGTGATATCAGGACAGAACTTTGATTCCAGCATCCTGCTAGATAACTGACGACCCGGGTGACAGTGCAGGCACCGTAAACGCAAATGAATTTGGTTCCATGCAGTAAAGACACAATTGTTTTCAAGATTCAGCTCACCTGGTTACAGGATCTGGCCAGCATTTTAGAAAAACTTATGCCATTGTTCAAACCAAAGCAATAACAACACAGAGCCATTCACAAAATGAAGGGCAAATCTTGCAGACCTCACATAGGGCAGAAAGCTCCAGGATGAGAAGCAACCAAAATTCCTACTAACATCCATTTATTCGGAAAATATCTAATTGAGGTAATGTGTGTTCACTTGGCAGTCCTTTCACAGCCTGCTGGTGCACAAGGCATTTAGAAGCTTCGGCCTAAATGCACAGAATTCCTTCAATTGGCTTTTAAATTTAAAATTTAAGTGTTCCTTTTAAAGTCATGTCCTTGCAGTTCTGAAGTAGCTGCTAATCCTTTTATACGCCATAAAGTATTTCCATCTTTTTTTCCCCCTGTAATTGTTTCCCGATTCACCACAGTACATATACTGTACTCCCAAAATTATTTAACAGTGGAGTCACTCTACAGGAAGAATGAGAACTCACAGACCTGGAAAGTTAAGAATCATAGTTTAAGTTACTTTCAAAGGCTAAACTAATCTTCATTTAATGGGGATCACATTTTAGATGTAAGATGGATATTCAGACTGACTCAGATACTTTAAAATAGTCTCCAGGATCTCAACTTTTGCAAACAAAACTTCTTCAATCTGAGAAAGATACACGACACAGAACCTTTTAATTTGAAAGATGACAAAGTGGATTATTCGTTAGTTACACGTGCCAGTAGGGTGATCCATTACCATGTACGTTCTACTGCAAGTACACGATGTGCCTTAATAGTAGTTAGAGCCTTATTGGCTTAAAAAAAAAACGTAAAAAGGGTTTTGCATGTGAATTGAACTTAATAGGTTTGACATGGACTAACCTTAAAGAATCCAATCCACTCAAATCCCTTTGAAGGCTGCAGCTGAATTTCATGCAAATCTTAGAGAAGTAGCCAGGCTGCTAGGATTTCAAGATGCTGTGTCCCTTTCTTCTGCAGATCTAAACCCAGGCAAAACAATGGCACAAAACCCTCCCACAATTTCAAGGATTCCTCTTAAGATGATCCTGGTTTTGTTCTTTGGCCCAGGAAAGTCTGACAAAAGGAAGAAGAATCTGACATCAGGAAACATACCTAGGTATGAAGCCAATCTTTAATTTTTTTAAACACAGCACTGGACTAATGTTTCAAACATTAAATAAAAAAATCTGACACAGCACCATTATTATTAAAATGTCTAGAATAGAATGATGCAAATGAATTTTTATGCTCAAACCTAGAACTAATGGCTCTTCTTTTCTAACAATAATTCAATTTTAGCAATAAACAATCCACCATAGTCTAAACCTTCTGGTGGTCATTTTGAAATTCAAGCAAGCAACCTGAAAATAAACCTATTTATTTTTTAAGGCCACTGTAACTATGAAATTCTGTTTTCTCATCTCCATTAAAAATATCTAAAAATATTTAAGTGTTCTATGTATATTTATGCAGCAGAAAAGCATATATATTTGTCTGTGTAACAATATATATATACTGACAGCTGGAAAATTATTTGTTTGATGACTGGATTTAATCTTCACCTGATAAACATGAGAGAACAAGGAAAAGGAAAAGCATGTGTCAACTGCTTTTCCTCTTAGAATAAAGTACAGATCACTACAAATGTAACTATAACCAAATCAAAACCACAGAGTGTGTATAAAGCACTGACTATGCAAAGCAGTTATAAATTCTTGGTTAACAAAGGGCACAGAAAGCCCTTAACGGAAATATTTTATTTCTGCTAAATTAATACCTAAAAGCATTACATTTCATCAGTTTCACTTAGGTTTAAAGTCCCCAAAGATTCTCCTCCTGAAACTGGCTATATTTTATGTGCAAACCAGGCTGAGAGCTATCTAAATCTAGATAAAACTCATTGGCTTGTAATCTTCACAATGATCTATACATCTAAATCTATATGCAAATCAAATGCTCTCATGCATTAACACATTCCAGAGCATCTAGGAGTAAGAGAGTGCTTTCTCCCTCTCACAACTCCCCTCCTTTGCTCCTCTCCCCCTCTCTTTATTTACACTAGCTACCTAAATAATTCACACTGCCTTCTTTTCAGCCTCAATGTTCTTCTGTTGAAGCCCGCAATGAGCTATTGCAGTAACCAGATGGACACATGAATGCAGCAGGTGGGACAGATGGCAGACCGCCCTGTCTGACGCTGGCTGCCTCAGCTTGGACTGCCTTTTCCTTCCAGGTACATTATCATCAGTGTAGCAGAAAGCAGCACGCAGAGGGAAAAAACCCTTTACATACAATACTATGTGAACTAGTTAAATAAATGACCAGATGCTTATACGCTTTTTAAACCGAAATGCAATCTACTTAAGAGTGTGTAAGAAGCATTTCCCTTCTCTCTTCCCTTAAAGGAGAAAAGTCCATCTCTATTCTCCAGCAAGCCTCCTGAGTGCTATGCATAAAACAAAACATGCCTGAAATCTTACCAAGATCTTAAACTTATGACTTCACAAAAATTTTGATTCATCTTCAATTCCCAAATACCTCTATACTTTCACAGGCAACTGTTTTAATTTTTTTTTATATAAATCTATGTATCTTCTGGTACATAGTCACAGTTTTTAGAAGAAGTCTTAACAGCTAGTATAATATTCACTACATACAGTGAAGCCTCAGTTTTCATCTACATAAGTATGTTTCTTGACTGAATTTCTTCTGCTTCCCATCCCAAGAGATATATAGAACTAGTAAGTTTATTACAAAATATCTGATAATACTATGGAAAATGCAAACAAAAGGTGAGGTAGCAAGTCTGTCTTTGACTGAAAAAATTAACAATTTAATATGATGTTTTCCTCTCTGGAACACTGGGCAAAACACACTGAAGATGATAGTAAGAAAAAACCCAAAAAATTATAATACGTGCTTTGTAAAAGAATACATGAAAGAGAAAAAAAAAAAAGAAATCTGATGACACATCTGGCAGAGTTTGAGGGGCACCAGTATCATTGTATCACAGAAGTTGCCCTTTATATACAAAATGTATTGCTGTCCAAATAAGCAGAAGTAATTAACTTCATTTTCCTGTTCAAGTCAGCAGGCAACTGATTCAGTGTATTAAGTGAAATCACTGTTTCAAAATCAAAACCACACCCCTTGTGCTATGTCAGCGACAGCAGCCTGTGTTGCTCCCTGGTCTGTTTCCCTTTCACAGATCTTTTCCCTCTACCTCCTTCTCATTAACTGCACCTTCTCTGAGCTGACCCAGGTGACACCACCCACCTCGCCATCAAACACCAGAAAGATTTCTGCTGATCTGCAATAAAACAACCCACACTTCCTTGTGAGCCTTCCTTGGTGTATTTGAAATTAAAAATACAAAATCACACACACAAATTTTATGCAACTATATATGCACACATACAGAGTATGGTTGTACTTGCCATATTAAAAAAGCAGCTTTCATGAATTGCTTGCATTTGTAGCCAGCAAAGCCCTTGAATAGGAACTGCCTGTGTATTTACACACTGTACACCAAGGACAGTAGCATGACAGGGGCCTCCATACGACCATAATATAAATACTAACAGGGTACATTATACGGAATTGATTGGCAATTACATTTGACTACTGAGTCAAAATATTTTTGGGGTTTGTTTTTTTTTTTAGTTAGAATAAGCAATTACATGATTGTACAAAAGAAAAAGTCTAAGTTGAGACATGTCCTGTGTAATATTCTGCTCCCCCTGAGCATACTGGTATAACTAGTAAGAGAAACTGACTGTAAATAAACCTGCATGGGTAAACGAGAACTGGTCCAAACTGGCAACTAAATCGTGAAACAAACAGGAACTTATCTCTTTAGAGATTTAAATACACTCATTAGGGACTCAAATAATAATAAACATAATAATACAGCATCTAGTTTCATCTGGCCCAGGGAGAAGACATAGCAGCATTATCAAAAAGTCTCTTCTTGTTTATTCCTGACCTGGCAGAAGCCAGGAATTACAGAAAACCTCAAGGGACAGACTGCTTTCATGGGATGCCCAGACTGATTCTGAGGCCAAAGAGGTTAAGCACTTAGGATAAACTTTGGATAAGTAGCACAACTTCTGTATGCTTACATGTCCTAACTGAAAATCCTGAACTTCAAGGGTTTATATTACCACCTCTCAGAAAAGGAAGCAGGGAAAAAAAAAAGAGAGAGAGAAGAAAAAAAAAAAGAAAAATGAAAGAGGTCAAAGGATACAGAGATCATACATGCAAATTGACAAAACTATGCAACAGAAATGGTGAACTATGCACTACCAGCTACAGAAAAGCATTGCACGTTATAGTAACCAGTTTACAACATCACAGAGAGACAGTAAAAGCAGTGCACTTTATAAACATTATCACACAAGTCATGATTTCACTATGATGATATAAGCTGTTTTCTCAACAACAATAGATGAACAGAACTCTGAACATGCAGGAACACCCTCTTTAAAAATAAACCTCTCAGCCATTGCCAGGTTGTCACAACAGGAACATGCACATTATTGGAGCAGCAATCACAGAACCAAACTTGGATTCAAAAAGTGTATTAAATTCGTAAGCTTGTCTCACTACCGATAACAAGTTAATACACTGAAAAATTAATTAATTACCTTCTGTTTTCATCAGCAAAACTCACTGTTGAAACTATCATGTATATTCTTAGCACTGAAACTGTGTACTTAACTGCACGTGGAGGGAAAAACAGAGTAAGAAAGAATGAAATTATTATATTTGCAAGGTCACAAGACCAGTACTATGTTCTTTCTGGTTTGGGCATATTTCCACAATTTAGGTATTAAAGCAATTGCTTCTAATGGATTTAAATCCACTAATTAATAAGGTAATGTGAGTACTCCAGGTATTTTAGAAAATATACTAATTCCTGACTACTTTTTGCTCTTAAACAAACCAATTCTCTTTAACTTCAAATTTAAGCTTTGAATGTTATCTTCCTGCTTGGGTAACACCAGCCATTGCCTTGTGGACAACTTGTGTAAGCAAAGCTCTCATCATGTGCTGCCCGAGGTATCCCCTCAAAAATCAGGCCTGTAGCTCTCTAAGGAGGTGTACAGGGATGTTCTCACAGCAAAAGGAGTTGAGTTGCAGAGGTGTCTGTGAAGACACAGTCTGGACTTTACAAAAGCAGCTTTTGTTCATAAAGGCATTTCAGAAGACAAAAAAAAAAAAAGCAAGCATGGGTAAATACATATCTATAACCTGGTAACTTGCAAGGAGTTAGTCTTATGAGAGGAGATTGAATGATAAAAAAAAAACTTTATTCTGTTCTATGAGAAAAGTAACTGTCAATCCCAATCTCATGAGAACATCATAGGAAAGAAGACATAATTATACTGAAATTGAACTAAACTAAATAGCATGAGGTTGATTTTCTTAAGAGTTCTGCAAACAGATGTCATGATTTTTCCTAAGGCTGAGGTTGTAGAACTCCTAAAAATGATAACCACTTCAGGACAAATGAGTTGTGTTTTTCGTGAGTTGGTGTTTTGGTTTACAAGGGGTTTGGAACTGGGTGTTTGTTTTTTTTATTTTGTTCAAGGTTTTTCTGCTGAGGGTTTTTTGGGTTTGCCTTTTTTCCCCCCTTGCTTTTGTTTGTTGTGTTTCTTTTTTAAAATCAAACTACATATATAGTATATAGTGTAAATGCAGCCTGATAGATACTAACCTCTTTTCAAAGTCTGGTCCGGGAATAATGGAAAAGAGAAAAAAAAAGGGGGGGGGGGGCAACAAAACCAACTCACATGTTAGTAGAATTACACACAGTATTTATAAAAAATTCTCTGACCTTAAATACACCTTTACCTAACATGAAAATTTCTCTGGTCATGTAATATACCGATAGAAGCAGGGAAATATGAATAGCTTATAAACAATCCTAATGTATAACAACAAGTAAATTCTGCTTTCACTGCAAATGTATCCCCTTAGTTTTAATACAGAGCATAAATGAAGGCAGATTTTGATGTTGAATGTAATGGATATAATAAATACACCATTTTAAAAGCTCCCAAACACAAATACAAAGGAATGGAAAAGTTGCCTTTTAAAAGAAAATGTGTACAGAAGAAATAAGCAGACATTAAACCCTAAGCTGTAAAGGTGTAATTTCAAAAAGACAATAAAATCTACCTCCTCCACTATGTCAAAGACCAAAAAAGTTAATATGCCGAATGCTGACATTCCATCTTCCCTTCCCTCTGCTTCAGTTTTGAAGCGCTAACTTTGAACACCTTGACATTTGCCTCTCTGCCTTTGATTTAACATTAACAGAAGAGTACTCAGTACTCTTAAAAGAGGTAAAAGTGTCTTTAAAAATCTCAAATATGTAGTAATTCTTGCACTTATTTCTTTGCAGCTGAGCAGAGCCATTTACATAGTCCACTAAACACTGTTTAGTAAACATGACAAGAGTGCTTCTATCTTACTGCCCTTGTAAAACCAAGGCAGGGGTTCTGTTTTTAGTGCACACTCTGGTTCAGCGTTAATCCTGTTTTATGTTGTTCACACCTGCTACTGACTAGCAGTCTGCTGATGGGTTGTGGTTTGTGCTGCTTCGAGACAATCCTCACCAGCTCCAACAAAAAAACTAATCACTAAAGTGGAAACAAAACCCCGACTGCTGCACAAAAACTGTAAAAGGGAAGACCTGACATTCCTGCTTCATTTTCCTTATTCTGCTACTCCCAGCTATTAAAAATTTTAAATTGGGTTTTAAGTGCATATGTTTTTATTTAGTCCTCATGCTTAGCTTTTCTACGTCTTCTCCAGATAGCAAATATTAGAAAGAAATATCATGGATACAACCTTTATAAATATATGCTATGCAACTCACCTTTTCCTTTGTGCCTAATAAAATAATAGGCTTTGCTCTAACAAAAGTACTAAATGTTGATAATGCATCCTGTTGTGAACAATTAGAGAAACAGGCTTTTGCAGATATAAAAAAAACTTCCTTCAGCATATTTTCACGTGAAATTCAAAAGGCTACTGTTGTAGAAATCAGCTTTTGTTTTTTAATCACAACACTATTCTACACACTTAAGCACTAAAAAAAAAAAAAAAGGTCATTAAGTCAGATCTTCCTTCCATTGATCCCAGCAGTAAAACACACCTATGGCTTCATTTGTATAGAAGATTGAATACTTTATCAGAGACAAAAATGTGATCTGTGATTAAAGGAATAGGTCTGAAATTACATAGTGCTCACAGCCAGGGAGAATAAGAGACTCAAGGAAAGGAAATCCAGTGAAAATAGAAACCTTTTGTTTGGTGAACACATTGATGCAAAATGCGCATTGAGATCAGGGACAGAAATCACATGCATATTTACCCACTCAGAGACTCAGATGTAGGCACTGTTATCTATAACAAAGTTTGCACTGGAAAAGTCTCTAAAATGGAGGGCAGGACAGAGTACTTTCACACCTACTTTAAGGTACTCTTTATATGACTAGAATAAACATAACCTAGCATCAGAATATTTGGAGAGTGAACTCTGTCTCCTTTATCCTGTTATGTCATCTTGGCCTATTTCTTTCTACAAAGAGAAAAATGTTTTCTGTCCAAGAGCCAAGTTCCTATAGCTCTTAAACAGTATATGAACCTTTCATAAATAAAATGTTGGTTGGAGGCCAGTCAAGGCAATTCTCCATCTATTAAAATTTATTTTGCGTCTCATCGGCAAAGACACGCTGAATGACCACCCTTTGTAACTTCTGAATTCTGTATAGGAACACCAAGGTGTTTCTGCATATATATAGGAAGGTAATATGTATCAAGCAGACATATGTATTCCATGTTACAGCTTTACATCCAAAATTCATCACCAGGAACAAACTAAGATTAATTAATCTTCACCTAAATTCAGCATTTCAACCTCTCTTGCAATTCAGACATAAAACCAAGAAAAAAAGGGTTCAGTCTCACTTTGTCTTACCATCTCCATCAGAAGGATTTCTACCTCCTCTTTAGGCAACACAAGGCTGAAGATATGGGCATAATGCCAACACTGCTTTTAAGCTCACAGAGAAAATATTATGGGGTAATCTTACTATTTCCTGGTCACACTCCCTTAGGCAACTCTATACTAGTGCAAATGTCACATCCTGGCAGTGAGTCCTTGGACACAGGCTCCATTTCTTCATTGATTTATTTTAAAATACTACCAAATCATTCATTTTTTTTTAAATCAATTACAGAGACTGATCCAAAACCTGCTAAAATGAATGGCATTCTTTCCATTTAGTTTTGAATCAGTCCACTACCAGTGGAAGCAAAAGATTTCTTAAGACAGATGCAAGGGCTTGGCAGCAGGCTGTCCTTCTTAGCTTGGCAAATCTCTGCTAACTTACCTAACAACGGTACAACCCCCCCCCATTAATTTTGTCAAACAGCTGCATCTGCAGTATTCATGTTCCAGCATTACCTAATGTGTAAGTATCACACCTCTTTTTAAAATTAGAGGGAAGAAAAAAAAAAAGCAGGGAGTGGGGGGAGACTCCCCACCCCAGTCATCCATCAAGTGTACATCCTGGCCACTGCTCCTAAGAAATATATGCTAAAAAGATATAAAAAGACATAAAAAGCTTTCAGAAATAAAAGTGCTTCAGAAGCTAGATTTTAATATTGCCAAGTGGGTTTTTGCCAGATTATAAAGTTGACTTAAATGCCAGGATACTGCATTTCGGAAGCGGCAGCAGCTTATGTATTGCCTCGTATTAGTGGCTGAAGTGTATTGCTAATTCCAAAGCTAGACTATCATCATCTGTGGGGGAGAGTAGATAAATAAATAAATAAAAATTGGCATTCCCTACCAACCTTGCTACCTGCTGCCTTGAAGCACTCTTTTCAAGTGCGGCCTCCATAGGAAAAAAAAAGTTAAGACCACTTTATTTTGATTATAGTGCTTTCCCCAGGCAGGAATTTTTATTTCAGTTAGAATCTTTAAACCATTACATTTTCAGTGATGCATTTTTATATTTACAGTTGACATCTTCATAGAAGAATGAAACCTTTGAGCAACAGCTCTAAAGCATGAAGGTTGCCTGCAGTAAGTACTTAAATTATTTTACACCCAAATGGAGCCTGTTGTTTTTAGCTAAAATTTAATAAACCTTAAATCAATGACCTTTCTTTTACTGAAAGCCTGCACTTTGGAAAACTAACTTTCCCAAGAAACATATTTTGGTGAATAAATGCCAAACAAAGGGCTATTTCAATCTAAACAATTTCTCAATTTATAGCTTGTGAACATTTAGTTCCTAAATTCCCGACTGCTACCTAATGTATAGAACAGTGGTGCCTTGGTTTAATCACATATCATTGATTTCAGTGTGTCACAGTAATCTCATTGACAGTAATCAATAATAATCCCAAATCAATCAAATATGTTCTTGCACTATCATTCATCAAATTTGAATATCACAAAATTAATTGTAAGCTTGTGAAAGAACCTAGAAATAAATTTTGAAAAGGTACAAAAATAAAAATCAGTAAACTTTGAGAAGGTAATAGTGCATCTGAGCATTTTTCATGCCCGCTGGGGTAAGTTAATGGTGAATCATACCTTCCCTTCCCAGCAAAAACTGAGATATATTCTTTTTCAAACATGAAAATACACAGCGACTGAAGGCAGAGGACACACTAGTAAATGATCAAGGATTATTTCATGAACAGCCATGTTACATGCCGAATATCAAACATGTTGCCAGTATATTACAAAATGCACAAGTATGTTACACTATGAAAAACTGCACATTGTAAGTTAGCCACTGCACTTCACAGAGAAAGAAAGGATAGAATTACTGAATCTCTACCAAAAGCATGAATAGATGTGGCCACTTATCAAAAGAGCTGTTATTGTTGCTGAGGACTCCTCTCTAAACACATTCACCTGTAATTTTGTCAAGGTAATAAATCCTTCCATTCATTACAGCACACTCAAAAGCACCCTGCTATTTAATTTAAATGGAAAAATGGCCCAAAGTGTCTAAAACATTTACTTTTGCTAATGTAAAAGTGCTGGCATTTTACTTCATTCCTGATAAGCCAGTGCCAATGGATGTGATTATTCTTTTCTTATTCAAAGCATATCAGTAGTTCGAAAGCACTCTCAATCTTATCAGGTGTATGAACAGCACAGTTACTGAAAACAGTTTGTACTGCTCCTCTCTCTTTCTGCCAGGCTATCAGATAAACCCAACTAACTAACTGTATTTACACACAATCAAACATAAGCTGTGTCTTCAACACACTGTAGTCTGTTTCTGGCATGTTACAGGTTTTCTGCTTGACATTAGTTTTAACCAAAACAGCAGCAGTGAATTAGCTTAGAACAAAAATACAGTCACTCCATAGGACATAACACAAAAGGGACGCGGAGAGGAAAAAAGAAAAAGAGAAACATTTTGTGAAGTAAGAATGATCACTTTCATCTCAGTATTTCATAGGTATTTATCTGGTGCTACTTGAAAAAGAGCATGGAAGCAGTAGGATTCAAATGCATTCGAAACAGACCTAACACAGGCATAAGAGTAGAAAAATAATTTCTTTTTTTGTTTATTTTATTCTCCTGTCCTCTAGGAACTGTCTCTGATTCGCAAAGGGTGAGAAAGTGAAAGAAAGAAAGGAAAATGGTTACAGCGTCTGAAAGCATTTAAATGCCTTTACTGTTTTTGTCTGTAACGAGACTGATTTTCATGATCCAACTTTCGTTTGGCACTAAAAGACCCCCACAAAAACAAACCAAAAAAACACTACCCCAAACAAGCCTCTCGGCAACTGTCCTTTTCATTCAGTGTCTCAGATACAGAATTTTTCAGTGCTAACTACTGAGGAATAATACAAGATCAACTACTTCAGAAGGGCCATGGCTTTGAAGATTTTGCATACTGCACAGACATAGGAAATAGGCACAGCATCTCCCTTCATTCTTCTCAGGATGACAGTATATTCTCAGAATAAGCGTAGTACTGCAAGAGTTAAACATTAACCTGGCTGTGCACTGGGCACTTTCAGCTAGCTAAATTAAAAGTTCTAGAACGCCGGGAGAAATCCTGAGTTTCAGCTCTTTGATTAATTACAGCCTTCTTTAGTAGCTGAAGCTCCAGCCCCTGAGTGGAGGCTCCTTCCCACCACCCCCTCCCACTGACAGCCTATCCCTGAGTACTTCTGATGGAGCAGCAAAGGGCAGGCACGTGCCACCACCTGAGCCCATCCTGTGCTTCTGCCTGGGCTCCCAGCACAGAACTAGCCATCCTCTAGATTTGTAGGAGAACAATGAGCTGAATTAAGTCAAGTGTGCAGCACCGGGTAATTCAGCCAATTGTTGTTTCTCCATCTGTGACACCACGGCCTGGTGACTGATGGGACAGGTGTCATTCATATGAATGTCAGCCACTGACAGTGGCTGCTCCGCTCTGTAAATATCATCCAGCGCCAACTGGGCCCAAGCAGTTCCTGGGAGAAGAGCAATGGGGTGTCCCTGGATGTTACTCAGCTACTGGAAATCCGATTCTCACTCCTTTAACGCTCAGGGGAACAGTTGGTTGAAGACATGGCATTTCATGCCACTTCAAAACATCTCATCTGTCCCACCACTTAACGGCTGCTATGAGAACATTGCTAGGGAATTCTTCCGCTGACGGAAAAGTGGATATAATTCAGTAGAGGAAATCTTGCATTCACGGAGCATTAAACTACCACAGTGGGGGGAAAAAAAATATCCATTTTTTGCTGTAAGAATTTTACCATTCTCCAGAGATAATTTTACTAGCAATGCTTGTGCACTTGCTTTTGGAAACATGCTCTGAATCTGTTTTAGACGGTCCATGAGTTTTAGCCTTTTTTTTCTTATCTAGATCCTTTTTTGGGGTTTTTTTTTTTCCTTAAAAGTGAAAAATAATTGTGCAGAAGAAACCTCATAGACTTTCTGAAATTAATTCCTCTGAAAACTATTTTAGCGTTAATACTTGTCAATTGAGTATATCACAGTCCCCCTAAGCAATAAAATATCAACGTAAACATAAAAGGAGAGTGGCATTCATCCTCCACAAAGACAGGACCAAATCCTGCAGCCAATTTGATGACAGAAAAAAAAATTTAAAAGTAAATAAAGAATACACAGAAAATTGTTTGATCCTTTGTTACATTTCCAATATATGGAGAACTATACAAACTGCCAGTAGCAGAGTGCTAAGAGTACATAAAGGAGTATGATTTCACCATTTTGCTAAGTATTGTTTTTATTAGATTTTCGTATCTCGTATTTCTTTAAAAATATTCACATGTGAGATGGAAAAAAGTGTTTCTTTCAAAAACAGCTCTAGAAACAAACCCAGAAATAGGGGGAGAGGGGTGAAAGAGCAGCAATAACACGTATAAGAATGGTCTGAATAAAACAAGTCACCTCCTCCTCACCCGTCCTGGCACCTCATGGGAAGGAATTTTGGAAATGCTTAGGAACAAGCTAGCGCTACATTTTAGATATGACTTTTTCATCTCTACATCTACAGGACTTTAAATTGTTTCACATCTAGCTGGCTTGGAGGGGCGAGCGCACACACACAACTGGCTTATAATTTTTAAATTATTTTTACTTTTTTTAAAATTTTTATTTCCTTGGTTTTTGTTTGTTTATTTGGGGTTTTATTTCTGAGGACATTCAAAACAAGAAACAGCAACTCCACATCATCTTCTCATTCTAACTTGCCAAAGCCATCAATCTCTGATCACACCTATTAGAATCTCACTGTAGCCAACACTACATTTTGCGACAGCTTGACCAGTTCTTTAAGGAAAGAGTGTGTGATGGAGCAAAGCTAAATCGACACATCTGTGATACTTCTGACACTCCTCAGCATGGCTAATATTAATTTGTTTTCTTTGGCTAGGTAAGTGCTGCCAAAACACATTACATATGGTATGTAGTTCCAATCAAAATGATGAAAAGGAGATGTGCAGGTTTTTTTTCCACTTACAGCAACATGAAAAGACACAGAGGAGTAAGAGACATCCACTCTAAGCTACAGAGTAATAACCTAAAAAAACCTCAAATCACTTTATCTTAAAGTCTGGTTTCAGAACAAAACTCTTGAAGAGAATCTTACGCCCTCCCATATAAAGACAGCACTCAAAGCTGCATAGAGTTTTACTCAGGGAAAGGGAATATAATTTCTAATGTATGATAAAAGGATATATTTGGACTATTCTCACATGCATAGGGGTAGCTAATTATATTTCAGCAGGTTATCATATAAATAAATGTGCACAATTCTGTACAAGGATACTATAAATGGCTTGATTAGACCGAGAACAAGGAACTTCTATTTCATACACCCTGATATACTAACTTACCACAGTACATGGCGATCCTTCTCCAATTTCATATTTAAAGTTCTGTGTTAGTGTCACAAAAAGTAAGAATTTTTTGTTTTGCCTCATAAATTATTTTGATCTAAATCCGCAAATTTCATCAAGATTTCATACAAATTCAGAATGGTGACCCACGGTAAAAATCAGACATTCAGCGGTAAAGAAAAACAGCATATGCTTATCTTACACCATGTGAAAGCACCTATATTGCTCTAATTTTCATTAGGCTGTTAATAGATGTTTCTCCTAGCAAGTATAAGAAGCTGAAGTGAAAAAATTAATTTTATATCAATTTTAAAAGAAGTGGGAAACGATGCTCTGATTAAAAAGCTACTCTACTTAAAAGAGGAAATAATTGGAAATTAGACAAGATTCCCTTCAATGTAAACCTGCTATATTAAGGAATAGCAAAGGGAAAAGCCCCTCTTTGTTTGAAGGAAATAAGAATTAGTTGAAAAAACATTACAAGTGTTATGTAAACAAACCCAAGAGATTTAGAGCTTCTGCAACATAGCAAATACATAAATTGTTTCAGAAGACATACATGTCAAAAGGCAGCGATCTACCATTCTAGAAAAGTTACACTCCAAAGTGCTACTGAAAAGGCAATACCAAGTCATTTAAAATATAATTATGGAATGCTATCTAAAATAGCAGTATACAATTCAGTTTCATATTTTTCTTTAATGTTTCACAGTATTTTTACTTCTCGACAAAAAAACCACAACAAAATCAAAAAAACAAAATCCCCGCAACTATAGGACTTTTGGAGAGGACTAAGGACCATTAAAATTGAATGTGTACTTTATATTTTTGCCTGAGGACATCATGATGTATATTAACAACCATACGTAGGAGTCATCCCCCCCTAAAATAATTATATTCTTTAGGTGTAAATACAGCCAAGAACACATGTAGCTGAAAAAATATTTCTCCATTTGACAGCCAAAACTTACAGGAATATGAATAAATATTATTATATTCATTTACTTAGAATGAGAAAATCTTAAAAAAAAATACAGCATCTTTTAAAAGCAAAACTGTGAGTACAATACAAAAACTGCTAGATTAGATGGAGAATCTGGTATAAAATCAGGTGCAAACACTTTACATTGCTGACCAGCTCTCTTCTCATGGATTAAAAAAAAAAACAACACATAAAACCACATAAAAGCAGCTGGATTTTGACAAGCAACTGCATAGGGGGAAGTTATACAGCTCCGTATATATATACTTACTGTATACATGTCTGTGTGCATACACAAAACAATAAACGTACACTGCCAAAACTGCATAAGGAATACACTATATACCTGTAACACACACACAGGCATAGATATAAACGAATTTGAACACAAAACTTGCTGTGCACAGACAGAAGATTTCACATAAAATGCAAATATATAAAACAAAACCACATACATACGTGCTGCTACAGATATGACTATGCACGTATGACTGCCTAACTCAAGCCTAAAAGACGATACACAAAATGTAAAAGAACACGTAATAAGTGGAATGTCAAGCTGCAGCGACTGTTGGTGTCATCCCTGCACTATGAAACATACATATAAGTATGATTGGAGACAGAGAGGCTAAATATTTCACTGTCAGTGCATGTCGAGAAATGCAATTCATTTCTCTCTCATGTGCTTTAGGACAATGACAATTTAATACAAGGCCAGTGGATGTAAAAGAGATAAAAACTGAACAAACTGGCCTGGCATAATCACAGATTTCCTCTAGAGAGCTCGGTAGCGTGAGGCTCATATGCACTTGTAACAGATCAACATTTTATTGTTTCTTCCCTCCATGAATTTCCTGTGAAAAAGAATTCATAGCAAAGCTTATCTTACAGACAGAGGCTACTCTGGGCTTCAATAGGAGCAAGAATTCCTTCCATATTGTTTTTCCTACTTATCCTATGTTTTTCATTTATCCTAAGCAAAAAAATAATTATTTGATATACTTCCTTGAAAGGTTCAAATAAGCATTTTTTTCATTCCTACTTACACTTTCACAGAGGTGCAAGCAACCTCCCTGTAGGTCAAGGGTCAGTCCTTTAAAAACTATTCTGTAAAATGAATAATCACATCACTTATTCATGAATAATTTATATTTTTATACCATAATTTTTCTATCTTAACTTTGCTCTGTAACATACAGAAATAGCAGCATAACATTTGGACTGACATATCTGTGAGAATAGACATATACTTTTTAGCTACTCTAAGCAAAGTAGGCTTCAAGTATTGTTAAATATTATCATAGACAAGTTACCTTCTCTATTTGATGAATAGCACCATGTATTTGAAATTAATTGCAAAAGTAGGGTTGGCTAATGAGGTGGCCCTTATCTTTTCTCAGCAGTGCAAGCACAAGTATTTTTCTGCTGGCTCAATATTTTTTAAATGCCCAAAGTGCTATTAACTAAGTTGAAATCTGATTAAAATATGAACTTCAAAATATTCACAACAGCTAATGCACTTACACACACATACAAAAAGAAAAAAAGCTAAGGAAATTCTTATCTCTTTTCTTATCATTAAGCATGTGTTTTGAAAAATAATAATTAAATAAATTGTTCCCTACAGATTCTGCCAGTTGTTTTGCTTCCCATTAGCATCTTTGAAAACAGTTTGTTAAGACAATAGTTATTCTTTATTATTGAACTATGGGGATGATGCCCTTCTACCTGACTCAGTCTAAAAAGAAATTTGTGGGAAACGTTAAAGCTTAAGGACTATTAGAAAAGGACAGCGTGCCTTAGGAAAAAACAGGGGGGAAAAGTACAGAAAAAATGATCAGCCATTCCAAAGAATTAACGGATATCCACAAGGGCTTTGCTAATAACACGGGTTAATTACCGCTGAAACGCACCAGGCTCAGTAAATAAAAGAGCACAACCATAAACACATTAAAATGAGCACCCATCACTAAAAGAGGGGCAAGCCCCAGTAAAGGAAAAGCTGCCAGACGGGCATTTCAGCACAAACCCTTTATACTTTCTGCAGGATTTAAAAACTTGCCAGCAGTCTATCAGAACTAAAAGAGCTAAGCCCTATGACCAAAAACAGGGAAGGAAGAAGGGACCAGGGCCTGCCTGCTGCCCAAGGGGAGAGCCCTGGGAGAGCCCAGGCAGTGTCTGGACGCTCACCCATGCTTGGGGGATGGCTGCACCATCCAGAGCCGTGTGCCACCTTACACACCGGCTACACATACAGAGGCCTAGAGCTTATCACTGGAATATTAACTTGGGCTTTATTTCTCAGTAACAACTGTAAATAGCTATCTAATAAGACAAATGCATGAGGTTAAAGACCTTCAAAGCTTGGAGAAACCATGGAGTGGAGTCGCGTCTGCTTCCCACTTCACAAAGAGAAGCGTTCTTCAGTCCACCCCTTTCCTCCTTTTACATATGAAAGACACTTCTAAAAAATTCTTCAACAATTAGAAGCTATGTCAAAATATTTTAAAGAGTGAAACTGACACAAACTCTTTTAAGTTTAGCATATAATCACCCTGCACACACACAAACATACATGCATGTGAATCTACACACACACACTCATATTCATCCATACACAAACATAACCCAGACAGACTCGCAGGGTAACTCCACACATCATTCCCACAACGCAACATGAGAGCGGTTAGAAAAACATAAAATATGTACACCAACCATCATTGCACTGAAGTATTCACATGATGTGACACCTATGTCCACTTTTTAAATGTTACAGCCATTCTACGCAACCTTTATTTATTGTCAGCTGTGTATTCTATCAGTTGCATTCTAAGACGAAACTCTATGCACATGAACAGCTGAATTTGTTCCACATTTAAATGCTGTTGCACATTTTTAAATGGAGAAAGTAGGGAAACTGCTAAATGTTCAAATGAATGAAACACAGTGAGCCACAAAAGGCAAACATACATAGTGCACAGCAGCTTTCTGGAGCTATTTTTTATGTTCAGCATTCAGAGACCACGTTTAAATTTACTAAACTACTCCCGTTCTTCCCCCCCCCCCCCTTTTTTGGAGTGTTTCAATTGCCTTTCCTTCTTCCAACAGCTGTGAC